>NC_090647.1:560966900-561266900 GCF_040937935.1 Hyperolius riggenbachi
TGGGTGGAAGGGTAAATAGGTCAAGGCTGATGGCTAGCAAGGTGGGTAAGTAGCTCAGGCTGGTGGCTAGTGGGGTGGGTGGTAAAGTAGGTCAGGCTAGTGGGGAGTAGGTCAGGCTAGTGGGGTGGGTGAGTAGGTAGGTCAGGCTAGTGGGGTGGGTAAGTAGGTAGGTCAGGCTAGTGAGGTGGGTGGGTAAGTAGGTCAGGCTAGTGGGGTGGGTGGGTAAGTAGTGTCACAGGACCCCTAGTGGCCGGACCGCAAAATGCCTTCCAATCGGTTTCAGCACACAGACCATGCAAGCTGTGGTCGCAATCGGTGCGCAGAAACCGCTGGAATAATGGCAGCAGACCGACTAGAAGGGAGCCAGTGAGTTACGGTAATTACAACTTACACATTATTTCAGGGTATAACTGCCACCACTTCTGTTACCATGGGACAGAGGAGCCCACTGACTGGCCGAGTCTAGACCTGCAAATAAAAACGGTTAAACACACTCTATTCTGTCTAGCTAGCAACAATAGTAGCGACTCTTCAGAGACCAGGGTTCAGTTTGTGCCGCTGAATAGCAGGGTAGCTGGATAAATAAAGGACGTTTATCGTTGTTTATTAAATATGTAATATGAATAATTAATATATACAGAAAATCGTTAAAATCAACAATTATAGAAACATTAATAGCACAGTATAAAAATAAAAGGGAAGAAAAACGGATACTTAAAGTTCGAGGAAATATGTCCTTTCTGGAAAAACTTGTAACGTTCCTTTGTTTCAGTTCAAGAGCAAAGTTCAGGCAAGATGGCCGCTAACCACATGGTCCTCTGGCTAGCAGCATGCTCCCATAACGATGGAATTGGGAGGACTCAAGTCCGCCTGCTAGCAATGTGCTTTTGATGAAGCTGGTTTGGGGGTGTGGCAATGTCTGCCCCCTCTGAATTACAAACCAATCACAGTTCATTCCTTCAGAGAGATTTAGGTTTGCTACCTAATCAAGGTGAGCTGTACTTGAGCTCCAAGGAGGAGATTTTGTTTGCATTTCAATCTGCCCCTGCTGGTGCCAGACCGTCTGGCCCCCAACTGTGAGGGAAGCTCCCTTTGCTGGGCTTACCAAATGGTGGAGCAATTGACACCTATCTGAGGTCCTGCCAGACTGCAGACCCTTTGTCCTGAGGTAATTAAAAGTAAACACTAGCCTCTTGGACACAAGCTTTGTTCCTGTTCATTAGCAAATCAAAAGACATCCTGCATGTAAGTTACTGCTATTTCTCTGCTGAGAGAAAGAGAGAGCCCAGATTGACTGCAGATAGCCACAGACAGAATCTGTCGGGCAACGCTACGACCATCGGGCAATAAACAAATGGCGATTGCGTTCGTCACAAGTAGGTCAGGCTAGTGGGGTGGGTAAGTAGGTCAGGCTAGTGGGGTGGGTGGGTAAGGTGGTCAGGCTAGAAGGGTGGGTGGGTAAGGTGGTCATGCTAGAAGGGTGGGTGGGTAAGGTGGTCAGGCTAGAAGGGTGGGTGGGTAAGGTGGTCAGGCTAGAAGGGTGGGTGGGTAAGGTGGTCAGGCTAGAAGGGTGGGTGGGTAAGGTGGTCAGGCTAGAAGGGTGGGTGGGTAAGGTGGTCAGGCTAGAAGGGTGGGTGGGTAAGTAGGTCAGGCTAGTGGGGTGGGTGAGTAAGTAGGTCAGGCTAGTGGGGTAGGTAGGTGGGTAAGTAGGTCAGGCTAGAAGGGTGGGTGGGTAAGTAGGTCAGGCTAGTGGGGTGGGTGAGTAAGTAGGTCAGGCTAGTGGGGTAGGTAGGTGGGTAAGTAGGTCAGGCTAGTGGGGTGAGTGGCAAAGTAGGTCAGGCTGGTGGATGGGTGGGTAGGTCAGGCTAGTGAGGTGGGTGGCAAAGTAGGTCAGGCTGGTGTATGGTAGCAGGGGGGAATGGGTGGGTAGGTCAGGCTAGTGGGATGGGTAGTAAAGTAGGTCAGGCTGGTGGATGGGTGGGTAGTTCAGGCTAGTGGGGTGGGTGGCAAAGTAGGTCAAGCTGGTGGATGGTAGCAGGGGGGGGGGATGGGTGGATAGGTCAGGCTAGTGGGATGGGTAGTAAAGTAGGTCAGGCTGGTGGATGGAAGGGTGGGTAGGTCTGTAGGGTAGGTGCCCTCTCCCTCTTCGATAGCATTGCAGCAGGTTGCTCCATACATCGTGTGGTGTAAAAATCCGATCCATGGCTGCTTCCTGAAGGTGTCTCCCAGCTGCAGCACTCGCTACTTGCTGTCAGACAGGGCGCAGGCACTCATCCCTGCTGACTATTCAGATCCCACCATCCGTCTCTGCCAGCCAGCGGCGAGCGTGCCAACCACTGAGGGGCGGGTTTACGGCAAGGCAGCCTCCTATTGGCCGGTAGGCGGGGCGGACGCGCGCTGATTGGTGGAGGACGCCGACACATTCCGCCCAGTTCATCGCTGCTAGAGACTGGGAGAGGGGCTTACTCCACCGTGAGGAAACGTTGGCGAAAAGTGTCCAAGCTCCAGGCTGTGCGGCCGCCATTTTCTCAAAGATCATCGCTCAGAGAGGACAAATACTTGGCACGGGCGGGGTTTCAAAACAGGCGGGTGGGGGTTTTAAAACAGCCAGGCGGCCCGCCTGCCTAATTAGCCCTGGGGAGAACACTGATATAGGAGCTCTGTGTGATGTTATACTGGTGGAGGACTCCACAGTGGCCTGTGTACATTGCCTCGGTAACATAATGGCCTCAAATCTGGTAGCTATGTGAGGTAAATCATTTTTAAAGCTAAAATACCTCATGCGATATTTTCCGCTCTTTAGAAATTCTGAAAGATTTTTCTCCATTTCCGAACATGAGGTAAAACGTGAGGTAAATGCATAAAGTGAGATAAAACATAAGGTGTTTCAGCTGTAAGCATGCAGTAAAAGTAGTCTTTGCCTCCCATAAGTTAGGATAGGCTTCAGAAGATTTTTTTATTTTTTATTTTGAGGGGGAGGTGTATTTGATTTTGCAGCAAGCTATGAAAAGTATATTTATAGGCATCCCTTAGGGCCCTTTTCCACTAGCAATCGCTAACGATTGCGATTCAGCAAAGTCACTTTTTTTTCCCCGCGATTGCAATTTTGCTATGCAGTGCTTAGCATAGCAAGATCATGGTAAAAATCGCTCCGAGGCATGAACACTGTCACAGGAGACCTAGTGGTCAGACCGCAAATTGCCTTCCAAATCGGTTTCAGCACACAGACCATGCAAGCTGTGGGCATGATCTTTGCGCAGAAACCGACGGAAATTTGGGCAGCAGCCCGACCAGAAGGGAGCCTGTGAGGTACGGTAATTACAACTTGCACACTATTTCAGGGTATAACTGCCACCACCACTGGTATGGGCCAGTGGACCCTACTGACTGGTCCTGCGAATAAAAACGGTTAAACACACTCCATTCTGTCTAGATATCAACAATATTAGCGTCTCTTCAGAAGTCTGGGTTCAGTTTGTGCAGCTGAGAAGCAGGGTAGCGGAACAGTGAATTACTTTGATAAAGTCTTTATTCACGGGCAATATAAATAATTAATATATACAGAAAATTATTAACCTCCTTAGCGGTATGGAAGAGCTCAGCTCGTCCATTACCGCCGGAGGGTGCCGCTCAGGCCCTGCTGGGCCGATTTGCGCCAAATAAAAAGGTGCACACGTAGCCGGCACTTTGCCAGCCGCGTGTGCTACCTGATCGCCGCCGCTCTGCGGCGATCCGCCGCGAGCAGCGGCGAAAGAGGGTCCCCCCCAGCCGCCCGAGCCCTGCGCAGCCGGACCAATCAGTTCCGGCCAGCGCTAAGGGCTGGATCGGAGGCGGCTGACGTCAGGACGTGGGCTGACGTCCATGACGTCACTCCGCTCGTCGCTATGGCGACGAGAAAAGCGAAACAAGGAAGGCCGCTCATCGCGGCCTTCCTTGTTACTTCTGATCGCCGGAGGCGATCAGAAGTACGCGTCAGGAGCGCCCTCTAGTGGACTTTCATGCAGCCAACTTTCAGGCCTGGTGCACACCAGAGGAGTTTTTCTGAGCGTTGAGTTTTTAAATCTGCTGCTAATGTTATCCTATGTGTCTGTGCACACTGGAGCAATGAGGTTTTGTAAAAAACCCCATAGCATTACATTGGGAAGAGCTTTTGAAACCTCTAAAAGCTCTTCCCAATGTAATGCTATGGGGTTTTTCCAAAACTTCATTGCTCCAGTGTGCACAGATACATAGGATAACATTAGCAGCAGATTTAAAAACTCAACGCTCAGAAAAACTGCTCTGGTGTGCACCAGGCCTTAGTTGGCTGCATGTAATAGATATTTTTTATTATAAAAAAAAACCCCTCCCGCAGCCGCCCTGGCGATCTTAATAGAACACCAGGGAGGTTAAAATCAACAATTATTGAAACGAATAGCCAGTATGAACAATAAAAGAAAGGGAGAAAAAATACTTAGTTTCATAGAAAGATGTCCTTTTGTGGGAAGAATCATAAAGTCCAAGCAAAATGGTTTCAAGTTCTGCAAAGTTCTTTGATTCAAAGCAAAATTCAAAGTTCAGCAAGATGGCCGCCAACCATGTGTCCTCTGGCTGGCAGGAGACCGTTCTCATACAGATGGAATTTGGAGGACTGAGGGAAGAGCCCCTCGCAGATACTTTTGATGAAGCTAGTTTGGGGGTGTGGCAATGCCGGCCCCCTCTGAATTACCCACCAATGACAGTTCATTCCCTCTGAGAGATTTTAGGTTTAAACTTATAAAATGCCGGGGGCGTGGCCAAGATGGCGAAGTGAGAAGAGGTGCCTTCCGATGCTCCTCTGCCCGGCTTCAGCCATTTAGCATACCGCCGCTACCAGCGCACTTCCAAACCGGCCAAAACACTGTGCCTTATCCCCTGGACTCGAAAGCACAAGCTGGAGCCCTGTTGCGAGCCGCCGCTGAAGAGCGGGAGAGAAACGAATCCGGACCCGGAGTCTGCCGCCTCGTGCTGGGACGAGCGGGAGGGACCTGAGCGCCGACAAAGATCGCAGCCCAGATTCCATCCATACTTTGCTATGCCTCCTAAAGGATCGAGGGCCAAAGACAAGGAGGAACATAAAGACCTCCCAGAAGAATCTGCAATCACCTCAGCCCAACAACGGCCGCCGCCGAAGGGGAGGCAGGAAAAAGACGGAGACATCATGGCTGATCATGAGGAAGACGAGCCTCCCATGCCAAGTCCTGCAGAACTACTGGACGCTATAAAAATGTGCCAATCGGCACTTACTAAGAAAATTGACAGCATGGAAGTGAACATAGGGTTCCTACGCAACGATGTGGGCAAAATTAGGGACAGGACCAAGGAGCTGGAGCAGCGTACTTCGAACCTAGAGGACACGGCCCAGGCGCACCGCATAGCCATCCCAGGCATGCAGCAACGATTATCCCAACTTGAAAACCGAGCAGTGGACGCGGAAAACAGAAACCACAGAAGCAACCTCCGCATTCTGGGGATACCTGAGGGAGCAGAGGGCGCAGACATGGCCTCTTTCATTGAAAACCTACTCAAGCAGCTTCTACCAGAATCCACGTTCTCTCCATTCTTTGTGATCGAGCGCGCTCACCGAATGACCACCAGAAAGAAACTCCCTGGGGCCCTCCCGAGACCGGTAATTCTTAAAATCCTGAATTTCAAAGACAGGGACGCTATACTATCTGCCTCCAGAAAAGCTGGCGAGTTACACTTTCAAAACACTAAACTCATGATATTTCCTGACTACACTGCTGAGACACAGAGGCAGCGAGGTGCTTTTCAGCAAGTTAAAAATAAGCTACGTGAGAAACAGATTACATATGCAATGTTGTTCCCGGCCAGACTCTGAGTTCAAGAAGGAGACAAGACCCTCTTTTTTGACACTCCGGCGGAGGCTTTAACATGGATCGAGTCTTTGCCCCAAAAGTAAGGTACTGTTACCATAACAGAGATGTGTGGCTGCATCGCCTCCCCCGCATACCCGGGCTGAGAAGGTACTGTTCTCTTTGTTCCTAAGATCCTCACCAGATTAAAGTTATTGTTTCCTAAAAGAAATTTTTCTGAGGGGCTCAGAGGATATGTGTGTATATGTGTGTATATATATATATATATATTTCTCAGGTTTAATTCCCACCACAATTTGCAATATGGCCGACAGCCATTACGCAACTGAGTGCCCCCTGGGCGACGCCCTTCTTCACCAGCTCAATTTTACCCGGGAACGAGGAGTCCCGCCCCCAGGTTGAACAGTGCAGTGTGACGCAGGCTCTTGGTGACCCCCCCCCCCCTCTCTCTGTGTACTTTCTCTACGCTACGCAGATGCTCTGGAGGAGTGGTGATGCAGTACTGAACCTACTTTGATGCTACAACAATGAACTATCACCTCTGCTGTGGTGCTCTCCTCCCGGGCGCTCACTACCATAATAAACCAGAACTATGGGCTTCAGAGTGAGGGGGGAAATAAAGGGAGTGTATGCAATGAAACGTCCGCCCAAGATAAGCGGAAACTTCTAAATGCTGACCGGACGCTTACACTAGCCAGGCAATGAATGCGGAAACCTTACATCTGCACACACTGACCCATGTTTATTTGAAATAAGGGGGGGAAGGGCCCCGATAAGACTGCAACTACACGGGGAATGATGTGAGTCGGGACCTTGCTGAGTGTGACGGGGGAGGGAACCTTGATGCAATGCCGCACAAGTTTCTCTGGTGGTACCTTAAGTGCTACATGATATGTTTACCGTTAAGACAAATTGGTTTGGTTGTGTGTTGGGAATCTAAAGGTTAGAAGTATATGTATCTATTGATGAAATCAAAGCACTATAAAACAGCAGTAGAATATTAGAAAAGAATATGGCACCTAGGAAGAGAGATTTTAATGAGACGACATGGGACCAGATGCGGCCTATACACAGGGGATTACATAAATAAGAGGCGATATAAACTGTACTAGCTTGTTATCGGAGTAGACATAAGCAATGACTAGAAACTACCACTAGAGGGTACTGTTGACTAACCATCTGAAACTCCCTTCTTACTTGTACAACTCATAGTGAAATTCCAGCATATGTGTTATTGCAAAGATTTTTTATTAGAAATTAACGCTGAAATACCTAGTACTTGCATAATAATCTCCTCCTAGATAGGCTTAGAAGCCCCTAAGGATAATAACTAAAACTACATACACGGCATCCCAGTTATAGAGGCCTCTACCTGCAACCCCCCTAAAACTAGACAATCTGGCAATGACAGCTATGGATACCCTCCTACTGCACTATACTTGGCCTATGCTTTGCCTAACAAACCCCCACTGCTATATGTGCCTAGGAGTGCCGATTAACAACAGAAAGGTCCACATATGCTCCCTTCCTGTCTAAATCATCTTCTATAATAGAAGCTCACTTGTTATATATGCTATGCATACATTCCTCCTCTGATGAGTGCATAACTGATGCCTCTGTGACTGAATGCCCTTAACAATCCCGGGTTTCCCCCATGAGGGCACTGCACGTTTAGAACCCCCTCTGAAAAATAGTTGCAAACAACTAAATAACCCTGGCTGCCATCCACATGGGCCAATCTCCATTTTAGCTAAGAAGGGGATGAAGGCAGCGAGCCCTCCTGCCCTTATGGCCTAAGTCTCTCTCATGCCGTCTTGGTAAGGGATAACAAGAGTGCCACATACACACTAAAAAAGCATGAATATTCTTTTAGCACTGGTTTCATACAATAACAAATGCACGATCATTCTGACCGTAAGCCTTAAAGATGTTTCCTCCCAATGTTTGGGTGCAGCTGGGCAGCGGATCCATCTTCTCCCTTTAACACCGCCGCCCCCACGTAGGGGTTTCCCCTGCACTGTTACCACTGTCTGAGTCCTGTAGGTGATTCAGGCCTAGTTATTAAAGTTGGGATTACGCTGTGGTAAGTTTTTCTGTGTTAATGTTCATACCACTGCAGCAGGGTTTTCTGTTTACCGCTTTTTTTTTCTCAGTTACAAGAAAGTCTCTTCCAACTCCACTGAACCTACTACTATTGCTGCACTGGATACTGCTTTACTATTGTGTTTGCCATCGGGCACCCAAACCGACCTCTTATATACTCCTAGAACCAAATATGCTAAAATTTGTCGTGCTCAGACATGGAAACCTCCCTAAAGATAATCTCTTGGAATATTAGAGGTATACGCTCCCCATTTAAAAGGTCGCTAATGTTTCAATATCTCTCCAAACACCAGCCCCACATTTTAATACTTCAGGAAACGCATCTGGACGGGGCATTAGTAAGGTCTTTGAACAAGCCATGGGTCCACAGGTCTTTCCACTCCATGTACTCTACCTTCTCCAGAGGGGTTACAATATTGATCAATAAATCCCTCACATACAAACTGCTCCACGCACTTCCAGACTCTGAGGGCAGATACATTATTCTTCACTTGTCCATATACGGCAACACATACTGCATTGTAGGCATATACGCTCCCCCCCCCCTCTTCAACAGAGCCTACTAGCGGAAATAACGACTAAGATACAGAAATACCTACCGGCTAAACTCCTTATAATCGGGGACTTCAATGACATTCTCACAACACACCTTGATACCACTAAAATCCCGTATGGCCAACACTGACTTAAACGCATGGGCAGACTCTCTTTCTCTCACAGAGATATGGAGATGGAAAAACTCCCAGAAGCTAGCTTTTTCACACTTCTCAGCTACACACAAATCTGCCTCGAGAATTGATCTGGCTTTTGGAAATAATGATTGGATTTCCTCTATGACTGCAGCATCTTATCTCCCCAGTGGCCTATCAGATCACGCCCCATTAGAAATTATATGCTCACTGCCCGCCCCCTCTAACCGCACACTCTGGAGGCTTAACCACAAGTGGGTGAATGAGGAAGACATTGCCAAAAACATCACTGCTGCCATTAACCAATACTGGGAAATTAACCTAGATACAGCCACTACCCAGATTACCTGGGATGCCTTTAAGGCCATAATCAGGGGGGAATATATTAATCGAATAAGCGGATACAAAAAAGAATATAATACCACACTAGATCTACTGAGAGAGCAAGAGGAAAACTGCACACAGTGCTTCTCTGATACCCCCAACGATGACACATACTCAACAATGATGCAGGCTAAACGATCCCTCAACTTACACATGACAGACCTCACTAAGACATCTCTTCTGGAATGGCAACAATCTACATTTGAGAGGGGAGATAAAAATGGCAAGTTACTAGCTAATATAGCGAGAGACCCCCTGGAACAATCTAATATCCCTGAAATTAAAAATGACACTGGGGACGTCATCTCATCCCCCATAGATATCCTTAACACATTTCAAAAATACTATAGTAATCTCTACACTTCTCAATTCAGAGGCACTGCCTCAGATCTCCACGAATTACTAGAAACTGTACAACTGCCTTCCCTGGATGAGGAGGTCTCTGCTAGCCTAGATAAAGAGATCGAGGAGGAAGAAATACTAGATTCTATTATCTCATTTCCCTCTCATAAGTCCCCGGGTCCTGAGGGGATCCCCATCGAATTCTACAAACGCTTTATGAGAATACTAGCCCCGTATTTAAAAACAACATATAATAACTGCTTATTATCTGGTGAACTTCCACCAATTTTCTACCAAGCGCATGTCATTCTCATTCCTAAACAGTATAAGGACCCCCTTGAGTGTGGATCCTACAGACCCATCTCCCTGCTCAATAACGACTTAAAAATCTTGACCAAAATCCTAACCACCCGCATAAATAAACACATCTCAGACCTAATAGAGCCTGACCAGACTGGCTTCATGCCCCACAAAACTACTGATATTAATCTCAGGCGTGTTTTCTCACACATCCAAATCTCAAAAAATATCTCTACCCCGCGTGCTCTGGCCTTTTTAGATATACAAAAGGCGTTTGACTCGGTGGAGTGGGAATACCTGTGGGCCACGGTGCACAAACTTGGATTTGGCCCCAGATTAGTTTCTTGGCTAAAGACCATATACAAAACACCCTGGCACTAAAATTAAAATTGGCCCGAGGATCTCAGACAGCATCCATCTGGGCAGGGGTACCAGGCAGGGATGCCCTCTCTCTCCGGCCCTCTTCGCGATTGCCATGGAACCGATAGCTACTGCATTACGTCAGCACCCGGACATCCGTGGCTTTCGTGTGGGGGGGCTGGAGGAGAGGGTGTCACTATATGCAGATGACTTGGTTGTATACCTGGAGTCCCCTGATTTATCTATTAAAGGCGTACTTGAAACATTTAGAATTTTTTCCCCGTTCACGGGTCTCAGGGTAAATTGGGAGAAATCGAAATTGCTTCCTCTGAACCAGGTTCCCCTGGCTTCCACCCCACTTGAGATAGTTCCCAAAACCAAATATCTTGGAATTACAATCTCAAACAACTCAACAGACTACTATTCAGATAACTTGGCTCCACTAATCCAGCTTACCAAACAGAGGCTCCTGGGCTGGTGGGGCCTCCCTCTATCCTTAATAGGCAGAATTAATCTCATTAAAATGAAGCTACTCCCAAAATACCTATATTTGTTCAGAAATTGCCCCATTTGGGTACATAAAAACTTCTTCAAACAACTCAATTCATTGCTCTCTAGCTTCATATGGCATAACAAGACTGCACGGATCAGTCTCAAAAAACTACAACGACCCTGGACGGAGGGGGGCCTTGCCTTTCCAGACCTCTACAAATACTTCATAGCCTCCCAGCTTGTCACGGCTCACTGGTGGGTTGTACAAGATAGATCTAACTCAGCGATGGTGTTAGAGGCAGCGATGCTAGGCTCATATCAGGCACTCGCTCAAATACTATACCGGGGAGCCAGAGCACCATACCCCCTAACGATTAACATGAAGGTAGTCCTACAGGCCTGGAAAGTGGTGCAGACTTGGCACTCTTCCTCCCCTAACACGCTCTCCCCGAGATTTCCACTATGGAACAACCCATCCCTCCCTCACTTCTTCACGATACCTGACCTGATTATTTGGATCAAAAAAGGAATAACACACTTAGAACATATAATAACCTCCAGAGGCCTGACTGAATTCAACTCTCTTAAAACAACCTGTTATAATCTATTCTATATCACCTTGCTTCGACACCACCGTCTCACAGATTGTGAGATCACTTGACTCTCCACACAGCAAGCAGGAGATAGACTTTCTCAGGCTTCTTCAATGTTTACGTTATTTATTCAAGTAACAGAAATACAGATAGATACAGTTTATCGTCTCCTGGCAAAGCAGACTTCCATGTTGCGTTACAGCTGCGTGAGTATCTTCCTGCTGAAAATACCCAGGTCTTCTTGTATCTACTCTATGTTACATCTAGACTACCTATGTACAGCATACATTATATCAGATTACAGAAAGGAAGAACATACTTAGAGGTCCCAGTCAGCCTTGCTAGCTAGTGCGGAAGGAAGAAGCAGAATGCCCTCTCCATCGCTCACTCCGGGTTTAATACCGACTAGGAAAGAGTTAAACATGACATCATCTTCGCCATCCCCTATATCCGGCTATTGGTGGACCCACTTGTGGTGTCATCATACACACCTACTTGATTAATAATCAATGAGGCTTCTGACCCATATGCAGGAATGTGGATATTTACAAAACATGGCTGATGTTTATTGTTCCATGCCCAGGTCAGGGAGACCTGCGGCCTTGTTCAGAGAACAGCTTCTTGGTATGTTCTAGTTCTGCTGACAGAACTGCAGATTTTCTCTCTTCAGAGAAAATCCCCTTAAAGGGCCGATCTGCACTCCAAGCCTTTTGACTAACTCAGTCCAAATAACTGAGGCCTACTTAAATTATAACACAACCTACTCACTGCCTAATAGTTACTTTTTCAGGTACTTACAGCTGAGGCATGCGTTCGCGGCACAGTTTGGCCGAGAGGCAGTTAAATTGACCCCCACTGATATAGAAGAAGTGATTTGCAATGAAAATCTTCCTAAAGCCGTCTCTAGCATTTATCGAAATATAATTCTGATTACTGAACCGCACATAACTGCCTATAAGCGCCCCTGGCTTAAACTTATACCAAACCTAGATGATGAGGACTGGGAGGATGTCTGGATCAGACCCTTCGAATACCTAATTTCTACCAGAGACAGGCTAATACAGTTCAAGATCCTTCATCAAGCATATCTAACCCCGTCCAAAATACTTAAGTTCGATCGGACGAGCCCCGGCCTCTGCTGGCGGTGCGGCGCTGCCTCAGCTGATCTTGATCATATATTTTGGGAGTGCCCTGAGATTACCGAGCAATGGAAAAATATTTGTCAAATTGTGGGATCGGTCACAAAAATACACATTACACCTGAGCCCATGCACTGCTTGTTAGGAAATGTCCATGCCCTGGCCCCTACCAGAGCCCAGAGAAGCCTGATAGGTCTACTACTATTTTACTATAGAAAAGAAATAGTCCTAAACTGGAAACAGCCCTTGCCGCCCTCAACCCAGAGCTGGAAGAAATTAATAAATAGCTCCGTACATCTATACAAAGCCGCCTACATCGCCAGGGGTTGCGCCCCTAAGTTCAAGAAAGTGTGGGGGCCCTGGACGTCAAGCAAAGACACAGTATAATAATTACTGACATATCCAGCTATGTTCATGGAGTGGAGTCTCTATACATACCCTCGGAGGTCCATCTTAGTGAGCTTGACTCTGTGCAATAAAAGAGCCGCGGTTGGCCCAACACAATGGTATACCCTAATATAGGAGTTGAACCAAGCAATGGTAAATGCTGCACATATTACATATTGTAAACAGCTGTTGTAATTATTGCAATCTCCAATTCTCTTGTAACTGAGATTGTTGTTTAGTTCTCCTCACCTGCGAGTGTGGGAGTTCAGGGTGTTTTGTTTTTGTTTTATGTTAGTATGTTTTGTATTGACAATAAAAAAGTTTAAAAAAATAAATAAATAAATAAAAAAAAATTATAAAATGCCGTAACTCACAAACGATACAACTCATATTTAGGTGGATAACAGATTCATACTTGTTGGATAATACAGATTAATATGACATCTGACATGGCTAGTGCAGTAGGTCAGGTTCCTGAGAAGATTCATACCGCAATAACCGGACGGGCTATCGCGATGAATTTCATATCAGCACGTTGGCCAGATTTTACCGAATAAGACTATATGAATTTCATAGCTGTGCGATGTACAGTTGCCATATAATCGACAAGAAACCATACATCATATGCATTCAGATGGCCCGTGGTCGGTGCCGGATAGTCTGGATGACATCAGGTTTTGAACAGACTTCCTGCTGGGAGTAGCTTTCCTTGCTCTCCCTGTATGAAAGGCTCACCAAATGGAGGTAATGAAAAGTAAACACTAGCCTCCTGAACACAAGGGTTTATTCCTGTTCATTAGTAAATCAAAAGAGCCATCCTGCAGTTAAAGGGATACTGTAGGGGGGGGGGGGGGGTCGGGGGAAAATGAGTTAAAGTTACCTGGGGCTTCTAATGGTCCCCCACAGACATCCTGTGCCCGCGCAGCCACTCCCTGATGCTCCAGCCCCGCCTCTGGTTCACTTCTAGAATTTCAGACTTTAGAGTCTGAAAACCACTGCGCCTGCATTACCATGTCCTCACTGCCGCTGATGTCACCAGGAGCGTACTGCGCAAGCATATGTATGGTCCAGTGTTCTCCCCAGGGCTCTTTAAGTGGGCGGGCCGCCCGGCTGCTTTGAGATCCCGCCCGCCTACCTTGCTAAGGCTGATGTCACGCAGGCAGAGCGTTCCATTGCCTGCTATAAATCAGTGCTCAGCTCTCGCTATACACTGCAGGAGCGTGCCTGTGTGACCTGCTTGAACAGTGATTGGCTGGGCGGGTTGTAAGGGGTAGGGCTGGTTAACTGTCTGTCACCGATTGGCTGGGCAGGTTGTAAGGGCTGGTTAACTGTCACCGCCATAACGGGAAGCCTCTTCCATGCCTCGCTTTGCTGGCTGCTTGTGTCTGTTAGCTTGCAGGCAGCTCAGCTAGCAGAGGCAGCCGCCACTTAAATACAAACAGAGCACAGGGAAACTAGTCCTGTCCCTCCCTGTGTTACTTGAGGCTGGGGAGAGCCTGAATCTGCAGAAACTCTATCCCGCCCTCCCCCAAACGATCGTATCCACACAGCGTCTCTCCTGTGTCCTGGCTGCATGAATCTTCAGCTCCAGATACAGTGCACGGCAATGAGTTCTGACGCCCCGCCCTCTGTTTCCCGGCTGCTTATCTATCTCTACAATACAAGCTTCTCTGAAGCATGCCATGCTGGTGATGTTCAGAACTCTGCACATGAACTACTAATCACCTTTCCTCTGGTGTGAGCGGACCTCTGCTAATGCACTTCTTATCTGATATAGTGCAGAGTCTGCGGAGAGTACACAAAACTTTCAAGGGTCTGGGAAAACAAACAATAAGCAATGTAGATTAGCTGACTTGCTGGGGATGGAGGCCGCTGCTGAATGCTGTCTGTCTCATCTGCCTGCTTGCCCAGAAGATGTAATGGCCCATACTCACGGGCTACAAATGTCGCCGCAACACGCGGCGCGAGCGTGTTGCAGCGACAGGTCGCCCGTGAGTATGCGGCGTTGCACGGGCGCGCACCCCGAACCGTCGCTCGTCGCTGATGTCGCCGGGCGATTGAACCGCTCAATCGCCTGGCGACAGTCGCCGCCGCAACTCCGCCAGAGATAAGAAATGCATTGGGCTTCTGGCGGGGGGAGGAGCAACAGCTTCCGCCGCATTAGTTGCCAGGTCCCTCCGCCATGTGTATGCGGAGGGACCTGGCGAGGAGCTGTCGCTGGCCTGTCGCGCACACGCTCACGTGTGCTGGCGACAGGCCAAAAAGTTGCCCGTCAGTATGGGCCATAAGTGCCCATACATTACTTGATTTTAGCAACTGGCAGATTTAATATACAGTAAGTGATTTAATCTACCAGAGGTCAGTTGTGAAGAGTTTGCCTAGGGCAGTAAAAATTACAAATCCAGCCCTGGCTGTACTAGTTGGGCAAAGTCTGTGAAAAGTTGCTGCTGCAAAAATAGGAAAAATAGAACATAGATCCAGTGTTGAGGGTATGTGCAGGTGGCTTGAAAGGACAGTTTGTGGGGGTGATTCTTGCAGAGTTCACATGCATGTAATTTCATATGGATGTTATTAGCTGCTGGGGTAGAGGGGTATTGCAGATAATTTACTATGATACTGACCCCTGTTTACTATCTGCAATACCGCTTGACCCCAGCAGCAAATAACCATATGAAAAACAAAAATCACCCCCTTTATGAAATGCAACAAACACCCCTGTATGAAAAGTGAAATTACTCCCCCCCCCCATATTAAATGCAATAATCACCCCCATATGAAATGCAGCTATAACACCCATATTCGGTGTTCTCGCCAGGCTCTTTTAGACGGGTGCATCAGCTAACTAAGTTTGGTGAGCAACCGGCTGTCATCAGCTCGCCTCCTCCTCATACTCTTCTTATGCTGTAGGTAGAGTTGCATCTGCCCCGCATTCCCCCTCGCACCCCACCCTGCTACTTTTTCATGCCACCCGGCTAGAAAAAAATCCTGGGGAGAACACTGTGGTCTGTGCCTGCGCCGTACGCTCCTGGTGACATCAGCGGGAGCGAGGACACGGCAACGCAAGCGCAGTGGTTTTCAGACTTTAAAGTCTGAAATTCCAGAAGTGAACCAGAGGCGGGGCCAGAGCATCGGTGAGTGGCTGCGGGGGCACAGGATGTCTGCGGGGGACCATTAAAAGCCCCAGGTAAGTTCAACTCATTTTCAATTCCCCCGACCCCCTACAGTATCCCTTTAAGCTGATGCTATCTCTCTGCTGAGAAAAGACTGCAGATGCTCCTACACAATCAATCCAGATATAGCACGTCACTGGCAATCGGTGCAATAAACCGATTGCGTTCTCGTTTCTCACGGCTATTCCGTGACAATCACACTTTAGTAAAAAAGGAATCATGGTAGTGGAATTTACCTACCTCGATTCTTATGTTATTATGCAAACCCTAGTGATTTAAAATTAGCTAGTGATTTGCAATTTAGCATCGCTATCGCCGCTAATGGAAAAGGGCCCTTATACAAAATTTTTTTTTTTAATTCTAGTAAATATTTGGAATTTTATTTCTACTATTTTCTATTACACAGCCTGAATAGGAACGACACTAAAAACTGCAAAATGCATACAAATAGACTTTACCTCCAGGTACTGGCAGGTCTTAAAGAGACACTGAAGCGAAAAAAAAAATATATGATATAATGAATTGGTTGTGTACTATGAATAATTACTAGAAGATTAGCAGCAAAGAAAATATTCTCATATTTTTATTTTCAGGTATATAGTGTTTTTTCAAACATTGCATCATTCTCTAATATGTGCAGATTACACAACACTCAGCATTCAAAATGATTCTTTCAGAGCAGTCTGAACTAATGACCTCTCCTCTGACAGAGGAAAAGTAAAAAATTAACATTTGAGATAATAAAAGTCAGAAAACAGCCCTCTCCACGACTTTGAAAGTCTTAGAGCTTAATGGCTTTTTTGTATAGAGATAACAACTGTAGTTTCTCAACTCTTCCTGTACTGGAAACAATTAGACTGATGTATCTGATCTTAATGTTTTATTTCTTAGCTGTACTACACATACAAATTATAATATCATAATTTTTTTTCCGCTTCAGTGTCTCTTTAAGCTGATCGGTAAATTATGTGCCAACATGCCCCCCAATTTCCATGAGAATAGCTGTTTTTGGTAAAATTAATGCAAATTACCTCATGAATCACCTTATAGTTTACCCAATGAGATAAAACAGGATTAAAATCTACCAGAATTGCTAAATGTCATTACCTCATGAGGTAATTTGTTTGATAACCCTACCAGAATTAAGGCCATTGTGCTGGTTGTGTGAGGCTGGGCGGGTTGGATCCTGTCTATGTAGATGTGTTTCTGTGAGCATAACCTGTCTGATGTGAGTCACATACTGCGGGGAACAAATAGCTGGGAGTGTTTCTGCTCTGCTCTAAAGTTTCTTACATTTACAGTGGGTTGCAAAAGTATTCGGCCCCCTTGAAGTTTTCCACATTTTGTCACGTTACTGCCACAAACATGAATCAATTTTATTGGAATTCCCCGTGAAAGACCAATACAAAGTGGTGCACATGTGAGAAGTGGAACTAAAATCATACATGATTCCAAACATTTTTTACAAATAAAATTACTGCGAAGTGGGGTGTGCGTAATCATTCGGCCCCCCGAGTCAATACTTTGTAGAACCACCTTTTGCTGCAATTAAAGATGCCAGTCTTTTAGGGTATGTCTCTACCAGCTTTGCACATCTAGAGACTGAAATCCTTGCCCATTCTTCTTTGTAAAACAGCTCCAGCTCAGTCAGATTAGATGGACAGCGTTTGTGAACAGCAGTTTTCAGATCTTGCCACAGATTCTCGATTGGATTTAGATCTGGACTTTGACTGGGCCATTCTAACACATGGATATGTTTTGTTTTAAACCATTCCATTGTTGCCCTGGCTTTATGTTTAGGGTCGTTGTACTGCTGGAAGGTGAACCTCCACCCCAGTCTCAAGTCTTTTGCAGACTCCAAGAGGTTTTCTTCCAAGATTGCACTGTATTTGGCTACATACATCTTACCATCAACTCTGACCAGCTTCCCTGTCCCTGCACCCCCAGAGCATGATGCTGCTCCGACCAGAGCACCTTCTTCTACAGGTTTGCTGTGACCCCCACATAGCTTGTGGCAAACTGCAAACGGGACTTCTTATGCTTTGTTAACAATGCCTTTCTTCTTGCACACTCTTCCATAAAGGACAACTTTGTACAGTGCATGACTAATAGTTGTCCTAAGGACAGAGTCTCCCACCTGAGCTGTAGATCTCTGCAGCTCATCCAGTCACCATGGGCCTATTGACTGCATTTCTGATCAGTGCTCTCCTTGTTCGGCCTGTGAGTTTAGGTGGATGGCCTTGTCTTGGTAGGTGTACAGTTGTGCCACACTCCTTCCATTTCTGAATGATCGCTTGAACAGTGCTCCGTGGGATGTTCAAGGGTTTGGAAATCTTTTTGTAGCCTAAGCTTGCTTTAAATTTCTGAATAACTTTATCCCTGGCCTGTCTGGTGTGTTCTTTGGACTTCGTGGTGTTGTTGCTCCCAATATTCTCTTAGACAACCTCTGAGGCCGTCACAGAGCAGCTGTATTTGTACTGACATTAGATTACACACAGGTGCACTTTGTTTAGTCATTAGCACTCATCAGGCAATGTCTATGGGCAACTGACTGCACTCAGACCAAAGGGGGCTGAATAATTACGCACACCCCACTTTGCAGTTATTTGTAAAACATGTTTGGAATCATGTATGATTTTCGTTCCACTTCTCACGTGTACACCACTTTGTATTGGTCTTTCACATGGAATTCCAATAAAATTGATTCAAGTTTGTGGCAGTAATGTGACAAAATGTGGAAAACTTCAAGGGGGCCGAATACTTTTGCAAGCCACTGTATATGTAGAAGATGGAAGAATGTAGTCACTTCTTTTTTCTGTGCAAAGGTCGTTAGAGAGGAGGAATTCACATTTGCCTTTCAGAGTGCGTGAACACTTCTCTACAGATCCGGCAGGGCGCACAGCAGCCATTTTAGGTACACTATTTGTAAGGGCTTCTTCCTGATGATGTACCTACCGGCTCCCTGCAGCCGTCCTGTGCCGCCACAATCCACTTCCCCCCGGGCTAAGCTTTACTAAGGCTAAGCGACTGGCCTGCGCAGTGTCCTCGCTCAGGTTTCCGTCCTGCGCATGCACAGTATGAGATTTCTCTTCATCGCAGGACGGCAGCGTGAGCGAGGGTGCACATGTCCATAGACACACAGGTGAAGTAGCTCGGCAACCGGGCAGTAGCGCAAAAAAACAACTTAGCTGGGCAGGGGTGCCCAAAGCATTGTTCCAGGGTGGCGCAGGCACAGGGCCGCTGTAGGGGGCTGGCAGACGCCCCAGATAAGTGAAACACTTTTTCACTTTGGTTTAGGTTCCCTTTAAGGTGACCACTAATGATACAATTTCTATTGAAAAATCGTTCAATTCTGAACGATAATTCTGATAGGAAATGAAATATAGTAATACATTGTCTACTACACCGTCAACAAACCAATCTTTTCTTCCTATCACAGCCAATAAGAAAATCCAAATTTTGATTCAACAAAAATCCAAATAGGACGTTTTTATAATGGTTTGTTTTTGATTGTGCCCAACAATGGAGATTTACAACCAATCGATTATAATTATCTGATGGCTCAAACATTTTTTCGCTAGCTATGGGGCAGTTCGTGGCCACCTTAAAGAAAATCTGTAATGAAAAAAAAAAACCCTCTGGATCCTAACAAGGCTTCCCCCACCCTCTGGTATACTGTCAATCCAATGCTGTGACCCTTCCTAATAGCGGTGAGGTAATTTTCTTTTTTTTTTTAAGTTTTACGGAGAGGTAAATATTTACCTCTCCGCAATCCTGCACAGGAGCACTAGCAGCTCTTCATTCGGGTTCAGGCAGAAACGGCCGAACCCAAGGGATCCGCTCTACTGCGCAGGTGCAAAACACTTGCACCTGCGCAGCAGAGTGGATACGATCGAGGTCAGCCATTTCCACCTTAGCCCAAACCAAGAGCTGTGCAGGATCACAGTAGGTAAATATTGCCTGTGCACCCTTGTCAAAGGAATTTGCGGGGGAAGACAGCGCTGGATTCCCCCAAGCTTCAGAGATCGGGGAAGCCTCATTGGGACCCTGAGGACCCATTCACACTAGAAGCGACTTTTCTGAAGGTTTTGCGATTGATTAGCATTTTTAAAAATCGCTCCCGTTCACTTTCATTAAAATCGCTGTAAAAATCAGTTTTTTTGCGTGTTTTTTTTTTTTTACTGTGATTTTAATGAAAGTGAATGGGAGTGATTAGTGTTAAAAACAAAACAAAACAAACAAAAAAACAAAACACTATTCACTTTCATTAGGCAAGGGATGGGGGGGGGAAGGTAGTTATAGGCACAGGATAGGGTAGGTTAGGCAAGGGATGGGGGGGGGGGGAAGGTAGTTATAGGCACAGGATAGGGTAGGTTAGGCATGGGATGGTAGGAAGGTAGTTATAGGCACAGGATAGGGTAGGTTAGGCAAGGGATGGGGGGGAAGGTAGTTCTAGACACAGGATAGGGTAGGTTAGGCACAGGATAGGGTAGGTTAGGCATGGGTGGAGGGTAGTGTTAGGCACAGGATAGGGTAGGTAAGACATGTGATGGGTGGAGGGTAGCATTAGGCACAGGATTGGGTAGGTTAGGCATGGGATGGGTGGAGGGTAGCATTAGGCACAGGATAGGGTAGGTTAGGCATGGAATGGGTGGAGGGTAGTGTTAGGCACAGGATAGGGTAGGCTAGGCAAGGGATGGGGGGGAAGGTAGTTATAGGCACAGGATAGGGTAGGTTAGGCACAGGATAGGGTAGGTTAGACATGGGATGGGTGGAGAGTAGCATTAGGCACAGGATTAGGTAGGTTAGGCATGGGATGAGTGGAGGGTAGCATTAGGCACAGGATAGGGTAGGCTAGGCAAGGGATGGGGGGGGGTAGTTATAGGTACAGGATGGGTGGAAGGTAGTTATAGGCACAGGATAGGGTAGGTTAGGCATGGGATGGGTGGAGGGTAGCTATAGGCACAGGATAGGGTAGGTTAGACATGGGATGGGTGGAGGGTAGCATTAGGCACAGGATAGGGTAGGTTAGACAGGATGGGTGGAGGGTAGCATTAGGCACAAGATTGGGTAGGTTAGGCATGGGATGGGTGGAGGGTAGCATTAGGCACAGGATTGGGTAGGTTAGGCATGGGATGGGTGGAAGGTAGTGTTAGGCACAGAACAGGGTAGGTTAGGCAGGGGATGGGTTGAGAATAGCTTTAGGCACAGGATAAGGTAGATTTGGGGTGGGAGAATGGTAGATTTAGGCTGCGGCCACCGACTGTAGCCAGTCGGTGGCCGCAGCATAGGTAGCCAGGGATAGGTGTAGCCAGTAGTAGGTGCTTGCAGCGTAAATAGCCAGAGATAGGTGTAGCCAGTAGTAGGTGGCCCCAGCATAGGTAGCCAGGGATAGGTGTAGCCAGAATTAGATGGCCACAGCACAGAGAGCGGGGAGGTTGGGAGGGAGAGGGGACGCAGCAGAAGGGATAAATACTCACTTGCCTGCAGCCAGGTGCTTCATGATGTTAGGGCTTCATTCTACTTCCTGTTCTTGCATCATCTAGTAATAGCACCCAAGGGGCGCTGTTTCAGGGAAATGTGATGCAAGAACAGGAAGTACAATGAAGCCCAGTACATCGTTCAGGACGGAGCTGGCTGCCTGCGAGTATTTGTATCCCCGCCACGTCGCCCCGACCCCGGTCACTCCACCCCCTAAAACGAGATTGTGCATGGTATTACCATGCACAATCAAACCACGGTATATCGTCACACCGGCCTACCATGGCAACCCTAAGGGTAGGTTAGCGTACTGGTGCCCATACACGGTACAATTCAAATGTTTGATTTTTCCCGTTTGACTAAAACAATCGAATAGAGTGAAAATTGAAAATAATCTTTTTCTGATTAAGGAAAAACAAACAATTTATTTATTTTTTATTTTTTTGAGTTTATAAAAATCTGATTGGACATGTTAGAAAAATATGTGCTATTGTGAAATTGTATAGTGTATGGTAGGTTGTATTCGATAAACCAACTTTTTTTCATATTCAATCATTTTTCTCTGATTTTTGAAAAAAAATAAAAAAAAATGGAATGTTCGTGTATGGTATGAATGATTACTTTCACCACACTGGTAACTCCTGATTACACACTGAACTATTTAAGGCCCATACACACGGGCTACAACTGTTGCTGGAAACACATGGCGCACGCATGTTGCGGCAACAGGTCCTCCATGTGTATGAGGCGCGCGCAAGCAACTGTTGCTAATCAAAGCTGTCTCCAGGCGATTGACTTGTTCAATCGCCGGCAACAGCTGTTGCAGCAACCGTCCCTAGTCTCAAGTCGGTGCGGTCGTGTGTATGCTAGTCTCTAGCAACTCTTGTGAGTCTGACAGTTCATTGAACCTGCGACAGAAGTTGCTGAGCAACAGTTTCCGCTATGTTGCAGACAGGTTGTTGCCGCGTGTATACAATCGTTGCTTGTATACAACTGTCGTTGCTGGAGACTTTCAACTGTTGCTTGTCTCCATGCAACTGCAGACATCCGTGCCTCGTGTGTATGTAACTCGTGTGTATGTACTTAACGCTCAGCATAACTTGTAACACTGAACAAAGGTCGTAATGTCTGAGGGGGAATGCAGCTAGTCACACTCTGCCCCTCCTGCTTACCACAGATCTTTACAGTCAGCTTTGAGTAACTTGGAAACTGAAAGCATTTCCCTCCCAGTATAAAAACCTGCAACGGGTAGAGACGCTCCTACATAGCTGCTTCTCGGTGAGTGTACTAGTATATAACGCATAGAGGAAAGTCCACATTGCTTGCTGCTTGGCCCTCCAACATAAAAAGCAGAAAAGCTTCCTGGAGCTGTGCCTAAAGAGCCTCCCCATGGAAAGCAGAAAAACTAGTCACAAGCGCCTCCCTGTGTAACTGATAGAGAGCAGACAGCCTGTATTCTAGCTGTGGTGGAGCGCCAATCCCGGGGAGAAAACCGGAGGAAAAAGAGAGGAGGTGGGTGAAGCTATTAAAATTGGGGGATATATGAGTGCTGTGTGAGGTTATACTGGCGGGGGACTCCACAGTGGCCAGTGTACATTGCCTCGGTAAAATAATGTTATGTTTGTGTGAGGCTGGGCAGGTTGGATCCTGTCTAAGTAGATGTGTTTCTGTGAGCATAACCTTCTCTGTGAGTCACATACTGAGAACAAATAGCTGGGGCATTTCTGCTGCTGGTCTAGTTTCATACAGGATCTTGTAAGTTTCCTGCTAGTATTCTCTGACTTCACTCAACCACAAAAATGTGTTGCAGATGGTAGAAGGCAGTAACTTCTCTTTTCTGTGCAAAGGTCATTAGAGAGGTGGAATTCACATTTGCCTTTCATAGTGCGTGGACACTTCTACAGATCTGGCAGGGCGCCCAGCAGCCACTTTAGGTACACTATTTATAAGGGCTTTTTCCTGACGACGTATTTTTTCCACCAATTCATCGTTGGCTTTCCTGTCACTCCAGTGTTCCAATAAACAGCATATATTGACAAGATGGCATACACTTGTAGCAGCGTATGAAAGAATATCCACTTTGACCAACAAAATAACATCCGTATAGATTCACTATCAGTTGTTGGGTCAGAAATGCGCAGGATATTGGTATTAACATCAGTAAACTTACAGATATTCTACTACTGTACTTAAGTCACATAGTAAAATATTGATATTTACTGATTTTATTACTATGACGTTATCTCTCCCTACACTCTCAGAACCTAAACTAAAGTGAAAAACGTATTTCACTTACCTGGGCTTTCTACCGGCTCCCTGCAGCCGCCCTGTGCCCGCGCCGTCACAATCCTCCGGACCCCCGCCGCAGCTAAGCTTTGTTTTCAGTAACTGGCAGAGCGCTTGCGCGGCGTCTTCGCTCACGTTGCCGTCCTGCGCATGCGCCGTATGAGACTTCTCTTCATGCGCAGGACGGCAACGTGAGCGAGGACGCACACGTCCAGGGCCGCGCAGGACCAGTAAATCAGCTGGAGGGGGGGAGGGGAATGTTAGGAGCATCCCCTCAGGAGAAAACACTTTTTTTCCCAATTTGGTTTAGGTTCTCTTTAACCACCACTTAAAGAGACTCCGTAACAAAAATTTCAGCAGTATTTCTCCTATCCTACAAGTTCCTAAGGCTGTTCCGTTGTGCTCTGGCTTACTGCAGCACTTTCTACTTACACCATCTCTGTAATAAATCAACGTATCTTTCCCCTGTCGGATTTGTCGGCTGTGTCTGGAAGGCTGCCAACTCTTCAGTAATGTGAACAAGTTAACTCCTTCCACGCCCCTCCAGTGCTCCTGTGAAGATTATTCTCCACAGACATTGGCCTCAATTCACTAAGATCATGCTGGAGATAATAAGGCAAGAGAAAACTTACCTCCACATAGTGAGAGAGTTATCTTACCTCTTCAGTCCTTAAGTTACCTCTCCTGTAGTTAATTTACCTCCTCTGTAGTTATTTTCACATGCAGCTAATTAACAGCCTGTCTTTAACTCTGGAGTTATTTTAAGGATTGGAGAGTTAATTTAAAGACAGAAGAGTTAACTTTAGGCTTGCCTGAGGTAAAATGTTTCCTGAATAAGACATGCCTCATCACCATGGTAACAGCTCTAGAAGAGATATTAAAGACAGGAGATAAGCTTAGTGAATTGAGGCCAATGTCCCTTGCTCTCACTGTCAGCTTGTCTGCTATCTGTGAGGCTGATAAACACAGACTGATAAACTGAACAAAGAATAGCTGGCTGAGGAGGAAGCTGCCTGGCAGGCTAACACGACTCCAGGCTCTAACACAGCTTGTCATGCTTCATTGACACAGAGCTCTTTCAAAACTTGCACATAACCTCTGGAGACTGAATTCAATGTGTAATTCACTGAATTCTCTGTGTACTCACTGTGTATTAACTGAGTTCACTGCTCTGCTGATGTACTTCCTGTTTTGGTGGCCATCTTTTCTGTTTACAAAACAGTTTATAAAACAGTTTTTTTACCCTCTTTATAGCAGCGGAGATCAGCAAAAATATTACAGAGGGGGCTAGGAGATGACCCCAAACAGGCAGGGATGTTTGTTTATACTTCATTTTGTGAATACAGATTCTCTTTAAGCCTAACTGGACGAAAATTCTCGTCCAGTTAGGCTGCGCGCGCTCCTGTGCACGCTCCCCACCGCCGGCCGTTAGCCCAGCGATCAATGTAAGGGATTATAGATCCCTTTCACTGATTGAAGCCCCCCCGTAGAAAAGCCGACAGTGTCTCTTCAGACGCTGTTCAAAAAGTTCCCCGTCTTCATTCTTCCTGGGAGCGAGATTGATCGCTCCCAGGACTTTTTGAGTGTGGCCATCTTGTAGCCAAATAGTAAAACTACACCCACAACCACTTTTTATTAAATACATTTTTTTAACATTTAAAATTAGCCGTTTACTTCCCACATCATAAAATACCCAGATCATTATTTTTTTTAATAAAAAAAAAAAAATATAGTGAGGGGGACAGCACTACATACCAGGGAACTGTATAGGACAGGGAAGGGGGCCACTAGACACCAGGAAACTGTATATGGAAGGGGGGACCACTAAACATCAGGGAACTGTATAGAGGAGTGAGGAAAGACCACTAAACATCAGGGAACTGTATAAGGGATGATGGAGGGGGGTTATTAGACACCAGAGAACTGTATAAGGCTAAGAGGTGGCCACTAGACATTGAGGTCGGCCCGCAACTTGGTTCCCAGAGCTCAATTGTGGCCCACTTTGCATTGGAGTTCGACACCCCTGCTCTAGTGGAATCTGTCTTAGGCTCCTTGCACATTGCATGTGATTTTGATTCCGATTCCGCTTTTTAATTGGTTTTTTTACATCCGATTCAGATTTTTAATCTTTACGGCATGCTGCATTTTTTGATCCGTTTTTCAGTTGAATGCATTCAGGGAAAAATCTGAATTGAAAAATCGGAAACTGAATCGTAAAACGGATTTGCAGTGTGCAGGGGGCCTTATACATTTACATTGGCAGAACATTTAGGGAAATCGCTAGCGAATGAAAGCACTCCCTAAACGCAAAAAACACAAATCGCTGTAATGGGTTCCAGTCCTAAGGGGCGGTTCACACTACAAGAGCTTTTCTGAGCACTTGTGTGACTTGAAAAGCTCTTGCTAATGTAATGCTATGGGTGTGATCCCACTTGAGTGATGTGATTTTATAAAAATCCCCCATAGCATTGCATTAACAAGTTTTTAAAATCTCTAGGGATAAAAAAAAAAAAAAAGAAAAACTCTTGCAGTGTGAATCAGCCCTAATGGCCGATTAGTGGTTTCAGAGACAAATGCAGTAGCAACTTTATCATGTGCTTCTGGCTCAATCACACCTTTAGTTCTGACTCAGCGCACGTTGTGTGCGACCTGCAGGGTGACATGACAGTCCATACTCTTGTTCATAGCAGGGCTGTGGAGTCGAGGAGTCGGAGCAATTTTGGGCACCTGCGTTGAAGTGTTTTGAGTCAGGGAACATATTAGTGGACAATGCATGCGATTTGTTACATTGTATTGCAGCTGTCAATGTTCGGGTTATAACGTGAAACACCACGCACAAGCCTCGATTCATAGAGGGCTGTGCGATAAAAAAAAATCAGATCGGGAAAATACAGCATTAGACTTTTTATTTGCAATTTATAAAGATTTTCACAGGTGCGGCAGAAGTTTGGTATTTTACAGAAAAATGATTTGAAGTAACAGTAGCTTGTTAAGAGCACTGCGCATGCGCACATCGTTATGCTGCTCAAAAGGGGGGGGGGGGTTCACAAATCGTTACTTTTCTTTGTGCACACATCCTATTCTAGAGACAACGTGTGTGCATTGCCTGTGCCCTGTAACTGTGTCCCCAGCTGTCTTTGGAGCTCTCTCACTTGTACAGACTGTAGATTGCCTCTTGTGCAGGTCACGTATTGCCCTATGTCCTGCATGTCATTCCCTGTGCTTTACCTTCATAGCCGTATCTTGCTGCTACTACCGTAGTGTGTATTCTGTCCTGCTGCCGCTGTAACCTGCCAGTCATTGGTGAATGCCATTTTACCAATTTGTATCACTCATTTT
Source organism: Hyperolius riggenbachi (assembly GCF_040937935.1). NCBI lineage: Eukaryota > Metazoa > Chordata > Amphibia > Anura > Hyperoliidae > Hyperolius > Hyperolius riggenbachi. The sequence goes on from NC_090647.1 coordinate 560,993,821, forward strand.
ACTCTGGCCATTACCACACTAGTAGCAGCAGGACACAGCTATGAAGGTAAATCACAGGGAATGACATGCAGGACACAGCTGCAGAGCACAGGGGAGACAGCTTGTCGGTCTCCGGTCAAGAGCAATCCACCGTCTGCACGAGTAAGAGAGCACAGGTGCAGGGCTGGGCCGGTCAGAGGCTCGAGAGGTTCCAGCCTCAGGGCGCAGTGAAGGAGGAGGCACACAACTCACTCAGCTATCATTCCCCTATTGTGTTTGAAGCAGAAATAAGAAAGGGGATACATGGCAGTGACTGCAAGCCAGATAACTAGAGATTAAGGTGTTGGAATCCCTGGGGCACCTCTTAGTCTAATAGCAATCAGTGTGTGACGGCTGGGGTGGGAGGGATGGGGGAGGGGCCTCTTAGTGTAATAGCAATCAGTGTATGACGGCCGGGGTGGGAGGGATGGAGGGGCACATTTTGGCGTCTCAGCCTTGGGTGCTGGAGCACCTTGTCCCGGCTCTGCATAGGGGACACAGCTGCAGGGCACAGAGGACATGGCTGATCATTCTCCAGTCTAGGGAAATCCATCATCTCCTGGTAATTTCAGCTTGCCATGCAGTTACTGCCTTTATAAATTGACATTTTCCTAAGTGCTCTGTAAAGTCAGCTGTTTACTGCGCTATCACATGCAGTAATGTTTTATGAATCTAGACCATAGTGTCTGTCACAAAAAAGCATGAAATTGTGCCAGTGCAATGTAAATTAAGCCCCCATTCAATGTGCATGCGCGGAGCCCCAGGCAGCTCAGATAATGGTTCCCAGAGATCAGGCATTTATCGACTTTACATTTAGTACTATAAAATGTTACACAGAAGTTATCAACTCATTTCCTCATTCTTTAGCCAACACTGACATCTGGTGGTTAACACTTGCACTGTCAACTTGAATCAATGTGACTACACTGCACATTTCTTATACATTAGTGACCTCTTGTGGTCAGAAATTAATACACTCGCTACACCGATTGAAACACTGAAGGTAACAAAAAATGAGCACTTTTGTGAAAAACATGTACATTTTAAAATCTCTGCATAAAAAGTACATTTGATCCAGATTAAAATGTACTGATTCCTCCCCCCCCCCCCCCCCCCAATGCTGCTGTCACTTGCAGTAGGTAGTAAAAATATGACAAATCTGATTTGTATCTCTGCTAGTCGATAGCCTTATGGGGGATTCTCAGGGATTTTTAGTATAAAATGCACTTTCTGAACAGCCATTCCTCAGTCTAACTGTTCAGGAGAAATTTATAGCACATTTTACTCTGGTAGAAATATTATGTAAATATTAACATGGACCTCTTGCACAGGACAGGAAAGAAAACAGAGAAATGCACCCTGTATGTATTTAGAGAGTTTAGTCTGTTTAATTCCCCCTTACAGTGGCTTGCAAAAGTATTCAGCCCCCTTGAAGTTTTCCACATTTTGTCACGTTACTGCCACAAACATGCATCAATTTTATTGGAATTCCACGTGAAAGACCAATACAAAGTGGTGTACATGTGAGAAGTGGAACGAAAATCATACATCATTCCAAACATTTTTTACAAATCAATAACTGCAAAGTGGGGTGTGCGTGATTATTCAGCCCCCTGAGTCAATACTTTGTAGAATCACCTTTTGCTGCAATTACAGCTTCCAGTCTTTTAGGGTATGTCTCTACCAGCTTTGCACATCTAGAGACTGAAATCCTTGCCCATTCTTCTTTGCAAAACAGCTCTATCTCAGTCAGATTAGATGGACAGCGTTTGTGAACAGCGGTTTTCAGATCTTGCCACAGATTCTTGATTGGATTTAGATCTGGACTTTGACTGGGCCATTCTAACACATGGATATGTTTTGTTTTAAACCATTCCATTGTTGCCCTGGCTTTATGTTTAGGGTCGTTGTACTGCTGGAAGGTGAACCTCCGCCCCAGTCTCAAGTCTTTTGCAGACTCTAAGAGGTTTTCTTCCAAGATTGCCCTGTATTTGGCTCCATCCATCTTCCCATCAACTCTGACCAGCTTCCCTGTCCCTGCTGAAGAGAAGCACCCCCAGAGCATGATGCTGCCACCACCATATTTGACAGTGGGGATGGTGTGTTCAGAGTGATGTGCAGTGTTAGTTTTCCGCCACACATAGCGTTTTGCATTTTTGCCAAAAAGTTCCATTTTGGTCTCATCTGACCAGAGCACCTTCCTCCACATGTTTGCTGTGTCCCCCACATGGCTTTTGGCAAACTGCAAAAGGGACTTCTTATGCTTTTCTGTTAACAATGGCTTTCTTCTTGCCACTCTTCCATAAAGCCCAACTTTGTACAGTGCATGACTAATAGTTGTCCTATGGACAGAGTCTCCCACCTGAGCTGTAGATCTCTGCAGCTCGTCCAGAGTCACCATGGGCCTCTTAACTGCATTTCTGATCAGCGCTCTCCTTGTTCGGCCTGTGAGTTTAGGTGGATGGCCTTGTCTTGGTAGGTTTACAGATGTGCCATACTCCTTACATTTCTGAATGATTGCTTGAACAGTGCTCCGTGGGATGTTCAAGGCTTTGGAAATCTTTTTGTAGCCTAAGCCTGCTTTAAATTTCTCAATAACTTGATCCCTGACCTGTCTTGTATGTTCTTTGGACTTCACGGCGTTGTTGCTCCCAATATTCTCTAAGACAACCTCTGAGCCTCTCACAGAGCAGCTGTATTTGTACTGACATTAGATTACACACAGGTGCACTCTATTTAGTCATTAGCACTCATCAGGCAATGTCTATGGGCAACTGACTGCACTCAGACCAAAGGGGGCTGAATAATTACACACACCCCACTTTGCAGTTATTGATTTTTAAAAAATGTTTGGAATGATGTATGATTTTCGTTCCACTTCTCACGTGTACACCACTTTGTATTGGTCTTTCATGTGGAATTCCAATAAAATTGATGCATGTTTGTGGCAGTAATGTGACAAAATGTGGAAATCTTCAAGGGGGCCGAATACTTTTGCAAGCCACTGTATCTGTGTCTAATCCTATCACCTGACTGCCACAGCAGAAAGCTCATTTGAAAGCCCAGGATGTTAACAATATGGCTTTGTTCACATTATAAATGCCCAGCGCTATCGCAAGCACTGAGCGATTTATAGAGTGATTTTGTCAGCACTTTACCCAGCGATTTTCGCTTAGAAAAGCACTTTTGTGTAGCGGTTTTTTCTTCACTTCCTGACGCCAGTACCATGTATTAAAGCGCTTAGGAAATCGCAATTGCAATTTCCCTATACTTTATATTGAATCGCAAATGCTCAGAATATGGTGCAAGGGCTGCGTTTGTGACTGGATAGAAAGCTCATCGCTGCCATTGCCCTAGCGCTTTTAAGGAGATTTTTAAAATCGCCAGAGCGAAAAAAGATAAATCGCTCTTGGTGTGAACAGGTCCTGAATCTGCTTCCACAAAAGCCCCCTTCAGATAGCAGTATTAGCCTGCCGAACCCCCCCCCCCCCCCCCATTTCCCCAGCTGCCCAATCTCTCACTGGCACGCTGGGAGAGAATCTCTCGCTCATACCAGCGTCGTGACCCCAGAGGTCGTGAAAGTGAGCCGCAGCAGGCCAACGGATCGGTGTGGATGGCGTCTACCTGATCCGCCCAGCCCCTGGATCAGGTAGCATAGTTTTGTTTTTTTATATGTGCCTACCTCAGGCTCTCTTTAAAGGACAACTGAAGTGAGGGGGTTATGGAGGCGGCCATATTTATTTCCTTTTAAGCAATACCAGTTGCTGGGCTATGCTGCTGATCATCTGCTTCTAATACGTTTGGCCATAGCCCCTGAACACGAATATCCAGATCAGGCATTTGACATTGTCAGATCTGACAAGATTAGCTACATGCTTGTTGATCAATTTTTTTTTTCCCGGAAAATTTGGTGCTGCAAGAAAGTTGCGGTCCGTTCAGCAGAACGGATCCGTTCAGATGCATGGGAGCGGTTCCATAGGTTAACATTGGATCCGTTCTGAACGGACCATTTTTAAACACAAGTGTGAACCGGGCCTTATACACAGAAAAGAAAAAACAAACAATTAACAAGGCTTAAATTCTTTGGGAGAACGATTATATGCAGTAACTCCCCTTTCTTCTTCTTCCTCCCCCCCCCCCCCTATTCACATAAAAAGTCCTCAGGGAATGCCCAGGTCTGAGTCCATCTTACCCCATACCTAGGATATTCTTATATTCTACAGATACAGTGAGCAGACTCCAGCGCCTTCCTAAGTGCGTGCCACCTGCTGTTCTCCCCTTCTCTCGTTTCTGTAACTTCATATGGAATATATGGGCTATCTCCCTAAACTATTCCCCAAGGTAGGATTGCTCGGGCTCCTACCTTGGGGGGGGGGGGGGGGGGGGGGAGCAGATAAAGACTGCTGTACCAAATTATATTGCACACATTAGCATAAACCTTTCATCAGCATGGGGGGGTTGGAGATATTGGACACTATGGGGTCGATTCATAAAGCATTACTGCGTTTGGTAATGCTGAAAACAGCTGACTATACAGGGCACCTAGGAAAATGTCAATTCATAAAGACAAAGACAGAACATTTATATCGCGCTTTTCTCCTGGCGGATTCAAAGCGCCAGAGCTGCAGCCACTAGGACGCGCCCTAAAGGCAGCAGCATTGTTAGGGAGACTTGCCTAAGGTCTCCTACTGAATAGGTGCCGGCTTACTGAACAGGCAGAGCCGAGATTCGAACCCAGGTCTCCTGTGTCAGAGGCAGAGCCCTTAACCTGCCTGGCGTTCTGATTCCCGCGGTCCTGCGGCCGCGGGAACGTTTTTTGCAATTGCTGCAAAGTGCTTGCTGCGTGTTTTAAAAAAAAAAACATATAAAAATTGGCCCAGCGGGGCCTGAGCTGCACCCTCCAGCGCCTCTGGACGAGCTCAGCTCGTCCAGAACGCTAGGGAGGTTAACCATTACACCATGCGGTAAAAGTAATTACCGACAGCTTTGATGTGGCAAAAACCAGCTTCCGCATGCCTTCAGAGTTCGATACCCCATGATAGCCTATGACTGACAGGAGCAGAGAGCCAGTAGGAACAGCTTTTGTCTCCTGCTACTCACTGACATCTTCTCAGGAGGGACAAGCATTTCTAACCCCCCCCCCCCCCTCCAGGCAGCAGAGGAGAGAGTAGTACAAAAGATTTTTTCCCTGCAGCCCTTCAGATGTTTAACCCTTTAGGTTCCGTTTTGAAGATGCAGAGGCGCAAGTGGGGAGGTCACCTAAGCGTGGCCTGTCTTATGTTCATTTAGAGTTCATCTAAACACAGACTATGAAATTAAAGAGAATCTGTATTGTTAAAATCGCACAAAAGTAAACATACCAGTGCGTTAGGGGACATCTATTACCCTCTGACACAATTTCGCCGCTCCTCGCCGCATTAAAAGTGGTTAAAAACAGTTTTAAAAAGTTTGTTTATAAACAAACAAAATGGTCACCAAAACAGGAAGTAGGTTGATGTACAGTATGTCCACACATAGAAAATACATCCATACACAAGCAGGCTGTATACAGCCTTCCTTTTGAATCTCAAGAGATCATTTGTGTGTTTATTTTCCCCTGTTCTCATGCACTGAAGTTTCAGGCTGCTCGTTTCTTCCTGCAAACAGTTTTGCCCTTGTCTGTAATTCTCCAGTATGTGAAAGCCCAGCCAGCTCAGAGGACAATTTATCCAGCTTGTAAAAGATAAGAGAGAAGAGAGAAGCTGCTCTAATCTAAATAATACACAGGCAGTGTGCATAGAGGGGCCTGGAAGAACCACTACACTGAAGAACTTGGCAGCCTTCCAGACACAGGCCGACAAGTCTGACAGGGGAAAGATACATTGATTTATTACAGAGACTGTGATAGTAGAAAGTGCTGCAGTAAGCCAGAACACATTAGAATAGCTTTTAGAACTCGTAGGATGATAAAAAACAGGATGCAATATTTGTTACGGAGTCTCTTTAAATGTTAGGCCCATATGCAATTCACATTTTAACCTGAGTTTTCTCCTAGATGAAAAATGGTCTTCGATTTAAAATAACGTTTTAGCACTTTGCAATGGAAAAAAAAAAAAAAAAAAAAAAAAAAAGTATCAAAAAGTAGGTAACAAGTACTATCAAAATAATTTTGAGTATTTTTTTTTTTTTGCTTGCTGTTTTAAAATGCATTCTATTGACAAGTTTTAAAACATCACCTAGGAGAAAACTCAGGTGAAAAAGTGAATTGCACATGGCCCTTAGTCTTTATAAATAGACCGTTCTACTCCCTCTCATCTAACATATTCTAATCCATATATGTGAAACTCCGGTAAAATCTGGCCCTCAGCCATTCAATTTGGCCCTCAGGTGGTTTCCCCACTTTGCATTATGTTTAGCCTCCTCTAGACCACCAGGGAAGCTATATTGGAGGTGAAGCCCTATATGACCATGGAAGCTTTGAGGGGGAGGGATGGGAAAAGCACTAGACACCAGGGAATTGTATGGGGAGGGAGGAAGCCCACTAGACACCAGGGAACTGTTTAGGGGTTGGAGGGGGGCCATTAGACACCAGGGAGCTGTATAGGGGAGGGAGGAGGCCCACTAGACACCAGGGAACTGTATAGGGGTTGGAGGGGAGCCATTAGACACCAGGGAACTTTATAAGAGAGGAAGGTGGCCAGTAGACATTCAGGATGGTCTGCGGCTTGGTCCCGGTGTACAATTTCGGCCCACTTTGTATTTGACTTGGATACCCCTGTTCTAATCTAACATGAACATCTAAAGGGAGGCTTTTTTACTATTGTAATGCCGTCAGTGGGAGAACAGCATGTAACAAAACAGAGACCTACTCTGTTACCGCACAAGTCTTTTTCGGTAAAAAAATATAAAGAGGACTATCCTATCTATAACATGTAACAGAAGTGACTTTGGGATAGCTCTTTTATGAGCGGGGAGGTAGAAGCTCAAATTGCAATATTGAATTGTGATATGCAGGTTTGTGATGCAAAGGGAGAGGAAAGATCTCACAACGCACCAAATTGTCTTGATATTAAATATAAGTATATATTTATTAGTATCAAAAATTAAACATGTATATCAATAAATGGGTTAAAAACTACAAAAAATACAGTGACAAACACTAGGTAGGGAGACAAGTACAATCAAATAATTATAAAAACACCCTTTAATAAGGGTGGGGTGGCTGCTGGATTATATAATGAGGCTAATGGGGCTTGCAGTATGAGAATATGCTATGAATAGGCAGAATCTATGCATCAATTTCATATAAAAAGTGCTGACAATGGGTATCATTCATAAAGCATTTCCGCATGCGGAAATGCTAAAAACAGCTGACTTTACCGACCACTCGGCAAAGTCAGCATTCATAAAGGCTCTTTCCGCATGAAAAAAAGACATACCGAGCAGAGTGATAAATCACCGCCTTGTGCGGTGATTAACGGAACAAATGTAGCAAAATGTTAATTCATAAAGAATACCGCCAGCGGTGTCAGGTCGGAAAGTCCCGCTCCCTCTGATGTGGCGATAACAATGTAAGTGAATGGAGACACACAGACCTCCCAGGCAGCTGCAGCAGAGCGGAACACGGAGAAATGTATCAACTCGGCAGCTTCCGTGTCTCCGCCTGCCTACCGCCAGCCTAGTTCGGGGAATCTCCGCACTGCCATCGCACCTACACACTTCTTTATGAATGCCCACCCAGAAGTCTAAAGTACCGGTTGCGGAGAAGAACGGTGTTTTCCCGCACTACCGCCAGCCTCTTTATGAATGATACCCAATATGTGCAATAAATATATAATCCACAAAAACTAGAAATAATTACAGTAGTAGAGTACTAAGTGGCCGAGTGCATAAGAAGCTTACTCGCTGATAAAGTAACCAGCTAGGGAAGAAATGTGTATAGGCACTGACAATAGACACCATAAGCTCGCTGGACCAGCCAGCTAATCAAAATAACAATCAAGTGATAGACGCAGGAGCATGTAACCGCCGCTAGTATTACCTGCTGGAAGCCCCAATCTAATGCGCCGATATGGTCGCAGCTACCCGGGAAGAGGGTCTTCATGTAGGTTTGTGATAATCGGTTCTCAAACTAAACCCTGATCTCTATCCTCACATCCAAGAAATCAGACTCAACCTCACCCCAGTGTGCAGTTAATCTGATAAACTGATATCTAGAATGAAGCTCCTGGATAAAGAGATCAAGGCTTAAATTTGGCCCCACCCATACAATGAAATTATTGTCAATGTCTTGGCAAACCTCTGGTATTTTGGGCTGGTGTAAGCAAATGACTCCTTGTACAGCTCCATTAAGAGATTTTGCATTCGACCCCATTGCCATCCCCCGTATCTGCTCATAGAACTGGTCACGGAAAAAAGTAGTTGTTATAATTCAAAAACAGAAATAATAGCACGCAAAAATGCTGCAAAATTGTGTTTAAACAGCAATTCAAAATCAATTTTGCAGCGATCCTATACTTTGTATTGGAGTGCTGTTGCTCCAAAAATGCTGCAGGACCTGCAATACTTATAATAATTAAGGATAAAAAAGTAATATTAATATGAAGTTAATCAGGAACAACTTACTTTGAGTGATTATTTTACTTGTAAATGTGTTGAAGGGTTATTTTTTATCAATTAGGTGATAAGTCAAGTATGAGAAGTTTTGAGAGTAGAGCCCATTTGCTGCTCCTCTGGTCCCTGGCACAAAGTGCAAGACCTATTGGTGTTTGTTTTAATTGCCTGTATAAATACAATGTATGACCACTTCTGATATAGTAAACTTCTCTGTTGGATCCCTTTGAGTTTACGATAAAGGGATCATACTGTATTTTTTTTTAAAGTTTAAACCATGAAAAGTGCAAAACAAAACCCTTACACAGCTCTATTAAATAATACTTGGACATTATTGGTACATTGTGGTTTTATAGCACTTGCAGATTGATGGCTGTTCCTTTACATTGGCTAAAAAATGGTATCATCCTGACTGAGAACTTCCTGCAGGTTAGATGATTGGTACACACCATGCATTCCAGGTCTAATCGATATATTACCGACATATCTGATGTGCTCCCGATTTATAAGTGGGTTGATTTTCTGATTGCTACTGCATAAAATTGATCCCATTATCAATTGGTAATGGATTGGACATGTCAGAGATTGATTCGACCTGAGGGGGGGACTTTAGTACAAGCAGTCTGTGTGTGATGAGAGGAGGGGTTGTTTGTGTTGCGGTGACTGTCAGTCGGCAGGTTCACACTGCCCCGTTACCTGAGACCCCGTGACGTCAGCCCACCCCACATTAGTATCCGCCCCCGTCACTCACCCGCAATGACCTCCGCTAGGCAGCACAGCACCAGACCGAGGATGCCATACACACTCCGCCGCTCCATCCCGGTAAACTTCCCGGCGCTCGCTAATGACGTCACCAGCCACAGCCAGCGGGGGGGAGGAGCGTCAGCCCTCCCTGACGGGTACTTTCGTTTTTCGGGGAGACTATAGACTGTTATTTGTGCGAGTGTGAGCCGCGCCTCAGGGCATCACTGGAGTACGGGGCCCAAGTGTATCTAGGGCCGAACGAGCAGTCTCTCCCTCACGGGCCCCGAGCCGCTTCATCAGCAAAAAAAAAATAAAAAAAAAATATGGCCGCTGTAATGTCAGAATGGGCAGCCCGAGAGCAGCCCAGCACGCTGAAGGGAAACGTCATCACGCACTGTACATTCCATTCCATTCAAGCCTGGCTGCTAGTATAGCAAGCTGTGTGTCAACTTCAGTGATATATTTTACTTTTAGTTCTGTTTTAAGACCTGATATGTAGACTCCTGCAGGATGATAAGATAACCTTTCCTCACCTAAAGAGAGGTTTAGCAAGCAAGGGGCCTTATCCCCTCCAGAGTTAAAGGGAAGATCCACGCAGACTGCACTTACCTGGGGCGGGGCTTCTTCCAGCTCCTGGTAGGCGATCAGTGCTCTCGCCGCAGCTCCTCTCCCTCTCGGTGTCCAGCGGTGAAGAAGCCGACCTTTCCGGGTCGGCTTCATGTGCGCTTCACGGCGTGGGTCACGTGGTGTAAGTGACGTCATCTGGTCCCTACTGCGCAAGCGCAGTAGTTCTGCACCTGCGCAGTAGAGACCCGATGATGTCCCTACACCACGTGACCCCACGCCGTGGAACGCACAGAAGCCGACCTGGCGAGGTCGGCTTCTTCATCGCTGGACACCGAGAGGGAGAGCAGCTGCAGCGAGGGCACTGATCGCCTACCAGGAGCTGGAAGAAGCCCCAGGTAAGTGCAGTTTGATTTTTTTATAGTCTGCGCGGATCTTCCCTTTAAGTTAACAGTCAAGAATTAACATTTTATGGCCTGCCCATCTGATTCTCCCTAAGCATGCTTGGTATTCTGTAAAGCTGCCGCTGTAGTTCCGCAGTGTCAGCACCAGGGCCGGGCCGAGGCATAGGCTGGAGAGGCTCCAGCCTCAGGGCGCAGTGTAGGAGGGGGCGCACAATTTATTCAGCTGTCATTCCTAATTGTGTGTGAAGCAGAAAGAAATAAGAAAAGGGGATACATGGCAGTGACTGCAAGCCAGATAACTAGATATTAAGGTGTTGGGGAGGTTGTGGGCCCTGTGGCCCTCTTAGTCTAATAGCAATCAGTGTGTGATGACTGGGGTGGGGGGGATGGAGGGGCGCACTTTGGTGTCTCAGCCTTGGGTGCTGGAGGACCTTGTCCCGGCTCTGGTCAGCACACGTCACGTGGTGCGCTCCCGGGCCCCCGGCATGCAGCCCCCGCTGGAATCGGACGTTGTGTATGACTTCCTGTTTAAGCTGGTTCTGGTCGGGGATGCCGGGGTCGGGAAGACGTGCGTCGTGCAGAGGTTCAAGAGCGGAGTGTTTGTGGAGAGACAGGGCAACACCATCGGGGTGGACTTCACTATGAAGAGCCTGAAGATCCAGGGCAAGAGGGTGAAGGTGAGGGGACTACAACTCCCAGCATGCCTCCCCAGCCTTATATGTGTGTGTCTATGGGGGGGGGGGGGGGGGGCTACAGCTCCCAGTATGCAAAACAATTATATATGTATATATACAAATGATGGTGGCTGTGTTAGGACACGTGGCCTGGCCAGCAGTGATAGTGGGCGTGTGAGACCAGGAGTTATTAACTTTGTAACCAAAGAGCTGCCTCTACTGCTTATGCTGCTGTTATCTGATCCCTAAGTGAGCTGGGAGGAGTTGCTTCTCTCACTCCCGAGTCGAGTCCCTAATGCTGGGCATACACGGGTCGATCCGGCAGCCGATTAGCCGCCGGTTCGACCCCCGCTCGTCCCCGCCGGCGCTTCTTATCACCCGCTCAATTCGCCGCTATTGTCCGCCTGCGGGGGATCGAGCGCGGAATCAATCCCCGCAGTGATTGGACGTCAGATATTATCAATCGAGCCATTAGGCTCGATTGATAATCCTCCCCTCGACGCCGTATATGCCCAGCATTACTCTTCGCAGCTCAGGAGAAGCTGCAGTTCCTCACTATGAACCGAATCACTCCTTGTGATGATCCGGATGATTCGACTCACAAAAAAGATCTGAATCATTCATGATCCGGACAACACTATTGTATTGCCTGATAGAGGATGGGGGGGGGGGGGGGGGATGTGCTGTTGCTGCACTCAACCAACTATTTTAATTCGGCGGCGAGGGGCAGAGCAGCACTAAAATTATGCTCTTTACCCAAGTTCCTTCACGCTGCAGCGAGGGGGAAGACGCAGCACGCACGTACTACATCCGCATGCGCAGAACCAACAGAGCTGCCCAATCTGCAGGGCTGCCCATTCTGACATTACACCGCCACTACAGTACATTTATTATAGGCCCCAGAAACATAGCCGAAGCCACTGGTGATTCTAGTCAGACTGTGACTACCAATAGGAGAATAAGCTGGGCACGTCCCCTCCCCTCGGGAAGTGACAGTTATGGCCCAGAACACGTGACATAATTTCCGGTGACTCTACAGGTTCACAGCATCGGAGGGCAGCTCTGCAGAAGCACAGTCTGAGCTGCGCTGTGTCTGATTGAGCCGCCGATTCGCAGCAGAATGAGGAAGTGATGTGTGCACATGTCCGCCATGGAAAGCAGCATTTGAGGCAGCACACTCAGACATTAATTACACCAGCATACCTATTAAAAATGAGATCGGAACACACAGCAGCAGAGATAAATGTATCTAGTCGAATCTGCCCATACACTACAGGCCAATTCCCATCCGATTTCAGCATGAATTTATCAGGGAATCGGCTGAGCCGCCACTGTCCACCCCGCCGCTGCCGCCAAAATGTATAAATGTATGTAGTGTAGTGCATTTATACATTACCTGTCCTGTAGCAGCATCCACATGGTGTGCGTCCATCTCGCCGGGTAACAGCCGCATACACGCTAGCGGCGCATAGCGTCTTGACGTCAGTCATAGCGCCACTGGCGTGTATGTGGAACCGGCGAGATGGACTAAAACCGCGTGGAGGCCGACACCGGACAGGTAATGTATAAATGCACTACACACATTGGGGGGACGCTTCGTCTCATTGCTCGTTCGCAATTCTGCCACCGTACCGCCGCACACCTGACCAACTTCGGCCCGAAATTTTCCAACATGCGCGATCGACTGTGCGGCCAATTTCTGTCCTGAATTTGGTTGCTTTGTCGGTCCAGCATGCACTTGGCAGCACCAATTTTCATCCAATTCGATTATAATCAAATTGGATGGTCGATTGGTTGGTTGATCGGCTAGTATACAGCCCCCTTGAGAGAGACCATACTTTCTCTGCAGCTCCATAGTTTCCCTGAATCTCCTTAAGCAACGCTGACATTTGTTAGTGTTAATTTTCGCAGCTGTAGCTGCAGTGTTTACTTTCTCATGCTTGTCTGCTTTCATCATTAACAGCTAGTTCAGCTCAGCAGCTGGCCCCAGTAGTAATTGCACAATTCACTCTTTTACTTTTCAGTCAGTCAATAATGATCTATTACCATTTTTCTATTGATATACTTAATGAATCATGCACCGAGTGCTTTATTATTTTATGTACCTTTTTACCGTAGTTACTAGCAAAAAGGCCCTGCCGTTCACAGCCGCTACCCCCTGCAATGCGTGCACATACGCGTCCCGCTTGCTCGTTCCTTACCACTGTCTGAAGTATATGCACACAGGAAGCTGCTTGCGAACACGGTGATTCCAGCGCATGGATATTTCGGCGCCACCATAGGCCGTAATAGGAATTACGGCTATAGCAGCGCACAGGGAAAAACTTTGGCGCCGTTAGAAGACGGAACTGAAGTTACTATTAAAACACTATAATTCATCCGCCAGCAATTGCTGGAAGCCGAATTATTTCATTCCCCACCATCCATGGCGGCCTGGAGGGGGAATAGTATTTAATACGGCCGGGAACTTGTGCAGCAGCAGGATCAGCCATATACCGGCTGTATCCTGCGCCCAAGTCTACCGGCGCCGTTCTCTCTCGTACCCGCTGCTTGCTTGGCAGTTGGAAAAAGCTGTTATTTCCCACAATGCAATGAGAACTTCTGAACCACAGACAGCAAACTGTCATATCCGGCCCTGTGTCCTAACTGCCCTGGCTGCACATATGCTCAGTACAAAAAAGCCAGGGACACACAACCATTCAGTTGATGACGCAGGAACACTTGCGTTTTATTGCCTAGAACTAGTCTACCTAAGCCAGTTTAAAAAACGGACTCTAGGTAGAGAAATTACCGCCGCGAGCACCCGCCGCCCTGCTCCCTGGCCTCACCTCCCGTCCCAACGGCTTTCTGTACTGCACACATGCGAAAGCTTTGGACGGACAGACAGGGAAAGTGGATGACGCAGGGACAGTTAGGTTTTATTATATAGGCTGGTTGGCTTTTTAATATATGTGGGCAGGGAGTGATGTATTGAATCCCTGGGGCTCAAGAGTTACTGCTGCCCATTGCAATCTCTCCTTTATGAAATCACCACATTACATGATATGAGGATTACATGTGGAGGGTGTATCTGTAATAAGCTGTATCGGTGTATAAGCTGGACATGTGGTATGAGGAGCGGCATTGTGGGTAATGTCTGGTTTATGAGATCACCACAGTACATGATATGGGTATTACATGTGCAGTAAGGTGGGGATGTATCTGTAATAAGCTGTATCGGTGTATAAGCTGGACATGTAGTATGAGGAGCGGCATTGTGGGTAATGTCTGGTTTATGAGATCACCACAATACATGATATGGTATTACATGTGCAGTAAGGTGGGGGTGTATCTGTAATAAGCTGTATCGGTGTATAAGCTGGACATGTAGTATGAGGAGCGGCATTGTGGGTAATGGCTGGTTTATGGGATCACCACAGTACATGATATGGGTATTACATGTGCAGTAAGGTGGGGGTGTATCTGTAATAAGCTGTATCGGTGTATAAGCTGGACATGTAGCATGAGGAGCGGCATTGTGGGTAATGGCTGGTTTATGAGATCACCACAGTACATGATATGGGTATTACATGTGCAGTAAGGTGGGGGTGTATCTGTAATAAGCTGTATCGGTGTATAAGCTGGACATGTAGTATGAGGAGCGGCATTGTGGGTAATGGCTGGTTTATGAGATCACCACAGTACATGATATGGGTATTACATGTGCAGTAAGGTGGGGGTGTATCTGTAATAAGCTGTATCGGTGTATAAGCTGGACATGTAGCATGAGGAGCGGCATTGTGGGTAATGGCTGGTTTATGGGATCACCACAGTACATGATATGGGTATTACATGTGCAGTAAGGTGGGGGTGTATCTGTAATAAGCTGTATCGGTGTATAAGCTGGACATGTAGTATGAGGAGCGGCATTGTGGGTAATGGCTGGTTTATGAGATCACCACAGTACATGATATGGGTATTACATGTGCAGTAAGGTGGGGGTGTATCTGTAATAAGCTGTATCGCTATATAAGCTGGACATGTAGTATGAGGAGCGGCATTGTGGGTAATGGCTGGTTTATGGGATCACCACAGTACATGATATGGGTATTACATGTGCAGTAAGGTGGGGGTGTATCTGTAATAAGCTGTATCGGTGTATAAGCTGGACATGTAGTATGAGGAGCGGCATTGTGGGTAATGGCTGGTTTATGAGATCACCACAGTACATGATATGGGTATTACATGTGCAGTAAGGTGTGGTGTATGTGTAATAAGCTGTATCGGTGTATAAGCTGGACATGTGGTATGAGGAGCGGCATTGTGGGTAATGGCTGGTTTATGAGATCACCACAGTACATGATAACGGAAAATTGAATACTTACCTACCGGTAATTTTCCTTTCCTGATGCATCCATGGCAGCACTAATGGGTAGTAGTCCCGCCCCCTACCCCCTATAGGACAGGTAACTAGATAAATTAAAGGTAGGCCTACTCCACCCTGTCTAATATTTCGGACTTGCCGAGACGTGGGTGGGTCCCACGTGCTGCCATGGATGCATCAGGAAAGGAAAATTACCGGTAGGTAAGTATTCAATTTTCCGTTTTCCTTATGCCTCCATGGCAGCACTAATGGGATTTAACTAGCGATGAGAAAGAATAACATAGGGAGGGAGAGTCTGATTGCAAGTGCACACAAAAAAAAAACCAATTTATTAGCCTAATTAGCTTGGAAGAAATAAGGAAAAATATAATTAAGGACAGGCTGACAACACTGTCCTTCCAAATGTAACAGAAGAATTGGCTGCAGGATCCACTTTGTAGTGCTGTATGAAGGTGTGAATAGTTTTCCAGTTCGCCGCTTGGCAAATCTGGTTCGCCGACACTTTGGAGTAGGCGGCCCAAGATGTCGAGACGGACCTCGTCGAGTGTGCCCTTAGCTCGGTTGGAGGTTCTAGACTGATAGCTTTGTAAGCAGTTTGTATTGCTTTTACAATCCATGACGCGATTGTTCTTGGCGATGCAGCTTGACCCTTTCTATATCCAGCCGGTATAATAAAAAGGTTCTCAGCCTTACGAAGGTCCGTTGTTATCTCCAGATATCGTTTTAGTATGCGTCCTACCTACCTACCAAAGTGTGCAAAGATTGTGACTCCTCGTCTTGGAAAGTGGGGAGAGTCCAGTCTTGATTAAAGTGGTAATAGGTAGCC
Organism: Hyperolius riggenbachi; assembly: GCF_040937935.1. Classification (NCBI taxonomy): domain Eukaryota; kingdom Metazoa; phylum Chordata; class Amphibia; order Anura; family Hyperoliidae; genus Hyperolius; species Hyperolius riggenbachi. The sequence continues at coordinate 561,010,006 of NC_090647.1, forward strand.
ACTTTCGGGATGAAATTTTGCATGGGTCTAATGACCACTCTGTCAGAAAAAAAGCAAAGGTAAGGTTCCTTTGTTCCAATAGCTCCAAGCTCAGAGACTCTGCGTGCAGATGACAGGGCTGTTAGAAAGATTGCTTTCAAGGTGACGTGCCACAGGGAGGCCTCCTCCAGAGGTTCGAAAGGGGAGGTTCTCAAGGCCTCTAGTACAAGCGGTAAATCCCAGGCAGGGAATATGGTCTTCCTTGGGGGTCTAATTTTTATCACTCCTTTCAAAAACTGGATTACCAATGGGTTCAGTGCCCACCTTACGCCTGTCAGGGCAGATAAAGCAGTTACTTGTACTTTAAGTGATGAATAACCTAATTCTTTTTCAAGACCTGTCTGAAGAAATTCTAACAGTTGATGAACCTCTGGCTGTTTAGGATCAAAATTTCTTGTCTTTGCAAAAGATATGAATCTCTCCCAAATGCGATGGTACGTTTTATTTGTAGTAGTCTTTCGTGACCGCAAGATCGTATTGATCACACTTTGAGAGCAGCCTGCATCTTTTAACCTTTGCCCTTCAAGAGCCACGCCATTAAATGAAGTCTGCTGGGATCCGGATGATGTACTGGGCCTTGCATTAGTAGATCCGGAGTCACTGGCAATTTCCACGGTGGTAGCACCTTCAGTTGCCACAGGAGGGGAAACCAGGGACGATAGTTCCAGAATGGTATAATCGCGATTAAGGTTATGCTCTCCTGTTCCAGTCTCCTGAGTAGTCTGTGGATCATGGGTATCGGGGGGAACACATACCCCAAAGTAAATGTCCATGTTGCTGTTATGGCATCCGTGTCCTCCGCTTGGTGACAATAGGTCCTGGAGAAAAAGCGTCTGCACTTGGTGTTCTGAATTGTCGCCATAAGGTCTATTTCTGGGGTTCCCCATTTCCTGAAGAGTTTGTGGTACATTCTCTGATTGAGGACCCATTCGTTGTTGTTGATCGAAGTTCGACTGAGATAGTCTGCCATCCTGTTCTCCGTCCCTGGAATATACATGGCTTGTAAACTTGTTAGATGCGATTCCGCAAACTGCATGATTAATGCCGTCTGTTGTAGTAAGCGGAGGCTGTGTGTACCCCCCTGTTTGTTGATATAAGCAACCGCCGTTCTGTTGTCGGTCTGCACCAGTACTGCTTTGTTGGCTATTTGATCGGAGAACGCTTGTAAGGCCTGTAGTATGGCTTTCAACTCCAGAATGTTCGCTGGGTTCTGTGCTGTTTCCTGATTCCATGTCCCCTGGACCACTTGTGTTGATAGATGAGCTCCCCACCCCTTGGAGCTTGCATCCGTCGTGATCAGAAGAGGTTTTTCTTTCTGGATCGATTGGTGTCTGTCCAGGTTGTTCAAGTCCAGCCACCAATACAAACTGTTCTTCATTGTTGGTGTTATTTGGATGCACTGTGCGAGATTCGACTTCCGCCACTGGGTTAAGAAACCCCATTGGAAGGGTCTGGAGTGCCACTGTGCCCACTTCACCATGGGGATTGTTGAGGTTAGCAGACCGAGTAGGCTCAAACACTGTCTCGCTTTCAAGTGACTGCAGGACATGACTTCTTGTACTCTTTGAAGAATTTTCATTTTCTTTTCCTCTGGTAGGCGCACCGCATTGTGGAGTGTCTGGAACCTGGCACCTAGGTATACCATGTCTTGGGTTGGTAGTAACTGGCTCTTCCGCCAGCTGATTAGCCACCCGTGTTGTTGTAGAGTCTCTATCAGTAGATCCCTGTGCTGGACTATCATTAGCGGGTCTTGCGCAAGCAGGATGATGTCGTCCAGGTAGTGGTAAATTCTCAGGTTCCTCAGACGAAGAGCTGCTACTACTTGAACTAGTATTTTCGTAAAGGTTCTTGGGGCTGTACTGATGCCGAAGGGCAGACAAGTAAATTGCAAATGTAAGTCTCCTATCGCGAACCTTAGAAATTTTTGGAAGCTTTGGCGTATGGGAATGTGAAAATACGCGTCCTCTAAATCTATGGACAACATCCAGTCTGCTATTCTTACTGCTTGGATTGTGGACTGGAGTGACTCCATCTTGAAACGCGGAAGCGCTATGAAGCTGTTCAGTGTTCGAAGATCCAACACCGGTCTTAGGTCGCCCGTCTTTTTTACTACGAAGAATAGTGGGGAGTAAATCCCTGTTCCTCTCTCCTGCAGGGGAACGGGGACCACGGCTCTCTTTGTCAGCAGTTCCTCTATGTATACTGTGAGGATGTTCTTTTTGTCTCGTGATGTCGGTATTTGTGAGGGAATAAAGAGTGTTTTTGGTGGTTCTTGTTTGAAGGACCATTTGTGGCCTTTTGATACTGTTCTTACCACCCATCTGTTCAAACAGTTCTCCGCCCAGATGTGTCGAAAAGATCGAAGTCTGCCCCCCACTGGACACAAGTGGGCGAGCGCACCATCAAAAGCTCTTGGGGGTACTCCCTGAAGTGCTGGAAGTTCTCTGTTTGTTTAGCTTGCTTAACGTCGCCTGGCCCCCTTGCCATGTCTTCCTATAGTCTTTGTTCGGTCTATAATTTTTAGAGTTTCTGAATCTCGACTGCTGAGTCTTCGGTTGTTGTGATGGATAGGATCTCCTCGGTCTTCTGTCACTCGGTATTAACCCAGACTTACCCCCGGTCACTCTGGATATGGCTTTGTCCATCTGTTCGCCGAAGAGACTTTTGCCATTGAACGGTATCTTGCACCAGTTCTGCTTTGAGTTCTGATCTGCCGACCAGGATCTCAGCCACAGGGCGCGTCTCGCTGTCACAGAAGTTAACATGGCCCTTGCCGTGGAACGGATGATGTCCACGGAGGCCTCCCCCAGGAAATCTGCTGTTAATTTAAACTCTTGAAGGGCGTCTATCAGTGTTTCTTTGTCAGCATCTTCCATAATGGCTATCTCCAGATTACTTGTCCAGGCAGCCACTGCCTTCGCTACCGACGTAAGTGCTATGGCTGGTTTCATGGCGCCTCCTGAGGATGTATATGACTTCTTTAGATCCATGTCCATTTTTCTGTCGATCGTATCTCTGAAAGATATTGCGTCGTCCAGTGGCAAAGTTACATGTTTTGCGAGTCTGATGACAGACGCATCTACTGCTGGTGGTTTGTCGAAGATTTCCACTCTTTCCTCGCGTAGGGGATAGAGTTTTGCCAGTCTATTAGTCATAGCGATTCTTTTTTCAGCTTTTTGCCATTCATCTTGTATTACTTCGCTAATTTCATCCATAAATGGAAAAGCCGTGCACGATTTCTTGAGGTGTTTATAATAAGTCTTCTTTTTCTTTTTATCGCTCTCACATTCCTCTTCGGAGTCATCTTCCCACTCTATGGCTTGCCTTACTGCGTTGACATAGGGTTCCACCAGTGCAAAGTTAAACCCTAGAGTACCTTCTTCTTTGTCCGTCTCTCCTGACTGCTGGGAGGTCGATGGAGTCGGTTCAGTGGGTATAGCTGTCTGCGGAAGAGTTGATATGTATTGTGACATTGATTCTTGTACTGCCTGTCGGATAAGGTCCGAGACTTCTACTGGTGGTTGATCTTTCCTGGAAATGTGGCCCAAGCAATCAGCGCACACTAGCTTTCCTGGGAGTGTGTCTTCTCCACATGCCCAACAATGTTTAGGAGGATGCTTGTCATGACGTTCTTTAGGCGACTTGCTTTTGGAACGATGTTTCCGTTTAGCAGAAGCCTTCCTTGGAGCTTGAGGTTGACTGCTTTGTTCTGCGATGGGGCTGTCGGGAGACAAATGAATGTCTTATTATCTTCGCACTCTTTTCCTACATAAAGTAAAAAGCCTACCTTAAGTGCAGTCTCACCTATCAGTCTGTTGCAGGTCTATGACGGGCACAGATGGGTCCATGATCCAGGAAGTATTCAAGTGTCACTGCCCAAAGAGAACAGATAAAACACTAGCCTTAACACAGTGTGCACAAACCTCACTGAGGGAAAAATAGGATGCCCAGCAAAACCCCTGGTTCCTACCTTTTGCGGAGAGAAGTACCCACTCAGAGTCCTGGCAAGTGGCAGAGCGTGTCCACGTCCTCCCTGCGCTCCTGGGAATTGCGGACGCCGACTCTGCCATCTTGCCTGCTAAAGTAGGCCACTCCGGCCCCTCCCTGAAGCTTCCTCCTTCCTCTCAGCCGTATCGAGGCTTGGAACGCACAGCAGGCAGCGCCGCAACGCGTACTTCCGCCTTCCTGTTCGCGTGGAGCGCAACCCGGAAGTGACGTGCGCGCGTGTCAGGCAGACTCCCGGAAGCCGGAGCGCGGCTCCCCGATCAATCTAGGGGACCCAGAGACCCTGACCAGCGTTTAGCCGGTAACCATAAAGCGCCAACCTGCTAAGGAAGCTATTAGCCTCCCACCCGACAGCCCAGCAGTGTATGGCGAGCGACCCCCAAGACCAGCAGAATGGGGTCATGCACGGAGAACCCTAATTAGGGCCTGTCTGCCACATCAGGAGAGGCCAACCTGACGAAATACTGATAGGTAAGAGTGCACTTGCCTGGTTACTCTGTCGAGGCTTGAGGACGAAAAAATTAGACAGGGTGGAGTAGGCCTACCTTTAATTTATCTAGTTACCTGTCCTATAGGGGGTAGGGGGCGGGACTACTACCCATTAGTGCTGCCATGGAGGCATAAGGAAATGGGTATTACATGTGCAGTAAGGTGGGGTGTATCTGTAATAAGTTGTATCGGTGTATAAGCTGGACATGTAGTATGAGGAGCGGCATTGTGGGTAATGGCTGGTTTATGAGATCACCACAGTACACGATATGGGTATTACATGTGCAGTAAGGTGGGGGTGTATCTGTAATAAGCTGTATCGGTGTATAAGCTGGACATGTAGTATGAGGAGCAGCATTGTGGGTAATGGCTGGTTTATGAGATCACCACAGTACATGATATGGTATTACATGTGCAGTAAGGTGGGGTGTATCTGTAATAAGCTGTATCGGTGTATAAGCTGGACATGTGGTATGAGGAGCGGCATTGTGGGTAATGTCTGGTTTATGAGATCACCACAGTACATGATATAGTATTACATGTGCAGTAAGGTGGGGGTGTATCTGTAATAAGCTGTATCGGTGTATAAGCTGGACATGTGGTATGAGGAGCGGCATTGTGGGTAATGGCTGGATCTGTAATAAGCTGTATCGGTGTATAAGCTGGACATGTAGTATGAGGAGCGGCATTGTGGGTAATGGCTGGTTTATGAGATCACCACAGTACATGATATGGGTATTACATGTGCAGTAAGGTGGGGTGTATCTGTAATAAGCTGTATCGGTGTATAAGCTGGACATGTAGTATGAGGAGCAGCATTGTGGGTAATGGCTGGTTTATGAGATCACCACAGTACATGATATGGGTATTACATGTGCAGTAAGGTGGGGGTGTATCTGTAATAAGCTGTATCAGTGTATCAGCTGGACATGTAGTATGAGGAGCGGCATTGTGGGTAATGGCTGGTTTATGAGATCACCACAGTACATGATATGGGTATTACATGTGCAGTAAGGTGGGGTGTATCTGTAATAAGCTGTATCAGTGTATAAGCTGGACATGTAGTATGAGGAGCGGCATTGTGGGTAATGGCTGGTTTATGAGATCACCACAGTACATGATATGGGTATTACATGTGCAGTAAGGTGGGGGTGTATCTGTAATAAGCTGTATCGGTGTATAAGCTGGACATGTAGTATGAGGAGCGGCATTGTGGGTAATGGCTGGTTTATGAGATCACCACAGTACATGATATGGGTATTACATGTGCAGTAAGGTGGGGTGTATCTGTAATAAGCTGTATCGGTGTATAAGCTGGACATGTAGCATGAGGAGCGGCATTGTGGGTAATGGCTGGTTTATGAGATCACCACAGTACATGATATGGGTATTACATGTGCAGTAAGGTGGGGTGTATCTGTAATAAGCTGTATCGGTGTATAAGCTGGACATGTAGTATGAGGAGCAGCATTGTGGGTAATGGCTGGTTTATGAGATCACCACAGTACATGATATGGGTATTACATGTGCAGTAAGGTGGGGTGTATCTGTAATAAGCTGTATCGGTGTATAAGCTGGACATGTAGTATGAGGAGCAGCATTGTGGGTAATGGCTGGTTTATGAGATCACCACAGTACATGATATGGGTATTACATGTGGGGTGTATCTGTAATAAGCTGTATCGCTATATAAGCTGGACATGTAGCATGAGGAGCGGCATTGTGGGTAATGGCTGGTTTATGAGATCACCACAGTACATGATATGGTATTACATGTGCAGTAAGGTGGGGGTGTATCTGTAATAAGCTGTATCGGTGTATAAGCTGGACATGTAGTATGAGGAGCGGCATTGTGGGTAATGGCTGGTTTATGAGATCACCACAGTATATGATATGGGTATTACATGTGCAGTAAGGTGGGGTGTATCTGTAATAAGTTGTATCGGTGTATAAGCTGGACATGTGGTATGAGGAGCGGCATTGTGGGTAATGGCTGGTTTATGAGATCACCACAGTACATGATATGGTATTACATGTGCAGTAAGGTGGGGTGTATCTGTAATAAGCTGTATCGGTGTATAAGCTGGACATGTAGTATGAGGAGCGGCATTGTGGGTAATGGCTGGTTTATGAGATCACCACAGTACATGATATGGGTATTACATGTGCAGTAAGGTGGGGTGTATCTGTAATAAGCTGTATCGCTATATAAGCTGGACATGTAGCATGAGGAGCGGCATTGTGGGTAATGGCTGGTTTATGAGATCACCACAGTACATGATATGGGTATTACATGTGCAGTAAGGTGGGGGTGTATCTGTAATAAGCTGTATCGGTGTATAAGCTGGACATGTAGTATGAGGAGCGGCATTGTGGGTAATGGCTGGTTTATGAGATCACCACAGTACATGATATGGGTATTACATGTGCAGTAAGGTGGGGTGTATCTGTAATAAGCTGTATCGGTGTATAAGCTGGACATGTAGTATGAGGAGCGGCATTGTGGGTAATGGCTGGTTTATGAGATCACCACAGTACATGATATGGGTATTACATGTGCAGTAAGTTGTGGTGTATGTGTAATAAGCTGTATCGGTGTATAAGCTGGACATGTGGTATGAGGAGCGGCATTGTGGGTAATGGCTGGTTTATGAGATCACCACAGTACATGATATGGGTATTACATGTGCAGTAAGGTGGGGTGTATCTGTAATAAGCTGTATCGGTGTATAAGCTGGACATGTAGTATGAGGAGCGGCATTGTGGGTAATGGCTGGTTTATGAGATCACCACAGTACATGATATGGGTATTACATGTGCAGTAAGGTGGGGATGTATCTGTAATAAGCTGTATCGGTGTATAAGCTGGACATGTGGTATGAGGAGCAGCATTGTGGGTAATGGCTGGTTTATGAGATCACCACAGTACATGATATGGGTATTACATGTGCAGTAAGGTGGGGTGTATCTGTAATAAGCTGTATCGGTGTATAAGCTGGACATGTAGTATGAGGAGCGGCATTGTGGGTAATGGCTGGTTTATGAGATCACCACAGTACATGATATGGGTATTACATGTGCAGTAAGGTGGGGTGTATCTGTAATAAGCTGTATCAGTGTATAAGCTGGACATGTAGTATGAGGAGCGGCATTGTGGGTAATGTCTGGTTTATGAGATCACTACAGTACATGATATGGTATTACATGTGCAGTAAGGTGGGGTGTATCTGTAATAAGCTGTATCGGTGTATAAGCTGGACATGTAGTATGACGAGCGGCATTGTGGGTAATGGCTGGTTTATGAGATCACCACAGTACATGATATGGGTATTACATGTGCAGTAAGGTGGGGTGTATCTGTAATAAGCTGTATCGCTATATAAGCTGGACATGTAGCATGAGGAGCGGCATTGTGGGTAATGGCTGGTTTATGAGATCACCACAGTACATGATATGGGTATTACATGTGCAGTAAGGTGGGGGTGTATCTGTAATAAGCTGTATCGGTGTATAAGCTGGACATGTAGTATGAGGAGCGGCATTGTGGGTAATGGCTGGTTTATGAGATCACCACAGTACATGATATGGTATTACATGTGCAGTAAGGTGGGGTGTATCTGTAATAAGCTGTATCGGTGTATAAGCTGGACATGTAGTATGAGGAGCGGCATTGTGGGTAATGGCTGGTTTATGAGATCACCACAGTACATGATATGGGTATTACATGTGCAGTAAGGTGGGGGTGTATCTGTAATAAGCTGTATCGGTGTATAAGCTGGACATGTAGTATGAGGAGCGGCATTGTGGGTAATGGCTGGTTTATGAGATCACCACAGTACATGATATGGGTATTACATGTGCAGTAAGGTGGGGATGTATCTGTAATAAGCTGTATCGGTGTATAAGCTGGACATGTGGTATGAGGAGCAGCATTGTGGGTAATGGCTGGTTTATGAGATCACCACAGTACATGATATGGGTATTACATGTGCAGTAAGGTGGGGGTGTATCTGTAATAAGCTGTATCGGTGTATAAGCTGGACATGTAGTATGAGGAGCGGCATTGTGGGTAATGGCTGGTTTATGAGATCACCACAGTACATGATATGGGTATTACATGTGCAGTAAGGTGGGGATGTATCTGTAATAAGCTGTATCGGTGTATAAGCTGGACATGTGGTATGAGGAGCGGCATTGTGGGTAATGGCTGGTTTATGAGATCACCACAGTACATGATATGGGTATTACATGTGCAGTAAGTTGTGGTGTATGTGTAATAAGCTGTATCGGTGTATAAGCTGGACATGTGGTATGAGGAGCAGCATTGTGGGTAATGGCTGGTTTATGAGATCACCACAGTACATGATATGGGTATTACATGTGCAGTAAGGTGGGGGTGTATCTGTAATAAGCTGTATCGGTGTATAAGCTGGACATGTGGTATGAGGAGCGGCATTGTGGGTAATGGCTGGTTTATGAGATCACCACAGTACATGATATGGGTATTACATGTGCAGTAAGGTGGGGTGTATCTGTAATAAGCTGTATCAGTGAATAAGCTGGACATGTAGTATGAGGAGCGGCATTGTGGGTAATGTCTGGTTTATGAGATCACTACAGTACATGATATGGTATTACATGTGCAGTAAGGTGGGGTGTATCTGTAATAAGCTGTATCGGTGTATAAGCTGGACATGTAGTATGAGGAGCGGCATTGTGGGTAATGGCTGGTTTATGAGATCACCACAGTACATGATATGGGTATTACATGTGCAGTAAGGTGGGGGTGTATCTGTAATAAGCTGTATCGGTGTATAAGCTGGACATGTAGTATGAGGAGCGGCATTGTGGGTAATGGCTGGTTTATGAGATCACCACAGTACATGATATGGGTATTACATGTGCAGTAAGGTGGGGTGTATCTGTAATAAGCTGTATCGGTGTATAAGCTGGACATGTAGTATGAGGAGCGGCATTGTGGGTAATGTCTGGTTTATGAGATCACCACAGTACATGATATGGGTATTACATGTGCAGTAAGGTGGGGGTGTATCTGTAATAAGCTGTATTGGTGTATAAGCTGGACATGTAGTATGAAGAGCAGCATTGTGGGTAGTGGCTGGTTTATGAGATCACTACAGTATATGATATGGGTATTACATGTGGGGTGTATCTGTAATAAGCTGTATCGGTGTATAAGCTGGACATGTAGTATGAGGAGCGGCATTGTGGGTAATGGCTGGTTTATGAGATCACCACAGTACATGATATGGGTATTACATGTGCAGTAAGGTGGGGGTGTATCTGTAATAAGCTGTATCGGTGTATAAGCTGGACATGGGGAATGAGGAGCGGCATTGTGGGTAATGGCTGGTTTATGAGATCACCACAGTACATGATATGGGTATTACATGTGCAGTAAGGTGGGGGTGTATCTGTAATAAGCTGTATCGGTGTATAAGCTGGACATGTAGTATGAGGAGCGGCATTGTGGGTAATGGCTGGTTTATGAGATCACCACAGTACATGATATGGGTATTACATGTGCAGTAAGGTGGGGTGTATCTGTAATAAGCTGTATCGGTGTATAAGCTGGACATGTAGCATGAGGAGCGGCATTGTGGGTAATGGCTGGTTTATGAGATCACCACAGTACATAATATGGGCATTACATGTGCAGTAAGGTGGGGGTGTATCTGTAATAAGCTGTATCGGTGTATAAGCTGGACATGTAGTATGAAGAGCAGCATTGTGGGTAGTGGCTGGTTTATGAGATCACTACAGTATATGATATGGGTATTACATGTGGGGTGTATCTGTAATAAGCTGTATCGGTGTATAAGCTGGACATGTAGTATGAGGAGCGGCATTGTGGGTAATGGCTGGTTTATGAGATCACCACAGTACATGATATGGGTATTACATGTGCAGTAAGGTGGGGTGTATCTGTAATAAGCTGTATCGGTGTATAAGCTGGACATGTGGTATGAGGAGCGGCATTGTGGGTAATGGCTGGTTTATGAGATCACCACAGTACATAATATGGGCATTACATGTGCAGTAAGGTGGGGGTGTATCTGTAATAAGCTGTATCGGTGTATAAGCTGGACATGTAGTATGAAGAGCAGCATTGTGGGTAGTGGCTGGTTTATGAGATCACTACAGTATATGATATGGGTATTACATGTGGGGTGTATCTGTAATAAGCTGTATCGGTGTATAAGCTGGACATGTAGTATGAGGAGCGGCATTGTGGGTAATGGCTGGCTTATGAGATCACCACAGTACATGATATGGGTATTACATGTGCAGTAAGGTGGGGGTGTATCTGTAATAAGCTGTATCGGTGTATAAGCTGGACATGTAGTATGAAGAGCAGCATTGTGGGTAGTGGCTGGTTTATGAGATCACTACAGTATATGATATGGGTATTACATGTGGGGTGTATCTGTAATAAGCTGTATCGGTGTATAAGCTGGACATGTAGTATGAGGAGCGGCATTGTGGGTAATGGCTGGCTTATGAGATCACCACAGTACATGATATGGGTATTACATGTGCAGTAAGGTGGGGTGTATCTGTAATAAGTTGTATCGGTGTATAAGCTGGACATGTAGTATGAGGAGCGGCATTGTGGATAATGTCTGGTTTATGAGATCACCACAGTACATGATATGGGTATTACATGTGCAGTAAGGTGGGGGTGTATCTGTAATAAGCTGTATCGGTGTATAAGCTGGACATGTAGTATGAGGAGCGGCATTGTGGGTAATGTCTGGTTTATGAGATCACCACAGTACATGATATGGGTATTACATGTGCAGTAAGGTGGGGGTGTATCTGTAATAAGCTGTATCGGTGTATAAGCTGGACATGTAGTATGAAGAGCAGCATTGTGGGTAATGGCTGGTTTATGAGATCACTACAGTATATGATATGGGTATTACATGTGGGGTGTATCTGTAATAAGCTGTATCGGTGTATAAGCTGGACATGTAGTATGAGGAGCGGCATTGTGGGTAATGGCTGGTTTATGAGATCACCACAGTACATGATATGGGTATTACATGTGCAGTAAGGTGGGGGTGTATCTGTAATAAGCTGTATCGGTGTATAAGCTGGACATGTAGTATGAAGAGCAGCATTGTGGGTAATGGCTGGTTTATGAGATCACTACAGTATATGATATGGGTATTACATGTGGGGTGTATCTGTAATAAGCTGTATCGGTGTATAAGCTGGACATGTAGTATGAGGAGCGGCATTGTGGGTAATGGCTGGTATATGAGATCACCACAGTACATAATATGGGTATTACATGTGCAGTAAGGTGGGGGTGTATCTGTAATAAGCTGTATCAGTGTATAAGCTGGAAATGTAGTATGAAGAGCGGCATTGTGGGTAATGGCTGGTTTATGGAATAGCTGGGATGTCACTAGAAATGTATAACTGTAGTGTAGAGACAGGAAGTGTCGTGCCTTAACATTCCCTCCTGTGTGATATTTCTTGCCGCCGCCCCTCTAATCTCCTCTGTTCTGTCCACAGGAAACCGGCAGATGACCCCCATTCCTGTAACCTGGACAGCCGCCAGCCTGGAGGTCTGAGACACGCCCCCCTGGAGATAATCACACTGCAGAGCTGCAGCACTGGGCTATGACATCACTCATCTGCCTGACCCCGCCCCCTTCCCAGCTTCATTCACCAGACTCCAGAGGTCATGTGACTCATAACTTTATCCCAAAATATTGTAATTGCCTAAAATTATCACGTATTTATAGTTGGAGAGCGGCCATTACAGGTGGGTGAGTATGATCCCGATATCTCACTGTGTGAGTATTTCTATCCTCTGTATTAATAAACAGACATCAGCCATGATCTGATCTGTGGTGTTTGTAATTATTGGCAGCCAGATGTGGTTGTGCTGTGTGTTGGATGTATGAACACGATTGGTGGTTGTCAGAGCTGTGGGTGATGCTGCCTAATAACAATGTAATCTCTTCCACCATCCAATCTGATCGATCAAAAACAATCGTTTGGGCCCACCAACTGAGGGGGAGGGAAAGGATAAACCATCCAATAAGATTAACAGAATGGATCTGAAATTTGCATCAACAGAACAAGCAATAGAATGATTATTCATCATTTAGGACCATTTATGGTACCTGACCCGATCATTCTTCAGATTGTACCATTAATGGGCACCATTAGCCAGATAAGAGATCAATGCTGATCAAAGAATCTGCATCAAAAGCATAAGTCACCCAAAAGAGGAAGCTGTGGTGGGCAAATAGATTCTGTCCACTGATAAATAAGCTCAGTTCTCTTCTCAGCTGCCAGGTAATTGGTGGTATAAGCTACAGTGACCAGATTTTTGAGCCCAACCTGAGGTAGGTAAAAAAAAAATGGGAGTGGCCATTACATCATGTGGGCAGAGTTAACTGTAACAGGACATCTAACAGTGAGGCAGTGGGCCCGAGTTTCCTCTCTAAACAGGCAAAGTGATCCTAAGGGTAATCAGACAACATTCCCCAAACACAAAGCATTTTTTCCTGCCATGATGTGGTGAAAGAGGATTAGCATTATGGATGTCCAGATGATAAATCAGCAGAAATTGCGTGATGCTATTAATTACCATGCCATTTAGTAATCATGAGGCCCCAGAATGCCAAATGCAACGATAACCCCAAACAGCACATGCAGCCAGCTATGACCATCGAGTGATAAATGCAGCAACCATTACCTCTGACACATGAAATGCAAGGACCGTTACCTCTGAAGTGACCGCTCAACCAACCACCCAACAGAGTCAGCAGGAATGAAGCAACTCGACCTCAAACAACCAATATCCAAGTAAGTGATGTTCCGCTCGATCCAGCAAATACTCTTTATTGAAGCAGTAAAAAACACAGCACATGTCTGCTAACATGTTTCGAACACACTATGGTCCTTAGCATAAATCCACACTGTGAGGCTGCTTTCACAGTGGGACGTTACAGGCGCCCGTTAGAGCAGTCTGTAACGGAGCCCAACTCACAGTAATGAAAAATCAATGGGCTGTTCACAGTGCCCACGTTACGTTACAGTGTAACGCTCGACGTTCAAAGAAAGTGCTGCATGCTGTGCGTTATACGCGGTTTTAGCCGCGTTAGACTGTTTGCACATGCTCAGTAAAGTTGTTTTTTTTTTCAGTGCAGGAGAGGTGGGGAGAGTCCGCTATTGTGCCTAGCCACATGGCTAATTAATATTCACTGCACTGACGTAACATGTTTACTTCCTGGAGCGGCCGCTTTGTGCGGCGATTGGCTGGCGGGACCACATGATGCAGAGTGTTCCGATCACGTGGTCTCCACAGTCTTGACGCATGCGCCGTTTTCGTACTAACAGTATCGAACAAAAACGGCGCACCAAGAGATGCATAACGCGTCTATGTAGCGTCCAACTTTAGCACCACCATGCGTTGCGTTAAAGGAACGTTATGCAACCTTAACGTCCCCTGCAACGCAACGTCCCTGTGTGAAAGAGTCCTGAAGGTGACACCTAAAACCACACCTCCAAACATAGGAAATGCCCGAAGAAGCAGGGGCGGTTCCATGTGAGGGAAATAGAGTCCACTCTAAAAACGAACATTTGAATGCATATGACAATCTAGATGTTAAGGGCAGAGCAACAAATTTCCAAAAGCAAAAATTACAAGAACATAAACATATCAAAAAGTACAAAAATACAAAAGATAAAGTATAAAATTGCCAAATATTGTAAGATTACATAAGCTAAGGCAGCTAGACGGGTGTATTTTGTATTTGTTTTGTTCTAGGTCCATATAAATACATTCGGCGTCAGGCAAATTGCGATTTTGCTTTGTGTAAAAATGCATGTGGATTCCTCCTTATGCCTGGTACACACAAACCAAATGTCCTGTAAGCTGGAATCAATCATGTCAGACTTGTTTGATCTGCTCCCAATCGAATGGGATCGATTTTGTACAGCACTGATACGAAAATAGATCCAGTTCTCGATTGAGGAACAGATCGGACGTGTCAGAAATGATCAATTCATGCACTGAGCCAGCCATGCATGTTTCAGGGTAACAATTGCCCCGTGCACAGACAAGTTTGTGAAGAACTTTCCTATGGAGTTTGTTGCAGAAGAACTTGATTGGCCTGCAGAGAATGCAGACAACCCCCATTCAACACCTTCAGGAGGACTTGCAACACTGAAAGTCAGATCCCATCTCCCAACATCACTGGGGAGGCTTTGGTTTCTGAAAGGGGACAAGTCCCACCTCAGTGTTCCAAAAACATGAATGAGAAAGAAGAGGAGGCTGAAATATAAAAAAAAAAATAAAAAATAAAGCAGCAACGGAGGAACAAAACAGCACATAACATTTTTCGGAATAGAACATGCAGGTTTTTCTCCCCCCGAAAACTGGGGAGAAAAGGTCCTGCATCTGATACAGTATCACTAATAGACACAATAAAATTAGTATTGTTCCACCCCTGGATATAACAGATGAATATCAAAGACAATCGAGTTTTCTTTTTTGGAACCAAAAGTTTATTCTTCATTCATAACATCTTCACATTGCAGACATATTGTATGGATACAAATTCAGAGTTCCAGTTCACACAAGAGACTGCCTGACATGTTTCACGGCCAAAAGCCGCTACCTCAGAGGCAAAATTGTATACAAACATCTGTTTGACTCATATACAGTATCATATTGTAGGTTTTAAATGCATACCATTTAGAAACCAATGCGTATAACGGGATAAAGATCCAGCCACAAGGGTTGAAAAAAAAAAATCTTGTTTGTATAAGATTTGCCTCTGAGGTAGCGGCTTTTGGCTGTGAAACACGTGTCAGGCAGTCTTGTGTGAACTGGAACTCTGAATTTGTATTCATACAACATGTCTGCAATTTGAAGACTATGAATGAGTAAGAATTTTTGGTTCCAAAAAAAAAAAAAAAAAAAAAAAAAAAAAGTACTGTTTGATATTGATCTTATACAGTATTCCAAAGACAGGGAGTCCCCAACTTACTGCTATGCTATGCCTGCTATGAACAACGACCCGGCCCACCATTGAGAAGTTTCTGCTTCGTCCCACTGTGGTCTTTCGGACCCCCACACATCTCCTCTGCTCCTGTGTAAAAATTAGCAGCAGATAAGCTCACCTCTTCCATGCGGATTCCCCTACTGATGGCTTCTGTTGATAATGCAATCAGCAGAAGCCTTCACTAGGATCTGCACAGATGAGATCTGCTGATACATACGAATGAAATCGGCGCCAGCAGATTTGGGCGCAGGATACAGCCGATATAGATCTGACCTGGTTCCTGCACAAGTCCCGGTGGTGTTAAATACTATTCCCCCCTCCAGGTCCACATGCATGGTAGGGAATGATGCAATTCTGGCAGACAATTGTGTTTTAAAAGTAACTTTAGTTCTATCTTCTGACTGCGCCGAAAGTTACTCTGTGTGCCGCTATAGCCGTAAATCCTATTACGGTATATGCTGGTGCCGGCTGCGCCCAAATCTCCTGCGCTGTGTAGGCCATGTTCGCTGCTAATCACCGCCGCTCGAATTGCAGCTGAGGTGAGCGGCTCTGCTGCCAATTATTTTTACACAGAGGAGCGGAGGAGACATTGCAGGGGGCCTGGAGGGGGACACAGAAACCAGAAGACACGGGGGGACAGGAAATAACATGGAGCAGGAGACTCGGGGACCAGAAGACATGGGGGGGGGGGGGGAGGGAACAGGAAAGGACTTGGGGCCAAAAGGAGGGCATGGGGACAGAAGGGGACAATTATTGGGTGAGAATATCTATGAGACGCTCTTGCAACATGGCTGGACCAGGATTATTTTATATATTTTTCCCCTAGGTGCATCTTATACTCCCAAACATATGGTAAATATCAGGCTCTATAAAATTAAATACTTAGTAATCTAGCTCTGCACTGACGTTGCTCCCAGTGAATACTTCTCAGCACTTGTTTGCGCTGGACACTCTATACTCCAATCCAGCCAGAAACCGCTTATCAAATGCAGATCTCAAAGGGACCTCAAAACTGAGGAGATGGTTTTTTTTCCTTTTAAAATACCAGTTGCCTGACTCTCCTGCGTCTTTAAGGGCTCTTTCACATTAGCGACCGTGTGCATAAACCAGATTTTGTGCATGCGTTAAGCATCATCGGGAAGTTGCGTTGCAACATTGATGAGCAGCGGTAGTTAATAACCCAATGGGAAAACACCGGCGTTGGACGATTAAAAGCTCCCGGGTGTGTCAAACTGCAACAAAACAGTGTTAGATATGAAAGGTAAAATGAAAGTCTGAACTTTTACCTTGGAAAACTTTGCCTCAAAACGCCAGAAATCTGCCAGATTATGGTTTAAAAAGGTTACATCCATATCCCTCAGTTAAGGTTCCCTTTAAAGTACCCCTGAACCTGGCAAAAAGCTGTTATAAGAACTGGACTAGATTACCTCCTTAGAAGTGTTCTGCCCTGGTCATTGGCATTCTCCCCCTCCCAGTTTCCGATCCAGTCCTCGTAGCTCCCACACCTCCTAAAAGTTCCAGCAAGCGATAGAGCTAATCTGAACAGCACACGTTTTGAACTGCGTCTGCGCAGTAAAAGAAGGCTCTCATGCAAGAGTTTGCTCCTGTGCAGTTTAGTCACACCACCACTAGGTGACATTCCTGGTTTTCATAGTCAATAACTAGGGATGCTCAAACAACAAATTCAGATAAAAGCTGAATAGGTGTTATTCGGATTTCATCCTGCTAATTAAATCTGTGCTGGTGGGCGAGGGGGGGGGGGGGGGTTAAGCTTACCCACCAGGCATCCTCTTAGATCCATCCCTCGGCACCTCCCACAATGCATTCCAAGCAGCGGTCACGTGATAACACTTCCTCCTTCCGGGATTGGAGGAAGTGTATAGTCACACGACGCGCTTGGACAGCATTGTGAAAGGCTCCGAGAAGACCTAAGACCACGTCTGATTAGTAAGCTTAGCACCTTTGTTCAGATCCACTATAATTCTGGCTTATAAAGTATCAATAAGTTCATGAAGGATGTGCAAGTTCTAAGTAAAACTAGTACTATATACACTGTATGTATCCATGTTTCTCTCAGGTACTTAGGGCAGGATTTACGATAAGGCACTGATGATGGACAGGCAGCTAACTCCTCTCCAATTGCTTCCTTTCCAATGCAGAGCGTAAATGAGGTTATTCATTCAGGTCTCTGCATTCCACTAATAAGATCTCCCTTCAGTTGGGGGCACATCTACTTAGCATTAGACAGCCAGAAGTACCCTCAATATTAAGGGACACCTGTAGCTACCTATGACAGGCAAGTAGTGACAACTAGGCCAGCCAGCACACTTGTAGTGCGGTTCGGGGGGGGGGGGGGGGGGGGGGGGGGGGGGGGGGGGGGTTGTAGGTTCATGGAGGGAAAAGTCTAGGGTGCCAGGACAGGCTCCTGGGATGTGAATCCATTACTGGGTACACTATAAAGCTGGTGAGATTGTCAACAAGCAGCTCATCATTTTGGGTTGATACACATTTTCAGGGACAATAGGTTTGTGTTAGCCAGAAGAGACACAAACAAAACAAGCATCACTTAACAGATACCTGATGGCAAGCAGAGTCACCCACACTGACAGTACTGTGCTTGTGTATATTCAGACTGGATGTACCAGTCAGAAGTCCCATCGGTCCCCAGCCTGAAGCAGATGCAGGATCTGCCTGTTTACACACAAAATCCCACCGCATGATGTCATCTGAATGAAGAATGGGGAGCGGTGATCATGTGACCAGATGGATAACCTATCAATATTCGTATGTGGCTGCTTTATTACAGCTGGATTAGGGGACTTTTGGGGTATGTAAAGGCATTTGACTCACCCGTCTCGATGGGGAAGGGAAAAAAAAAAAAAAAAAAAAAAAAAAAAAACTTAAGTCAAAAAAGATAAACCCATCCGGTGAGCAGAATTCACACTTTTTATTTTTAGTTTGCGTTAAGTTAATGAAACAACAAAAACATAAATATGAAAATACAAACGTGAATAGAAAACAAACGTACATACAGAATACAGAGACGCCAGTCATGCCGACTTGCATGAAACTTTAATGCAAATTGGACAAAGCTTGGAATTGAGCCAAACAAATACCCAGGAAGTGCATTTGATTGGCCTAACTACAGCTCGTATTCAAAATGCATAAAATTAGCATTTAATTTGCAAACACCAGCACCTCACTGCCGATCACTAATAAGGAACATGACTAGCTTAACACTTTTGCAGAGGAGGTTCCACCAATGAAATAAGCTCCTCCTGCTAGTCTCTGGGGTTGTCCACAGATCCTCTCATTGGTGGGAGGGACTCTCCAATAGCTCCGCCTTCTGCTTGTATTTTTCAGCGATTTCTCGCAGATCTGCCAGCAGATCCTGCTGTTGGAACGCTTCATATTCACGCTCAGTCTTCACCCGCTTCTCCTCGATGTGTTTCTGAAAGAGGACAATCCATATTAGCCTGCTACCACAGGAATATCTGCATTGCCAGTGCGGAGATCTATTACTAAAAGACATTTGCTATAAAACATGCATCGGTGCTGCGTGAGTCATTCTGCAGCGTCCTGCAGTCCAGGCTTCACTTTTATAAATCAATAAAAATATTGCAGGAAGATCATCAATGGTCAAGATTCTGTGTATTGCACATACATTGCATCAGTTTTGCATTATTACCAGATTTGCAAAACGGTCGTTCTGTGCGACTATCAGATGCAGCAAACTGGGACTGACCTGGAGTCTGAGCGGTCCTAACGGCAAGATGTTTTTCTGGCAATTCAGCCCATTCATCTTGAGGCCCCTTTTGCAAGTGTGCGTTGAGCTACCCTGCTTTATCGCAGGATGAAGCAACAGCAATGCAATGGGGCCTTTTTTTGTATCCAATCTGCAGCAATCCAGACACAAAGCCTGCAGTGCATTACCGCACTTACGCATGGTGCTTTGGGTTATGAAAGACAATGAGAGTCATTAACACTTGCCGTGTCTCAGTGCGGCGCACCGATTATATCCTGGTGCTCTACTTCCTGCATGGCAGGAAGTAGGTCACTGAGCGGGGGCGGAGCTATGCATACTGTAGGACCCTGTCGGCACACTCTGCTGCTGGGACAAATGTTTGACCTCATCCCACTGCAACACAAAAAAATACATGCAAAAGGGGCCTACATTGACCCCCTTAAAGTGCATCCTGAAACAGCCACAACATTTTTCTGTAGAGAAGCCTGCATGTCAGCCAAAGGTTTTTTTTATTTGCACCCCGAAACGTTCTCCTGGCAATTCTGGCTTAAATTGTTCTTGGTCCACCTGACCCCTGGCTTTGTGTCAACAGGACCCCTCAATTCCCACTTCTATGAGAGAGTTTGAACACTGCTAATTGGCACTCTAAGCTATTTGCAGTGTTCTCCCTGGGCCCTTTTGCCCGGTTGCTCCACCTGGTTAATTTTGGTGAACACCCTGCTGTCATTTGCTCTCCACCTCATCCTATGATGTAAGAAGAGTTGTGTCAGCCCTGCATTCCCCGTTGGGCCCACCTGGCTACTTTTAATGCCACCCGGCTGGGAAAAAAAAAAAAAAAAAAAAAATGTCTGGGGTGAACACTTTTTGGATAGCTTTTCATATCCTTTTCCTGTTTTAGACACATTCTTCTCCCTCAGGTTCTTGGATTGTACTTCTTACCATGGGGAAAGCAAGACCGAGTACTGTCAAAAGATTCTCCCCCCCCCCCAAAAAAAAAACAAACAAAAAAAAAAAAAAACGACACTTCACTTACTTATATACACAGACTATGGTAATAACGAGAAAACGAGTTACTGGTGTGGACAAGAACAACAAATTAACCTGCATGTGTAAATTTGTGTGTAAATGAGGCCAATACTGGACTCCTGCAGTGAGAGGGATATGGAGGCTGCCATATTTATTCCCTTTTAGGCAATACCAGTTGCCTGGCAGCCCTGCTGGTCTATTTGGCTGCAGTAGTGTCTGAATCACAACAAACAAGCATGCAGCTAATCTTCTCAGATCTGACAGTGACAGAAATGCCTCATCTGCATACTTGTTCAGGGTCAATGTCTAAGTATTAGAGGCAGAGGGTCAGCAGGACAGCCAGGCAACTGGTATTGCTTGAAAGGAAACAAATGTGTCAGCCTCCATATCACTCGCTTCAATTGTCTTAACCAACTCCTGCAAAATGTCTTGTTTGCAAAAATGGGGAGCTTTACAACATACATTTTATAAAAGTCCATTTTGCAGAAACAGGTGCACTTTAATCCCTCAATTGGGGGGGGGGGGGGGGGGGGGGGGAGTAGTTAACTGGAGATTGGTTCTAATTACCCATCAGACACCACTGGATCTATTCTCTGCTCAGCGCCTTGTTGCTGGCAGTGTTGGGGTATCCGCTACCATCATTCCCGTGTATTACCTATAGTATGTCTCTTTATAATCAGGTACCTGAGCCTGCTCCTTCATATCCTCATACTGAAGTGATTGCATTGTGTATAATGACCGGTCCTCACCTCTATCGCTTCCATGTGTGCGGCCACAGCGGAGACCACCCGATACAGCTTGTTTCCCACCTGCCTGTTCTCCTCCTCCGTCTGATGCTCCACAAGCTGCAGCCTGAAAGGAGAACACAGCTCAGCATACAGTTATGCTTTACAGGTTACTTACCTTCCACCAGAACACTGGCCCAGAGCGTAGTGAGGGCATTAAGAGAACCCGAGGTGTGTTTAAAGAAGGTTATCTGCATACAGAGGTTGGATCTGCCTATACAGCCCAGCCTCTGTTGCTATCCCAAACCCCCCTAAGGTCCCCCTGCACTCTGCAGTCCCTCAAATCACAGCCACGCTGCTGACAAACAGCTTGTCAGAGCTGGCTGTGTTTATCTCTATAGTCAGTCTGCTGCTCTCCCCGCTTTAGTGCAGTGTGGATCCAGCCTTAGGGCTAATGCTGGGACACAAGATGAACGGCCACATATAAGTCTCGGTACTTACACATTATACCATCTGAAGAGTTTGGCAGTTCCTTGTTTAAGTTTGTTTGCACCACTACAAAGATTTAGCCTGTTTTTGAAAAGTTGAAAATACTGGCTTTCCATTACACCAGGTCCCATGTCAGTGTAATGCTCCGCTGCCAAGTTATGCTGGGAATACACGGTTCGTTTTTGCCTTCGTTTAAACCTTCGTTTCGATTGTGCCTTTTCGATCCCGAAATAATCGGTCATACGGTTAATATCACCACCCACGGTTTCGTTTTTTTTTCGATTCTGATGGTTTCGTTTTTCCAATGATCGAAGGCTGCAAAGAAACGAAACGAAAATCCCTTTTTACAGGGACGGACTAGCATAAACGAATATATAATCGATCTGAACAGCCATCAAGCCTACCAATGGCTCGATTAGATGGATAAAGAGAGATAATATCAAACATGTTCGATCACTAGTCGTTCGTTTTTGGGGTCTATTAATCGAAACTATAATGAGATTATGACTATTTTCACATACGTTTTCAACACTCGATTCGTTTACCGAACGAATCGAAGGTTTAAACGAAGGCAAAAACGAACCGTGTATTCCCAGCATTAAAGGGTTTTGAAGGAGGGGAGTTCCCCGCATCTTGGCTGCACAAATCGTGATGGCAGAAGAACTGGACAAACATTGATAATCAGCAGCACCCCCAGGAGGTGGTCTTCTGTCGCAGGGGTCTCATTATGGAAAAGGAAGGAGCAGACAAGCTATACACCCTCCTGACCTCTGTTACTGGCCGGGGCTGGAGACTCTAAGACTAAAGAGCAGCCCAGCTATACACCCTCTTCACCTCTCAAGATGCAGGAACGCCCCTCCTTCAAAACCCTTTAACTTGGCAATGGAGCATTACACTGACACGGGACCTGGTGTAATGGAAAGCCAGGACTTCAAAAAGGGTTACATCTTGGTAGTGGAGTAAACCAAACAAAAAAATTTCACTTACCTTCAGCCTCCTCCAGCCCACTGTAGGCCGCGAGGTCCCCAGCATCATTCTGGCTCCTGCCTGTATCCCTCCGGCACCTCCCGTTACCGGTGACAACCGCGTCGGATGTCAGCTCTTCCTGGTGTTTGATGCCACTCATCACGCCGGCCGCTATGCGTCATCACAGCAGCCGGCGTGACAGCCATGCACGGTTAAACCGATGCGGGTGTCGCCAGAGGGATATGGGCAGGAGCCAGGACGCCGCTAGGGCACCTCGCGGCCTACAGTGGGCCAGAGGAGGCCCAAGTTAAGTGACTTATTTTAGGAGGACTGCTCAGAGTCCTTTTAACAAGGAACTACCAAACTCAGACGGTTTAATACGCAAGTACCAGTCTCTCTTACACTTACTCCTGCTGGGCCTTCTGGAGCTCCTTCATGGCTTCATCCAGTCCTTTCGTCACTCCAGATTCCAACACTTGGTGATGCTTCTCCAGTGATTGCAGCTCTGCCATCTGTCTCTTCTCCTGCTCTTCATACTCCTAAAGAGAAAAAAAAACAAACAAACAAAAAAAAGTTATAACATATACATATTTTAGTATTTATATAGCACCTACATCCTCCGTAGCACTTTACATAGTATATTGTCTTGTCACTTAACTGTCCCTTTGAGGGGCTCACAATGTAATTGCTACCATAGTCCTATGTCTATGTATGTATTGTGTAGTGCATGTATTGAAGTCTAGGGCCAATTTAGGTGGAAGCCAATTAACTTATCTGTATGTTTTTGGGATGTGGGAGGAAACCAGAGTACCCGGAGGAAACCCACACAGACATGGGGAGAACATACAAACTCCTTGCAGATGTTGACCTGGCTGTAATTTGAACCGGGGTTCCAGCGTTGCAAGGCGAGAGCGCTAATCACTACGCCACCGTGCTGCCCAAGTTATTATCAACTTGGTCTGGAGCTCAACATCCTGGCTTTGAGGGGGCGGAGCAGAGGAAAGAGAAAGGTGGGACTGGCAGAAGTAGCGAGGAGGGGGAGTGGCACAGCAAACAGACGGGCCACAGAGCTCTCATGAGCAGGATGCAACCCAAAGGCCAGCGCTGCACTAAGAAATATTTGGTAAAGATTTAATGTCCGGTAATTTACCTCATGCAGCATTTTAGACTTTATACCCTCCAACTTCACTAAGATTTTCATATATGCTTTAAAGTGTACCCGAGATTACAAAAAAAAAAAGTCATACATTCCTGGGGCTTCCTCCAGCCACCTTTGGCTGGATCACTCCCTTGCCATCCTCCTACGCCTTCTGCATTCTCCATTATGGCTCCAGATAATTTCATCCAGTAGGGGCAGGCACAGTGTTGCTGCGAGCGCTCCCGTCTCACTCCCCAGGCTAGGAGCGCTCTGCACCTGTGTAGTGGAACGCTCCCGGCAATGGCAGTGTGGCATGTGGCTAGGCATGCAGTGTGAGCCCAGACTCGATACCGGGAGCTATAACAGAGGATTCAGGAGGCTGAGGACGACAAGGGAGTGATCAGGCTTGAGGAATCCTGGTGTATGATGTTATTTATCTCAGGTTCTCTTTAATAAATTTGTAATTTACCAAGAAACTACATGACAAGTCAAAGATTTTCCTGTGGTTTATCATACAGTATTTGATGGATTATTATTCTAGCAAGTAAAGTGCAAGTCCAAGCTGCATAAAACTAACATTTGTATGTCATTAGCATCTTATGAACTATATTTAATTACTATACGATGATTGTGAAGTTAGGGATATTATGTTTATTAAATGGTCTTTCCTAAATAGTGTAATTAGTTTTCTCCTTTTCTCGGTTTTCTTCCTTCTATCACCTTCCGAATAGCTTTTTGCTACTGACAACTCCAGGCTCATACTGAGCATCTCACTTGTTACCCCATGCGCTAATCTTTGTGAACTGACATTTATGAAGGTATGTAACCCTCATGTTGTTGAAGGGAGTCTTAATTTATAGTGTAAGTACTCCAATTTTAAAAATCCTTCAGTTTCTTTTCAACCTAATAAGTTGCCAAGATATATAAAATTCCCCATGATAAAGTGTGATTGTCTCACCCCCAGGGTCCGAATTTCACATATAATCTTGAAATCCCCGCCCCCAGTGTGAAATTGGGCCCCGTGCAGTTTTTCCCTTTCCAAACTACAGGTGCAAGGGATGCTGGGAGATTGATGTCATAACTTCACCTCATGTCCATGTGATCTAATCTACGCAGACAGACATCTGAAATAATTATAGTAAACAGCCATGATAAGATAGGCTCCTGCAGTTTCCAGGTCTTCTCTGTGCTACAGAAGTAATTTGATCCAGGCAGGCAGATAGCAGGGGAGGGAGGAGCAGGGGCGTTAACAAGGCGGGCACAATGCTTTCAGCTTCAGGAGGAATAAAGTAGTGCTACATACAGATATAAATGTGAGTCTGTTCTATCAAATAGATGAACCTATAAAATGTACATCTAGTACATTATAACTGTACACAGTGCCTAGACTACATATAGGTAGTGACATTCAGACTTTGGCTGGAGGGGGATCTTTAAAAAAAAAACCAAAAAAGCCACTCACCTAAGGGGGAAGGCTCTGGGTCCTATACCTTCCCATTCTCCTCACGGTGTCCTCTCTCCCCCACAGGCTCCTCTGTTAGTCCACAACCTTCCAGGTTGGGGAGACTTTGCAGTCTTTGGAAGCACTCTGGCTTCTGTACTGGGCGAGCGCCCTCCGTCTCGCATGTGCTACAAAGCTGCTGCTCTTCTGGAGCCCGAGCGCTTCTGAAGATTGCCGAAGTCTTTTGTGGCAGGAGATTAAGCCAGAGAAGCCTACGGGGGGGAACGAGGAGACCAGGAAGGCACTGTAGGACCCAGAGCCTTCCCTCTCCTTTGAATCTGTAGCATTTTTAAAAAGTAAAATAAAAAGGATACCTCTAATTTTAGTTTGCATGTGGCAACAGCTTTACTGAATTGATATTTCACAACAGGTTTGGTAAAATCAGCTGTTTCCCCGCTTTACTGAATGCAGCAATGCTTTGCGAAGTGAACCCATAGTCATACAATACAGCCAGCAGGATAACAGTTGGGGCACATGGTCATACAGTGCAGCCAGCAGCATAACACATGGTCAGGGCACAGTCATACAATACAGCATGGAAGCCACACCTGATTCTTCTGCAGTAACAGGTCATCCAGCCTCTGCGCCTCCTCCTTCAGTTTCTTCACATCATTCCTCCTCTCAGTTTTCATAGATGTTAGCTGCAGGAGGAGACAGACATACATGAATACATAGACTGTCAGCTGCTCTAGGGGGCGTGTCTGCAAGATACTGGGCGGGGTCCCTGTAATAAAAAAAAAATATAAAGAGTCACCTCTGCCATGGTTTACATTGGCCAATATAACTACAGAATTATCTAAAGGGGCCTATACACAGGGAATTTGATATAATCAATTGATGGCTGAAATCGACCAGATAGATTTGCAGCAGATTTAGATCAATTTGATCTGGCAGGATGGAAATTCTAGGTGGATCTGCTGCTGGCAGCAGATTGATGGCCCATAAAGGTTATTACCAGAAACCAGATCAGTCCTGTCGGAAATAATCGATTCGACTTATCTGATGGGACATTGCACAGTGTGTACCAGGCATTAGATATCACAGGTGCAAAAGCAGCCAGATATACCAGTATGGGTACAGTTTGCCATCTATGTATTCACCTCCCCGCCCTATTTATACTGCTAGCTCTGACTATTTTTGCACCTGTGATTCAGGACACTGCTATAAAACCAATAAAAACATTTTTCAGAGCTGCCGGCTACAACTTCTCAACGCTCTAATCCTTTGTGCCTTTTTGTATATTTTCAGCCTATGTATATAGGTTTGTACACAGACCTGGTTTGCATACTTAAGGTGGCCATACACTGATAGATTTGCAGCAGATTTGACCATCAGGTTTCTGTCAGATGACTATCAAGTCGAATCTGACAGGAATCTGTGCCACACACTAGGAACATATTTCCAACAGATTTCAGAATGATAATACCGTAATAGTTTCAACCAGTTTATCTGATGGGAAACTGCATGGTGTGTAGTAGGCATAAGGCCTGAGACCCACTACAGCATTTCACCACAGATTCTTTCTAGGCATCGCCGGCGATTCTAAAAGCCCTGCTAAAAGTGAACGGCCATGATCCCACAGGAGTGGTTCTTTAAGCCAAAAATCGCCCTGCATGCAGCTTTTTTTGGAGCCATTTAAAGTGGAGCTGAACTCTTACACAGGGCAGAAGGCAAAACAGAAATACACCCTGTATGCATTTAGAGAGAGTTTAGCCTGTCTAACCCCCCCCCCCCAACCCCCATATGTGACTAAGCACAGCTAATTTGAGCTCTCAGCTGGCTGCCATGGCAGAGCAGCTGATTTGTAAACACAGGATGTTAACTCTATGTCTGCTTTCATGAAAGTAGGAAGTAGACACTGCAGATTTATTGCAGCTTTAAGACATTTTTATTTCTATTTTTCTCAGTGGGGGATTTTTATCAGGGCTGATAAGGCTGAGCAGTGAAGGATGAAACAGAGCAGGGTAGGTGTTTACTCTAATGTTCCCCCCAATATACACGGTAAAATACATGAGGGTGCTTAGTCTGTGCTTCACTGCAAGTTGGGTAAGGCGGCTGATAGCGACCCCCTCAGCTGATAATCAGGTGTTTGTAAGGCAGCCGCCGACCCCCAGGTGGAGCTACTCACCCTCAGCAACGCCGATTCCCCCGCCCACCGCGTGACGTCAGACATGTGCTGCTAGTCGTACCTCCACTGTCCCCCAGCATAGCAACACAGTGCGTCAGCTACACAGCCGACGCTGAGCATGGCCCAGTGATGTCACCCAAGGGGAATCCGTTCCTGATCTTGAGTGGCAACATCCATCAAAGGTAGGTGTGTATGCACCTTAAAGAGAGTCTGAAGCCATAATAAAAATGGAGAGATAGATATATCAGGGGCATGTGTGCCCCTGCTAAAACAGCTATCCCGTGGCTAAACAAGGGTCCTTTCCCCTCCAAATCCCCCGTGCTGCCCGGGGAGCGCTTCCGTGTGAGGCGGGGCTATGAGCTGCAGCCCTGCCACACACACACACACACACACACACACACGTGTGTCTATCAGCGGCGGATCTCCGCCTCTCCCCGCCCCTCTCAGTCTTCCTTCACTGAGAGGGGCGGGGAGAGGCGAAGATCAGCCGCTGATAGACGCGTGTGAGGCAGGGCTGCAGCTCATAGCCCCGCCTCACACGGAAGGGCACAGGGGTAGCAAAATCTACAACCAAGTTGGTTGTGATTTTGCGGGGGGGGGGGGGGGGGGGGGGGGAGGTGTGGCGGAAGGACCCTCGTTCAGCCGCGGGATAGCGGCGTTTTATCAGGGGCCCCTGCTATATATAAGCAAAAAAGCCATTTTTATTATGGCTTCAGACTCTTTAAGCACTGCCAGGAAAGATTACCAATTTTGGCTGATAAGGAAACGTAAACAAGACAATGTAACTTCTTGACTTAGAAATATAGGCTTTCCACTGAAGTGCCGTTTTAATGCTAGGTACACCATTCGATTTCACATACGATCAACGGATCAAACTGATTATTTCGGACATGTCCAATAAGCTCACTATCAACAGCAGAATTGATGTTCAGAGCAGTACTCCACAAAAAGCGATCCTGTTAAGGTTCGGGAGATGATCAGACGCGTTGGAAATTATTAGTTCAACCAGTTGATCTGATGAGAAGTTGAATGGCGTTTACCTAGCATAAAAAAAAAAAAAAAAAAAAAAAGGCACTTTTCAGTGGAAAGCCTATTTTCAAAGTATTTCCAAAGCCTATTTAATGCTATTCTGCCAACTGCTTATGGTAGCAGGTTTTATGCTGTAAATTTTTAGCACAGAACGCTACGCTGACTTTCATAAAGTGGAATGAAATTCAGCATTTCCTCTGTTCTAAATGATTTGCAGCAGAAAATCTACTACCACAAAAATTTGTAGCACAACAGCATTCAAATAGTTAAACAGCACCTTGATCTTCAGTGGAAAGTTCCTTGCTTCAGTGGGCAGCTTCTGGCCACATCCGAAGAGGTGATAACATTATCTTTTGTTTACATTCCCTTGTCAGATGCTTTTAGTTAAGTTAGCAAAGTTCTGAAGCCAAGCTTGCTCTGCTTCTTGTATTTGTGCAGCTGAGAAGTGATCACTAGACAGATTTTTAATATATAAATATAGCAGCTATGCAGTAAAATGCAATGGCAGCTTTCAGAGCAACTGTACTTGGGAATTTGTGGACAGACAATATAACAGGCACAAAAGCAAATATGTTAACTGTATGGTTAATTAAAAGCATGAAAATATTTTATTGAAGGTTGTCAGAGTTTTATACCACTTTAAAGGACTTTCTGTGAATCCCATAGCCTTTATGGGTTTACAAGCTTAAACAAACAAAAATTATAACAGCCTAGGTGGCCAATGGAGGCTGTACCCGCTGAGAATGTAAGCCTAGGCGGCCAATGGAGGCTGCCCCTCTGGACAAACTAGTGCAGGGGTCAGGAACCTCTGGCTGAGAGCCATAAATGCCACATTTTAAAATGTAATACCGTGAGAGCCATACAATGCGTTTCAAACTGGAACAGTTGCCATGGTGATGTGTATACAGTTGATCCACAAGGCTGGGGAAGTGTTACACGTCTTCAGCAGCATCAGCAATTTCCCCAAGAGCCACACAGGAGAAATACTGACTAACAGCTTGTACAATTAGCTAGCTGACTTGGGGGTTAATTCACTTTGTAGGATGAGATCCCTGCACGTTGGCCCAATAGGCTACTTGTCAAGTGACAGGCAGCCTATTGGGTCAATGAAAGTGTGGGGATCTTGTCCTACAAAGTCACTGGACCTGACAGCATCCAGATTGGGACAATTGGAGCAGCGCAAGTTAGTGCATGCTACAGCAATAGTGTGCCTACTTTGAAAGTGCTCAAGCAGCACAGCTTAGTGTGGCAGTACAAGTAACAGTGTACCTTAATGAATCACCCCCTACTGAGCGGTCTGTGAGGCAGATGTAGCCATTAAAGGAAACACATCTGTCTCCCAAGATTCCCTACCCCTGATCTAGTGTATGTACAGTGAATCTCGATCTGGCCAGATTCTCACCTGCTCGTTCATCTCCTGCGCATCCATCAGCTCATTATTGCCCTTCGTGATCAGAGCTTCAACCTGCGATGCCATTTCCAGGAGGGGGAGCTGTACAAAGTATCAGTAGAAGGGATTACTGAAGGAAGGCAGCATATTACATCACAGAGCAAACTTTTTTTTCAGTCTGAAATCCACAGGAACAAAATAAAAACACAGTTCATGTTAAAGTTCCACTTGCCACGGGCATAAAATTAAATGTACTTTTATCTGGTAAACAAGTAATAAGGATGCTAACCAGGCAATCCAAGAGTTAAAAAAACAAAACACAAAACAAACTACTTTTCTTGTTGATAAATGATCATTTCCCAGTTTACCTGACTCTTTGGTACACAAAATTTGGTAAAAAGGAAGTTGCAGGGCATGCTGGGTTGTCTTTTGCTTCTCTACTTTCCCCTCAGACTTAACTAATACAGCCTGATTGGCTGAAGCCTCTTTCCCTCCTGTTTTCCCCTCCCACACCTCTGTTCCTCTCTGATTGGACAATATTTCTCATGCTGAGACAATGCACTTTTTTTGTAGAGCTGGGTGGGAGTGCCTAAAGACTGAGACGAGGGTGGGCAATGCGTACACAATAAGGCAGAGGAGCGCAAGAGGAAATTACACCAGGATTGGCTTCAAAATAGCCACAGTTGAGAAAATGGATCTTGGCATTTCCCATTTTATTTGAGGAGAAAAACAAACAAAAAAAAAAAAAAAAAAAAAAAAAAAACAGTTTGTTGAGGAGGGGCCCTGCAAATATCAATTCCAGTCCGTTCTACATTTCCCCATCTGGCTGACTGCACAGCCTGCTAATTCAGCGTGATAAACATGAAATGGTCACAAATAAGTATTTTCTTTTTTGTAACAAATATGAAAATACAGAGGAACTGTAGTGGAAACAAAAATGAGGCAGGTACAGCCCTGTGGAATGGTGTGTTCTGAGCTGGATAGAAAAACACCTGGTCTCCCACACTGCACTGCGAGAAGAATTCTGCATAACTTAACAGCCTTCATACTAATATATAGGAAACCAGAACTACCATAAAAGTGGGTACCCTAAGTAATTTAGTGCATTCTACTGTTATTACAGGGCTTCTTTAGAAAAAAACAGAATGAAAAGAGTTTTCCTATACATCTTTCCATTATTTTCATATTATAATGTGAACAGGTTCTACTAAAAGGTTATCATGCTGAGTGCAGCTCCCCCTGCCTGGAGCCGCCATGTCTCCTGGACCAATCACAAGTCGGGTCAGTGGTCGCCGTGACATGTGGATCCTTACATTGACCTTGTTGCGGCAGCACTGCAGGCTCGCCTCGCTGTCCAGGTTACACTCCAACTTGAAGTCAAAACCGCTGGCGATCGCCGCGGTAAACGGGTTCTGCCGCAGCTTCCGTGCCAACTTGTGGAACTCTGCTGTCTCCGTCTCCACCTGAGAACAAAAAAGGGGAGGAGTCAGTGTACATCCAGCATTCAGGAACAGGGGGACACATGGGAGCAGCTTGTGGCAAAACACGAGTGGGAGGAGTCATCTACATCCAGCATTGGGGAGCAGGGGACACATGGGAGCAGAGAAGAAACACGAGTGGGAGGAGTCTACATGCAGCATTGGGGAGCAGGGGACACACATGGGAGCAGCTTGTGGGGAAAGACATCTCAGGGTTTTCTTAATTTTTAAAAGTCTTTCTGGTTGGACGTGGACGGAGGCCTTTTTTTCAACCAAACTATGTAGGAATCGGGGTAGTGAAGGAGATGCAAATAATTCCAGCTTGTATGCAGATTGCATGCAGCTTGAAGCTGGGCCAATCACAGTAGTCATGGAGTGCATTTGATTGGCCGGGTTCCAAGCTGCAGGCTGACTGGTATGATCAGTGTGTCCTTGGCTGTCTCCACCCCTCAGTAGGACTCCTCCCGTTCTGCAGTTACCGCTTCTTTGATCTTGGCATATTTGAGCTCCTCGCTCCACAGAAGCTGCTTGTCATTGTCCAGGTCTTTGGTCAGTTTGGTGATGGTCTCCTTCAGCTCGTTCTCCTCATACTTGATCCTCTCGATGTCGGCCACGGAGCACTTCTGGTTGTCCAGGATGTTCTTCAGCCTCAGGTTCTCCTGCTTCATGGCTTCAAACTCCAGCTCTGGAGAGGAAGAGAAGGGGAGGGGCACACAGTAAGGTCTGCGCTCACTTCTACGCACCGCAGGACTGGCGTCAAAGATCCAAGCACGGCTCGTGCCACATGAAAACAGAACATCTGCTACCTGAAGTGCAATTAGTCTGGCATACTCCTTAGCGGTATGGACGAGCTCAGCTCGTCCATTACCGCCGGAGGCTGCTGCTCAGGCCCTGCTGGGCTGATTTTGCTCAAATATAAAAAAAAAAAAAAAAAAAACAAAAAAAAAAAAAAACCACGCAGCACACTTTGCCAGCTGCGTGTGCTACCCGATTGCCGCCGCAGCACAGCGATTCGCCGTGTGCAGCGGCGAAAGAGGGCCCTCCAGCCGCCCGAGCCCAGCCGGAACAAACAGTTCCGGGCAGCGCTAAGGGCTGGATCGGAGGCGGCTGACGCCATGGCAACGATGAAAGCGAAAAACAAGGAAGGCCGCTCATTGCGGCCTTCCTTGTTACTCAGCGGGAGTGCCTTTTAGTGGGCTTTCATGCAGCCAACTTTAAGTTGGCTGCATGTAATTTTTTTTTTTTTAATAAAAAAACCCTCCCGCAGCCACCCTGGCGATCTTAATAGAACGCCACGGTGGTTGGACACCTGAGTGAAAGTGATATGGAGGCTGACTTGTATTTCCTTCTGCCTCTTGATACTTTTAGCCATAGACCCTGAACAAGCATGCAGCAGCTCATGCGCTTTGACTGAATCACACCTGGAACAATGCTGGCACCTGTGCAGTGTGGCAGCACATGTACAAGGAGGGGGTGTGGCTGTGTAGAGGAAGAGGGTCCCGGCCAGCAGCCAAGTAGTCATACATCAGGGAGCATTTGGATCATCCAGAGGGTTCCCTCCACAGTTGTAAGTATTTAAGAGACTGAAATCTCAAAATACTGGATTTTAAAAATCTCTCTAACATAAATGCCCTAACTGAAACGCTGCATCCCCACCGCTGAACACTAACGAAAATCACCCCAAACTGCTCAGCAAAAATCCACCACTTTCTTGGTCTTGGTTTTTGCTGCCCATGGAGGCAGAACGTTGGGCTGTAGCTCTGCCTCCATGAGCGTCAATCTGCACGTGTCTCCGCCTCTCTCAGTGAAGGAAGACAGAGGGGCAGGGAGAGGCGGCAATCCGGGCTGATGGATGCATGTAGAGGCAGTGCTACAGCCTAAAGCTCTGCCTCTTCACAGAAACGCTCCCCGCAATTGCCCCGGGGGGGAATTTAGTTAGTGTGCAGCGGTTGCAGCATTTCAGATAGGGCATGATAAAAGATTTTTAATATAAAAAAAAAAAAATAAACTATTTGAGACTTCAGCCTCTTTAAACCTTCCGGTTTGCTGAAACCTGGAGCACACAACGGCCGTAATTTTGCCTTGAAGGAAGCACACAGCAACTTTACCAATCCTAATGCCAGAGGCGCTCCGCCCACACCCATTAGCAGCACGCGCTTTAGTGAGATTGCTATGGTACGCTGGCATTAAGGTTCATACACACCTATCACCCATCTGTCCAATTATCTGCCAAACTTGTCTGTTAAGCCCTATACAACTTTTGTTGTGCAATAAATTGAAGCAACTAAAGAAAGTATTTTGCTATTGTTCAAACAGCTGATAAAAAGTCAAGCCAACAGTTGCATCAATGCTTATCAGCTCTTTGAACAGCAGAAGACTTTAGTTGTTTCAACTTGTTTCACAACAAAAGCTGTTTGACAATTGTGCTGTATAAGAGACCTGAGCATGTGTATGGGGTTTAAGACAAGTTTGACGCACGCACGTGTGTACCTTTAAGCGTAATTCACACGCTCAACAGCGGTCTTTTATGCAGCACAATTGTCAAACAGCTTTTGTTGTGAAACAAGTTGGTGGCGGGGGGGGGGGGGGGGGGGGGGGGGGAAGGGGTCTTGCCATTGTTCTAAAAGCTGATAAGATCAATAAGACGAATGCAACTGTCGGATTGACTTATCAGTCTTATTAGCTGTTTGAACAATAGCAAAGCACTTTCTTTCACAACAAAGGTTGTATGGGGCTTAATAGACAAGTTTGGCAGATAGTTTGACAGATTGTTTAAAAGTTCAGACACACCTACCAACTAAGATTAAAGCAGACCTCCAGTGTACATTTAATGGTTCCTCTTCTCCTAGATTACCTGCTGTGTAACCTCACAAGTTGCCCCGGGGCTCCGGTATCAACCACCCCCCTGCTGTGTAACCTTGTAAGTTGCCCCGGTATCAACCACCCCCCTGCTGTGTAACCTTGTAAGTTGCCCCGGTATCAACCACCCCCCTGCTGTGAAACACCAGGGTGTACGGTCTATTTCAAGATACAGAAAACAAGGCATTTTTCAGCAAGGGGGCGCCGGCTGACATGTAGCCCTGGGGGCTATTTATAGGAAGATACGGCAGGGAATTGTAACTTTATAGGAGAAAAAAAAAAAAAAAGGACCAGTGCCATTTCCACTGGAGGTCTGACTTAAAGCCCAAGGAGATGTAGTCTATGTGGATACTGACTGATACCGGCCCTGTATACTCTACATCTTACAACAACATCTGTTCAAGCTGTACATGACACCAAGGTTCCTCCTTATGCCATAGCTGTAAATCTAGAAGTAGTAGAGCACCTGTGGACTCCAGTTCCTCGGAGAGGCTGTTGACTCTCTGGTCCATCAGAGAAGAATGAGACTCCATCTCTGTCAGGTAGTTCTGATATTTCTGGATGTCGGTCTGCAGGGAGGCCTTCAGCTTCCTCATGGAGGCCAAACGGTCCTGAAAACAGAAATAGAATGCAGATCAGCCCCACACATCCAAAATCAGACCGAGACTTGCAGATCAGGTAATGATAGAGACATGGATCTTGGCCAGTATACATAAGGGCAACAATGTCACAATACCTCTCATAGGGACTAACAGGAGGGTAGAGCTGTACACACACTTATGTAAATCAGACCTAAATTTCTAGATTTATACTCAAGTACAGCGGTCGGCTTATACACGAGTCATCACTAAGCACGCTAGTAATGTGTGTTAGCGTTGTCGATTAGCGACATTCCCATTTGCAGCAATTTACCCAGTGGTAAGTGACACTTTGATAAAAGAAATGCCAGGAAAATATTGGTCGGGTAGGGGGGGGGGTGTGAATAATTGCTGCACTTGGGGACCTGGAGGAGGTATTGTCTGCACTTAAAGGGGTTCTGTGGGGGTTGTGGAAGAGAAAAACGGACACTTACCTTGGGCTTCTATCAGCCCCGTGCAGAGGTAATGTCGCACGACATCCTGCTCCCATCCGCCGTTCCCCGCAGCGGGCTATTATTCGGCTGACATACAGACGAATAATGCGCGTTGCCGTGCCTCCGCTCGCGTCATCTGAGGTTTACTGCGCAGCCGCAGTACAACGGAGCCTTGTACTGCGCTTGCGCAGTAATCTTCCGATGACGCAGGCGGAAGCGAGCGGGTGCGCGGCCACTCTAGCGCAGCCGCAGTTGGATCCCATGCCGCTTAGACCGGGGCCGGCGGCGGAGAACGGCAGATGGGAGGAGGACGGCGTGGGACATTACCGCTGCACGGGGCTGATAGAAGCCCAAGGTAAGTGTCCGTTTTTCTCTTCCACAACCCCCACAGAACCCCTTTAAGAGGAAAAATCTTAACTAAACAAGTACATTTCTCCCAGAGTAAAATGATCCATAAATTACGTCTCTCCTATGTTGCTGTCACTTACAGCAGGTAGTAGAAATCTGACATTACCAACAGGTTTTGGGTTAGTCCATCTCTCCATAGGGGATTCTCAGCATGAACTTTATTCTTTATTAAGACATTCCCTGAAAGTACATAAAGATGCTGGCCAGCCTCCCTGCACACTATTTTGGCAGTTGAACTGAGCAACTGCCATTCTCCAAGAGCTTTTAAAAAGAACCCCCCCATGAGAAGATGGACTAGTCCAAAACCTGTTGGTAATGTCAGATTTCCACTGCTTACTGTAAGTGACAGCAACATAGGAGAAAAGTAATTTATGGCTCATTTTACTCTGGGAGAAATGTACTTGTGTATGGGTTTTACATTAAGATTTTTTGTGACAGTTCTTTAAGGGACAGGAGGGGGCTTACGGCTGCACTATTGTATGCAGTGCAGTCATTAACCCCTCCTGGTCCACAAGCGCAGCTATTAAATTTGCTGGGTAGACTTATATTTGAGTAAATACAAAAAATTCCAGCTTGTATTGTATTGGAGTATACACAGGTAATCATCTATGGGAGGAGAATAAGAGACCCAGATATAACTCTGGACAGTTCTGCTTAGTTTCATAGGAACTCAGTTTTAGACCCTCTAACTCATGTGTGGGATTGTGTGAGTGTTCCTGCAGGTCTACTTTGTTTGGCCCTCTGATAGTCCAGTTTCTTTTGCAGTGCCTGCCCTTATTTTGTCTGTAGAAAAAGAAAAGTGATGTAGAAAAGCATTACTCTGAGATAGACGAGAGGTCTTATTACCCAGGGCTGTGGAGTCGGAGCAATTTTTCTGATACCTGGAGGTTTCATAAACTGAGGAATCAGATTTTTGTACCAAATTCCACATCCCTGTTGTTACCGGAGTAAAACAGGTGATAACTTTAGCACTCATCTCTACCCATTACTTCCGACATTGGCCAAAACAGCTTTCATCTAAAACTGATTGAATGAGATGAAGAACATCAGGATTATAAGAGAGACCTTCAGATAAGTCCTCTTTCCCAATAGCCGAGCTACTTGTCTAACTTCTGGTGTTTAGCCCCAACCCCTTGCAGAAAAATGCTGAAGTGCTTCCTCCATTTTGCACTTCTGTGCAAGTGGGCAGGGCTACACAATTGAAACCAGCAAACAAGGGGTTTGGGGAGTGAGTTGGAGGGAAAAGGACGTGGCAGGTAAATTATGTTAAAAACAAAGAAAAAAAAAAAAAAAAGTTTCATGGCTCAAATCCTCCCTGTAGCGTGTGGTTTCTTTTATGTCAGCAGTAAAAGCCCGATAGTGAATGACCCCCTCTCCAGAGGGCTGACACTTACTGGCTCTCTCTCCTTCTCTTTCTCCAACTTCTCTACTTCCTCGCTCAGCCTCCGGGCCTCGGCCAGCAGCGCCTCTACATGGGATTCATCCACAGAGTACATGTCCTCTGCGGGGGAACAGAAACATCAGCACAGAGGGCAACATGCATGTGAGCTTATGTCAGAAGGTCAGGAGATACGGCAGCCACGAGCAGCGACAGATGGAAGTCACAAGGGAAGAGCGGGGACAGTATGCGAGAGGAGAGAAGGAACAGCTACTTACTCAGTTTGACAAACACCTCAGTTTCCAAATCCTCGAAGGTATCGTGGCCGTCCATAAACCGGTTGTAACACTTCGTTGTGAAGTCCAAAAAGAGCTGCACATACAGGACAGGAGGTCACAGCACAAGTTAGAGTCATATCAGAGCATTGCAAGTAGTGACGATCTAACAATATCGAAGCACTTGTCATAGGAACCAGATTTTTCTGAGGCAGAGCTACAATCCTGCAGGAGTGGCTGATCAGTTTTGGAACCTTGTTTATTGGTCAGGAGTTCCCAAATCTGATTGGACCACTGCAATGTTATGCCTCTGCACATCCCGATTCTTGTAATCAACAGGAAATATAGTGCGAGACATTGTAAGACCGCGACCTGCTCACAGGAAACTACTCAGGCACTAGTGGATTGAAGCCTGTATGAATAGGTGCGCCGCTGTCAGCAAGTACAGCTGCATAAGGGATGTCTCCAAAAGTAGTACTTATAATTTACAATTATCAGCAGGGACCATCCATCTTCTGCATATAGCATGTGAGCCGCGTGTGATGTCACAATGCCCTTTACACTGGCACGAGCGTGAATGGCAAATATGGAAGGGCACCACAGTGGACAGGTAAAGTGTAAATGC
Organism: Hyperolius riggenbachi; assembly: GCF_040937935.1. NCBI lineage: Eukaryota > Metazoa > Chordata > Amphibia > Anura > Hyperoliidae > Hyperolius > Hyperolius riggenbachi. The sequence goes on from NC_090647.1 coordinate 561,047,825, forward strand.
ATGGGCACGTGAAGCCCATCAGGGGGTCAATCGCCCCCCTCATTGTATGCCGTTAACAGATGTTATGCTGAAATCTATTGGAAGTGGCTGGACAGTGAGTGGGCAGGCAATGGATTCCTCTCTGATCTAATGGTCAATCTGGCCATACATGAAGGGACGTATGGCCAGCTTTAGACATTAGAAAAGGGTTTGTATTAGGTAAGGCATCAGGAAGGGAATAAAAAAGAAAAAAAAAAAAAAAAAAAAAAAAAAAGCCAGCATCGGGAATACAATACTCCGCGCAATAACAGAATCACACGCTGAAGATTGCCCCCCTCCAAAGTAAGTTTAGATATTCCGAGGATCCACCCCTGCGGTTCAGCAGTCAGCCGCAGTTTGCTAAACCTCAGGGGTGGGTCCTCGGATCATCTAGTCAGCTACACTCCCTCACAGCATAGTGCACAGAGATGACCTGGACCTCATGCCAGCAGAAGAGGATGAACATACCGGGTTGAAGTCAATTCCATTCTCACTCTGCGCTCCCAGCTGGGGCTCCTCAAACACCACTTCCTGCTGCTGTATGGCGTGCGTTAGCTGAGGGAAGAGAGAAGGAATTTATAAATATATTAAGGAAGAACTCCACACACTGGCAAACAGCTACAGTATCTCACATATAATGCTTTGTAAACATACAGAAAAGGGGACACCAAGAGCCTAATAGTTTAGTATGTACTGGTTATGAAGAGTGGGGGTGGGGGGTGGGGGGGGGGGGGGGGGGGGGAAGTATTGTTATACTCACAAACGAGGATTACCACAGTGCAAGCAGGTGAGGAGGTTTTGTAAGGCAAGGTCCAACTCCTATTTTTAAAACACTTTTTTAAATATATCCTACTGGCGCCTCAGTTTACCTTTACATCTTATTCTATCTTGGTTCATGGGTTAGCACTGAAGATATGACACTGATGTAAGGTAGTCAGTGTACAGCTTGTATAACAGGGTAAATGTGCTGTCCCATCAAAATAACCCAACACAGCCAGTAATGGCTAAACTGCTGGCAACAAAAGTGAGTGGAGAACAAAACTGCCACCCCCCCCCCAAAAAGTGACTAATGTATGGCCACCAATGATTCTCCAGCACTGCCTCATCTCTTGGGCATGGAGGTCATTAGGGTTTAGGTCTGGATACACGTACATATAATCCAAGCTGGGGTGAAACGTGGGCGCAGGATATAGCTGAGAAAGTGGCTCCCCCTGCTCCTGCACAAGTCCTGGCAGCGTTAAATAACGATTCCCCCTCCGCCATGGATAGTGGTGAAAATTACTTACACAGTAAAGAGATTTAATATTTTGTTGTCTGTGCAATGACAGTCTTTCAAATGTCCCAGAGCTAAAATATATAAATATTAACTATTTTTCCTCCCTCTCCTCATGCTGTTCTCAGCAAGGAAAGAGTTTTATGGCAATAATTCCTTACCAGTGAGTGTTATGCTATAGCGCAATTCGGTTCTGACAGGAGAGAAACTGTCCCTTGCATACCTGAATATGAGAGAGTGAACACACCACACGAACACAGCCTGTGTGCTAGGCACTGTACACACACGCACACTTACGTCACTTTAAGACTAACCAAATCAGTCGTTGAGAGAGTTTACCTTGACGCAGTCTATTAGCCAGACCAGGGCAGCCACGATCTGCGGCCAGGTGTGCGGGGCACCCACAGTGTACATGGAGCTCTTTGATAAAGGAAATGGGTACCTGAGAGGGGGATAAAGGAGAGATCAGGGAGGCGGCCATTATGGTACTCTGATGTTAGCTGGTTGGCTGATCTATAGTATAGATTTGTGCTGCTACCTCATCCACATACCAATCCTACACTTTAAAGGGGACCTGAACTCAGAACTTCCTCTCTGCTCTAAGAAAAAACATCTTTGTTACACCTTACACACAAATCCTGCAATACATCTGTGGTGTGTACTTCCTGCTTTCATGGAATTAGACATTAACAGCCTGTGTTTACAAGTTAGCTGTTCTGCCAAGGCAGTCAGCTGACAGCTAAGAGATCAAATTACAGTTCTGAGTAGTCACAAATGAGGGGGAATTAGACAGGATAAACTCAAATACATACAGGGTGCATTTCTCTGTTTTTCTTCTGTCCTGTGCAAGAGTTCAGCTCCACATTATTCCCACTCCTACCAACTGATGAGTAAGAGCTGTTCACACGGACGTCCGCCCCGCGTTTACCACCGGCGTTAGGGACTCATCCTTACATACTCCCATTCGAGTCAATTGGAGCATTTGCACTGGGCTTTTATGCTAACGCAGCATTCTGATCCCAATTTTCACCATCGTTTAAGAAGACCCCAGATGCTACATGCAGTGTCCTGGGTCGCTTAACCGCCGTGGCTCGTTTCCCCCGGTGGGGACAGAAAGCTGCCGAAAGCCTGAACGAGCTGCTGCTGATGAATGAGACGCTGCTGGAAGCCAGGTGGACGTCCGTGCAAACCAGCCCTGAAGACTGAGAATGACATGCGAATGTCAAGCCTGCATGCAAATTTATTGCAGCTTGGAAATGGGCCAAGTTCACTTCTGATTGGGCCAATTCCAAGATACACAGAAGTTAAAGGACAACTGAAGTGAGAGAGATATGGAGGCTGCCATATTTATTTCCATCTAAGCAATGCCAGTTGCCAGGCCCTCCTGCTGATCCTCTGCCTCTAATACTATTAGCCATAGACCCTGAACAAGCACACAGCAGATCAGGTGTTTGACATTAGTGTCAGATCTGACAAGACTAGCTGCATGCTTGTTTCTGGTGTTATTCACATACCACTGCAGAGAAAGACCAGCAGGGCTGCCAGGCAACTGGTATTGATTAAAAAGGAAATAAACATGGCCGCCTCTGTACACCTCTTACTTCAGTTCCTCTTTAAGATTGATTAGCCTCTTCCTGTGTCCTGATGGTGCATGACTAATCTGCATGCATAAGAAATTTATGGGCTCAATATTAGCCCTCACACTCAAAGCTAAGACACGCAGTGACCCATAACAGCGATGAAAACTGCCAAACAAATATGGAGGGTTTTCATACCCCAAAGATGCTGCAGCATTGTCAAATGAAGCCAACCCACCGCAAGTATCAAGGTTCCCTCCTGAGGATTTGAGGCTCAGGACATGGAAGGTTAGTATAGAGGTGATCTCCATAGGTTTGGTTGGACAAGATGAAAACCGGTAAACAACGGCCTTGATTCACTAAGCTGTCACATGACAGGCAGCCTATTGGGCCAAAGTGCGGGCATCACTTCCTACAAAGAAACTGGACCCGACGGGGCTGAGGGTGGGATTAAAGGAGCAGCTGGTACCTAAAAAGGAGCAGGAGTAGGTTAGCAGCACAGACTAGTCAGCACTACAGTGCATAGCATTTTGAACTCACACTGCTCAATTTAACTGCTATGCGACCACCTAACACTGATGGGTGGTCGCAGAGTGGCTTCCCCAGGACCTCCTAACGCCAATTGATGTCAAGAGCAGTGAGCGGGGATAAGCAGGGAATGCGCATGCTGCAAGTAAAACAGAGCGGCGATCAGTTAGCCTGCCAGCCACAATCAGAGCTGGCAGGCTGCAGTACTGTCCCCCACTTAGCTGTCCCTCTGATTGGGCCTTAGTGAATCAAGGCAACTGATGCCGAAAACGGACTATTCCTAATATCACCTGGTGGCATTATTTCACCCCCATGGGAACAGAAGAGGTTGACCTGTGAGGATGAGGCACTCACCCCAGCTCTCGGAATACCCGGGGTATCTCCTCCTCAAACTTGGAGTCTGGAATTTCATAGTTGGGGCAGATGAAACTGTAGATGAAGGCAAATATTTTGAGGAAATCCTTGCTGGAGGGACCCTGTAAGGACTTCACAGTAAGGGTCTGGGCGTATCCATTTTCATTCAGAAACTGCCGGACAAAACAAGGAACATAGTGACCAAAACAGTGTTCTACACCATTTTTTTTTTCTTAAAAGCAGAACTGGAGGTTCAGTAAAATCAAAGTTTCCCAAAGCCCCCTGCAGCCATCCTGTCCCACGCCGGTCCTCTACAATCCTGTTCTCCGGCCGTTGTGCAGTTTCGTTACCGCCGCCTGCGCAGCCCTGGCCACACGTATCAGTGTTCCTGTCCTGCAGGATACTATTGCAGACGGAAACGTAAGGGATACGTATGGCCAGGGCTGCGTCGTCGATGTACAAATCGGCAGTAATGAAAATGCACCGCAGCGGGAGAATGGAGGATCAAAGAGGACCGGCGGGGGACAGGACAGCTGCAGGGAGCTTGGGGAAGTCCCAGGTAAGTGAAACACTTGAGTTTACTGAATCTTCATTTCCACTTTAAAATGTTTGTATAGAGAAAAACAGTAATCACAGCTTACAACAAATTGGCATGATGAACCAGACAACCTCAGTAATGCCACAATTGACCAGAAACAAAACCATTCAGTGGTCTGGCTACACCCCCCCTCCCATGTCTCACCTCCAAGCAATGAGTCAGTCTCCTAATTGTAGCTTGTAGTGAGTGAGCTAACATGCCCACCATTTTCCCCAGACTCTTATGTCTCCTTTCCAAGGACAGTTGACAGGCAGCAAAATGCCTCTCAAACTCTCAAAACTGCGCACTGCTGCCTGGTAGCTGCTCACTGAACATGCAGTGTAACTAGCCATGGAAAAGAGGCCTTAGCCAGGTGCTGCACCTGGCTAATGTTGGTGAGCTCCCGGCTGTCAGCTTGCTTTATTGTCCTCTCCCTATTGCTGTAAGCAAAGTTGTGCAGAAAAGCAACCCCACCCCCTGCATTCATCTTTTGTGCTCCACCCGGCTATATTTTTTATGCCACCCAGCTGAAAAAAAAAAAAAAAAAAAATCCTTTCTAAAAAACACTTGTTTCACTGGCTGTTCAGAGATTGGATGTGCTGGTAAATGCTAACTGGTTCTGCACACGCGTGCAAATTACAGGTGGTTTAAACAGGAAGCCACAGGAACTGGCCCAAAAAGCCTTTGTACATTCTTTTGAGGTTTCCAACCATCACCAATTTGGAAATCAATTGGAATGATTGATTGCTTTGCACATTTGCTTGTGTGTTTAGAAACTTTATGACTCCCAAGGGGTTAATTGTATTTATAAAGTGCCAACATATTACCCAGTGCTAAACAAACACATACAATATAAGGATGACAGACGTAACAAGGTAAAACAACGGAGAAAGCTATACAAGACAAACTGGGTACAAGATACATGATCATGTGATTTGGGCTGGTTAGGTAGGCCCAGTAATACAGTAAGAGGCTGTCATATGAAAGGAGCACATGATCATGTAGAATACACTAGGGAAGGGGGAGGGTACAAGATACAGGATCATGTGATTTGGGCTGGGTAGGTCCAGTAGTACAAGTACAGACAGTCATAGGAAAGGAGCAGACAATCATGTAGAATACATTAGGGAAGGGAGGACCCTGCCAAAGATGCACTCTCGTTGGCTCACAAAACATTAGCAGGTAGGGCTATACAATAAATGCATAGCACAGGTTCAACATTTAACATTCCTAATTAATCAAATGCAAACTACTACGCCAAATCCCCCACACATTGCCAGTAGCCCCCGAGAAACAGGACATACCTCACAGAGCTGGCGGATGCACTGCTGGATGTAGGCTTTGTCATGGAGGGGCCGGGGGTCCTTTATCTTCTCCGAACCCCCGAAAGCTCCATACTGGCTGTTCCTGTTGCCGCTGGCTCTGCATAAGGAGGAGAATACCATCACATCCAACCAATCACAGGGGAGGAGAGATCACTATCAGTGCAAGGATGGAGCAACCAATCAGCAAGCTTGTTCTTGGCATGTGATCCTTGTACTGGTTTGGAAAAATCCCAGCCCACAACAAGTATCATCACGTACCAATAGTACAGCCTGGGCCACACGTCAGGTAAAAAAACATTGTACAACAAACAAGGCACAGCGTAAATCTGTGCTGATCAGACTTAATGTGGCCATTAACGATATCATTTGCTGAATGATAGTTTATCAACAATTCTTCAAATTGGAAATGATAGCTTGGGACCACTAATAGACACAAATCTAATCAATCCGACCCACATTTCATTCATCGGATTGCTTAGGAGATTTTTGTCCATTAGTGGTCTTAAAATATAGTTTCCGATCATTCAAAGAAACGTTCATGAACAATCATTTGGAAAACTGTATAGTTAGTGGCCACCTTAACCACTTGAGGACCACAGTCTTTTCGCCCCTTAAAGGGGCAGTATGGTGAATTGATTTATACAATCATTCAATATAACATTTTACTAAGTGGAGCAATGTATTGAGCTTGTATTGTTGTAGACTAAAAGTCAATTACAATAGTGCATTAGCCACATTCAGTGAAGGAGTGGCGTCGGGAGATAAACCTTACTGACGCATAGTTAGCATATACCATTGTGGAGTAGGAGGCAGCCCTGTCAGCTGTTTGTATTTTTGTTTTTCTTTCCCCCTTTGATCATCCCTGAGAGGATTGCTCCTACTTGTAACGGCACACTCGTGCAGTTTTACAGCTCATCAGAGCAGCCTCAGGACAGTGATTTACGGCTCTTACCACCTTCCTCCGAAAGTAAAGAATCCACAAAGAAAAAAAAAAGAAAAGAAAAGAAAAGAAAAAAAAAAAAAAAAAACTGTGTGCCTCCGTTTTAAAAGGAATGTAAAGAATGCAGGACACAGTTATAGCACTTGTTCCTGCTAAAACTAGCCACTGGAAATCTGCGCAATAGCAGAGAGCTGGTCTCCGCAGCAACAGACAACAGTTGTCTGTGGTTTTGCCAGCTTCTCTGACGGGGGGGTTTCAGCGGGCAGCATTTTTTTCATCAGAGCCGTAAATCACTGCCCTGGGACATACAGCGGCTCTGATGAGCTGTAAAACTGTACGAGTGTGCCGTTACAAGTAGGAGCAATCCTCTCAGGGATGATCAAAAGGGGGGGGGGGGGAAGAATAACGAGAATACAAACAGCTGACAGGGCTGCCTCCTACTCCACAATGGTATATGCTAACTGTGCGTCAGTAAGGTTTCTCTCCCGAAGTGACTCCTTCACTGATTGTGGTTAATGCACTATTGTAATTGATTTTTATTCTACAACAATACAAGCGCAATACATTGCTCCACTTAGTAAAAGGTTATATAGAATGATTGTATAATAAGTCAATTCGCCATACTGCCCCTTTAAGGACCAGAGCCTTTTTCTCCATTCAGACCACTGCAGCTTTCACGGTTTATTGCTCGGTCATACAACCTACCACCTAAATGAATTTTACCTCTTCTTGTCACTAATACAGCTTTCTTTTGGTGCTATTTGATTGCTGCTGCGAGTTTTACTTTTTATTATATTCATCAAAAAAAAAAAACATGAATTTTGTCAAAAAAAAAAAAAAAAAAACTACTTTAACTTTCTGTGCTGACATTTTTCAAATAAAGTAAAATTTCTATACATTTGAGCGCGAAAGTTATTCTGCTACATGTCTTTGATTAAAAAAAAACAAAAAACAAAAAAAAAACCATTCAGTGTATATTTATTGGATTGGGTAAAAGTTATAGCGTTTACAAACTATGGTGCCACGGACTCCCTATGCTCCTGTCTGAATACCTTGAAGTGTCGACTTTCCAAAATGGGGTCATTTGTGGGGTGTGTTCACTGTCCTGGCATTTTGGGGGGTGCCTAATTGTAAGCACCCCTGTAAAGCCTAAAGATGCTCATTGGACTTTGGGCCCCTTAGCGCAGTTAGGCTGCAAAAAAGTGCCACACGTGGTATTGCCGTACTCAGGAGAAGTAGTATAATGTGTTTTGGGGTGTATTTTTACATATACCCATGCTGGGTGGGAGAAATATCTCTGTAAATGACAATTGTTTGATTTTTTTTTTTTTTTTTTTTTACACACACAATTGTCCATTTACAGAGAGATTTCTCCCACTCAGCATGGGCATGTGGAAAAATACACCCCAAAACACATTATACTACTGAGTACGGCGATACCACATGTGTGGCACTTTTTTTGCACCCTAACTGCGCTAAGGGGCCCAAAGTCCAATGAGTACCTTTAGGATTTCACAGGTCATTTTGAGAAATCTCGTTTCAAGACTACTCACGGTTTAGGGCCCCTAAAATGCCAGGACAGTATAGGAACCCCACAAGTGACCCCATTTTAGACAGAAGACACCCCAAGGTATTCCGTTAGGAGTATGGTGAGTTCATAGAAGATTTTGTTTTGTCACAAGTTAGCGGAAAATTACACTTTGTGAAAAAAAAAAAAAAAAAAAAAAAAATTACATATCAATTTCCGCTAACTTGTGACAAAAATAAAATCTTCTATGAACTCACCCTACTCCTAACGGAATACCTTTGGGTGTCTTCTTTCTAAAATGGGGTCACTTGTGGGGTTCCTATACTGCCCTGGCATTTTAGGGGCCCTAAACCGTGAGGAGTAGTCTTGAACCCAAATGTCTATACCCCTATGTACTCTTTACACGCGGCGATCCGGGTGCTAGTAACCCGCCGGCGCTTCCGAACGGCTGGCGGGTTACAGCGTGAGGGGGGGGCAGAGCCAGTTGCCGGCGGCTGATCGAGTCACGAATGACGCGATCGCCGCATAACCACGCCTGCCGCCGCCGATGGGCGTATTGCGGTAGTTTAGGCCCAGTCTTTGCCGCCGCCCATCGGCTGGGGGCGGTCAGCAAGTGGTTAAAGGGGAACTGGAGTGCGATATGGTGGCTGCCCCCATTTATCACCTTTTAAACAATAGCAGTTGCCCGGCTGTCCTGCTGATCTATTTGGCTGCAGAAGTGTCTGAATCACACCAAAAACAAGCATGCAGCCAATCATGTCAGAAACACCTGATCTGCTGCATGCTTGTTCAGGGGCTATGGCTGAAAGTATTACAGGCAGAGGATCAGCATGATAGCCAGGCAATCGGTATTGCTTGAAAGGAAATAAATATGGCAGCCTCCACCTCTATCACTTCAGGTGCCATTTCTCAACTGAAAGGATTTGTTAATGGGAAAAGTCTAAGGTTTGTAGAAGAGTCCTCTTCAGTAACTGGCCAAGCTGGCTGACGCTGCTTAAGGGCCCTTTTCCACTAGCAATCGCCAATCACAAACACCAGCGATTGCAATTTTTGATTAATTCTGTTATGCAATCGCGATTTTCCATTTGCATTGCATTATCCCTCTTAAAGAGAACCCGAGGTGGGTTTGAAGATTATTATCTGCATACAGAGGCTGGATCTGCCTATACAGCCCAGCCTCTGTTGCTATCCCAAGCCCCCCTAAGGTCCCCCTGCACTCTGCAATCCCTCATAAATCTCAGCCACGCTGCTGACAAACAGCTTGTCAGAGCTGGCTGTGTTTATCTCTATAGTGTCAGTCTGCTGATCTCCCCGCCTCCTGCAGAGCTCCAGTACCCGCCTGCATCCCTTCCCTCCCTGCTGATTGGAGGGAAGGGATGGGGGCAGGGATCGGAGCTATGCAGGAGGCGGGGGAGCAGCCGAGACTGACACTACAGATGTAAACACAGCCTCACAGCATGGCTGGGATTTATGGGGGATTGCAGAGTGCAGGGGGACCTTAGGGGGGTTTGGGATAGCAACAGAGGCTGGGCTGTATAGGCAGATCCAGCCTCTGTATGCAGATAACATTCTTTAAACACCTCGGGTTCTCTTTAAAATCTCTCCAGAAAGCAATTAAGATTTCCAAATTGAATCACTATAGTGGAAAACACTTCTCATGATGCTGCCCCGATCACTGTAGAATCAGGAAATGTATTTAAGGGATACTGAGTTGAAGTTACCCGGGGCTTCTAATGGTCCCCCGCAGGCATCCTGTGCAGCCACTCACCGATGCTCCGGCCCCGCCTCCAGTTCACTTCTGGAATTTCAGACTAAAGTCAGAAAACCACTGTCCTCGCTTCCCCTGATGTCACCAGGAGTGCACGGCGCAGGCACAGACCATACTGGGCCTGTGCAGTACGCTCCTGGTGACATCAGCGGGAGTGAGGACACGGCAACGCAGGCGCAGTGGTTTTCAGACTTTAAAGTCTAAAATTCCTGAAGTGAACTGGAGGCAGGGCCGGAGCATTGGTGAGTGGCTGCGCGGGCACAGGATGTCTGCGGGGGACCATTAGAAGCCCCGGGTAACGTCAACTCATTTTCCTTCGACCCCCCTACAGTATCCCTTTAAGTACCCATTCAGGACATTTTAGTGCAGGAAGCAGATCCCAATGTTAATTAGATCCGCTTGCTGCGCCACACAAGCTGAACACAAAGTCCCAACTTGGCACATTTTCCCAGACCGGGAAAATGTATCCAATTAAAACCTATGAGAATGAACACTGTCCATTCTCACTAGGCTAGTTGCCGCATCCGCGGCGCCCATTTCAATCGCCGACATGCCGTAATACTCATGTGTCCCGCAACTGCTCGGTCACTCATACACAGCCTGGTGGCCTGTATTCCCATAGGGATTTCCATTGGGCTATAAACGACCAATGAGGGGGGGGGGGGGGGGGGGGGGGGTGTTTGGTGGTGGTAACCCACACACACACCACTAAGGCCTGAGCCTGGTGAATGACAAGCTCAACAGCATGTATAAGGGCCCGTTTCCACTAGCGTGAATCCGCATGCAGACAGCGCATGCGGATTCGCATAGGCAATACAATTGGATGGGACTGTTTCCACTTCTCAGTTTTCATTTGCGTTTTTCTGTGCAGGATTTTTCTGCACGGTAGACCACAGAATTCGCCGGCGCGTGTAATGCAGGCGAATCACAGGCAATGTATTTAATAATAGGGAAATTGCATGCGTTTTTGGCATGCGATTCCGCATAAAAGCAATGTTAATTTACACAGGCAGTGACATGGTAAAAAAAAACAAAAAAAAACAAAAAAAACGCATATACCCTTACCTATGTGGAATCGCGGCAAAACGCATGCAGAATCGCATCCGCATGCGATTTCATCAGTGGTGGAATCCAGGCGATTCCACACCGCAATAGTGGAAACGAGCCCTAACTGAAAGGCTCACTAAACAGCAAGAGATGGCAAGGTACAGTGAAAAAAATGGCAAAAAGACCTCTTGCATAAGAATATCCCTATCACAATGGAGATAGCAAGTGGCAACCAGCGCAGATAGTGAGGTAGTGCATAAGATGGAAGATATATCTTCCATCTTATGCACTACCTCACTATCAGCGCTGGTTGGCACTTGCTATCTCTTGCTGTTTAGTGAGCCTTTCAGTTATACATGCTGTTGAGCTGGTCATTCACCAGACTCAGGCCTTAGTGCTGTCAGTCACCCAAGTATTGTGACCGATTGTACCTGTATGTAAGATTTATTTCTGTCTTGTGCCACACTATAAATCTATTTTGATAGACGACATTTTACTATGACATTTGGTTACTGTATCAGAGTCCAGTGTCTATGACCCATTTTTTAAATGTTTATTGAATCGTCGGTCTTGGTGTTTCTAATAAAGATATTGCTTATTAAGCTTCATCTTGTTCTGTGTATATTGATTTATGCCTCATGCAGATGATCTTTTCTCTTTGGTTTCATATGTATAGCTTACATCTGCTGGAGCACTTATGGTGCCAATTGTTGATTTTAGACCCAGTTGTGTCTGTTATTAATGCTGGAAGGAATTTGTGTGAATTTTAGTGATGGAAGAAAAATATAAAATTTGTGATTACACGCAAATGTGCACGTAAATAACAGGTGCAAGTTTTTGTGAATTTGCATGCGATTGTGCCCAGAATATAGCAGGCTTGTAGTGGAAACATGCCCTCATGGCTACTAGGGTCTGGACCCAGAGTGGACATTGCATAGGTGTTGTCTGGGGTGGGAAAATAAAAAAATTAGAGCAATGCAGACCCCAAAAAAACTCATGTGATAAGTGGAGTGGATTGAGGAAAACAAGACAAGATAAAAAAAAAAAACAAACAAAAAAAAAAAAAAACCACACTAGTCCAGTACCAGTGTGAGAGCTAATCTCAGATTGCATGTAAAAGTTATGCAAATTGTATGCAGCGGAATTAGACAGGAAGTGCATAAGATTAGTCCAAGCTGCACACAAGCTGGAATTCTCTAAGGCCTAGTGCACACCAGAGCGTTTCTGCTGCGGTTTGCGATCAGCTTGCGGGTGCAGATCTGCTTGGGTAATGTATTTCAATGGGCTGGTGCACACCAGAGCGGGAGGAGTTTTGCAGAACCGCATACTCCCGGGCTGCTGCAGATTTTGGATTGCGGATTCGTTTCTGCCTCAATGTTAAGTATAGGAAAAACGCAAACCGCTCTGGAAAACGGCACTTCAGAGAGGTTTGCCAGGCGTTTGTTACAGTAGCTGTTCAGTTCAGCTTTACTGTAACAATACATGAAATCTACTACACCAAAAACGCTTCACAAAACCGCAAAATGCTAGCTGAAACGCTACAGAAAGAGTTTCAAAATCTGCTAGCGGTTTTTGGTGTGCACCAGGCCTAATTGACCATCTGTATTCAGCGACAGCTCACTTCATTGATCAGTTCACTTTACCTCTTGCCAAAGAAGCTGGTCTTCCTTTCCGAGGTGCCGGAGTTTGGTTTGCTCATGCTCAGCTTCCCGAGCCCCAGCCTGTCCTTCCTGCAGAAGAGAAGAGCAATAAGCAGAGGACAGAGGAAGAAACCAATGCATAGAATCCCCACTTAAAGCGGACCTGCGACTTCCTCTCTGCTCTAAAATATAAGCTACAGCATAATAACCTTTACAGAAAACCCATTTCCTTTTTACTGATTATAGAGCTCCTCAGATGCTGCAGTGTGGTTACTTTCTGGGAGCACAGAAAGGGTTTAACTCCTGTATTTACATATTAGCTCTCAACTCACCAGAAACAGCTGGGAGCTCAAATTACACTAGCTCATTACTTGCAGATAAGGGAGAATTAGACAGGCTGTTCTATAGACACCGGGTGTTTGTTAGGATAACTTTGACAGGACTTTTTCACCAACATGTTTGGTACATTCAATTGCATGCTAGAAAGTCATTTTAAACAGATGATTAAAAAGAAATCTCCAGGAGAAAAGTGAATTGAAGAAGACCCCTGATGAGAAAAATAAAAAACTCTGACAAGAGTATCCCACCACCATATGAATGGCAGGGGGGCACCAGTATAAACACAGACACAGGGCTTAAAGTGATGTTGGATCAGTGGGAGCCCCTTAGTGTCTTTGGGAAGTCCCAAAATGAATGGGGGTGGGGGGGGGTTGGACTACTGCTGCCTTAACATCTCAGTGCAAAGCATGGCAATGTCAGTACAGAGTCCCTCCCCAACACCGATCAATGCTAGTGAGAATATAGCCTCATTACAATACCTAGCTTCATATAAGACTGATAAGTATTGATCACACACACACACACACACACACACACACACACACACACACACACACACACACACACACACACACACACACACACGTGGAGTTGGTCCAAAAATCCACTGACTCCTCAGTTTAGGATTCCACCGACTCCTCCAATTTGCATATTACAATTTTGTTGATTAAAAAAGTATGTAACATGAAATTCGTCTCTTAACTGCCAAAGCTTAGGAATTTTACACGACAACTGAAGTGAGAAGGATATGTAGACTACTATATTTATTCCCTTTAGACTAAAACTAGTCCTTGGTAAGAGTACTTGTAAAAAGGTACAAACCAGAACAAAGAACATCTATCAGGCCCTAGGCAATGTAAGTGTGGGTACATGTAAGAATGATGTGCAGGTACTCTGCAGGGGAATGAGGAGATTTAAACAGACAACACCTCTGTGTTCAATGTGCACAGCATTCTCAGTGGATTCCCTGCAGCTCTGTGGGGAGTGCATACGTATAGTACTACTGTGTAACAAAGGTAACCTGAGACAGATGAAATTAAAGTTTTATACATACCTGGGGCTTCCTCCAGCCGCCTTCAGGATAATCAGTCCCTCGTTGTCCTCCACCACCAGGATCTTCTGCTATGAGTCCAGGTACTTGAGCCAGTCGGGCATAGTGCGCAGGCACACACTCCGCCGCCAGGAGCATACTACACCTGTGCAGCACTATTGCGCAGGTGCAGAATGTTCCTGGCTGTGGGAGCGGCATGCGGCCAGACAGCGCTGACTGGCTGAATTACCAGGACTCATAGCAGAAGATCCAGGTGGTGGAGGACAGCGAGGGACTGGAGGAAGCCCCAGGTATGTATAAAAAAAAAAAAACTTTACTTTTCATCCGTCTCAGGTACCCTTTAATTTGTAGTCACCAAACCAAATTTTAACAACATATCAAATTATTTGATTTCATGAGCAAAGGGAGTGCATACATTTGTATAAATCAGCATCGATGCAGAATTATTTCCATCTCATTGACCATCTCTATTAGTGACACAGCTACACATCAGGCTTTATTCTTACGATAGAGATATATATATTTCCTGTGTACAATACAGTCACAATCAGATATGTATATCTGACCTTAATATGGGGACTGCTTTATTGAAGCAGCACAAGTAACTAATTTTGATTGGTTTATTTCGTTTTTGTGGACACAGCTATTACTGTGTGATATGTATGTATATATATATATATATATATATATATATATATATATATATATATATATATATATATATATATATATATATATATATATATATATATATATATATATATATATATATATATATATATATATATATATATATATATATATATATATATATATATATATATATATATATATATATATTATTTTGAATGACTATTATCTGAGAAATAGAACATTTTGTCATATTTTCTATTTTAATTACAGTTACAAATTCATTAGGAGTCGGTGCATTTTTTCCCCCGACTCCAGGCACCCAAAATTTGCCCGACTCCGCAGCCCTGAAAAAAACCACAAAGGATCTGCTTGTCAGGAGCTTTGCACAGGTGATCAGGTCCACTCTAGGCAAGCCAACTGCGCAGCAGGGTGGACCCAATCAGTCTTGGCCATTTCCGCCGGAACCCGAGCCAGAAGCGAATACTGCGTCTGTGCAAGGCTCTCAGGATAAATATTATGGTGCCTGTTTCTCTGGGGGGACGCACTGTTGGATCAGGTCTGCAGAAGAGGACTGTGAAGCCTCATTAGGATCCAGAGGCTTCTCCCTCATGAGGTAAATTTTTTTTTGTTAGATCGAAAATAGTGTAAACCCCTAACAAGTCCACTAAAACCCCCAAACCTCCCCCCCTTTCTGCAGAGTCTTACGTCTGGGGCGTGGCCATTCCTGCCCGGTTGGAGTCCTGGACCCGCATCGGCATCAGCGACTGCCTGTTCGTAGTTGAACTCCTCCTCATTGCTCCTGGTCACACAACAGAAAAACATTTCATACATTAGTGATTCAGTCCATCTAGAAACCTCCAGCCTGCATGCTAACCTTCTCTTCTCTGTAGCTAACTCTTAGAACAAAGTTAAACTGATTAGATATCCAATGCTATCTCTAGTCATACTTCTAAATAGGAATTTCCTGGAATGCCACAGTTTTAATTTTAGGTTTTATTAAGTAATAGTTTAAAGCTTAAATTATTATTAGACGATTTTAGGAAAGAGATTGAATTGCACGATTTGTCAGAAATTATTGATTCATAATTTTTAATACACAATGATGGATCAGCACACCAATGGCAGGTATGTGAGCCCCAGTATTGGTTGCCAAGTATAAGTGCCCCCAGTATAGTTTAGCCAGCTATAGGTGCCCCAGTAAAAGTTAAATAGCTATAAGTGCCCCAGTATAGCTAAGCTAGATATAGGTGGCAGAATAGGTTAGCCAACCAGATCTCCTTTAGTGTATATAGCCAGATCCCCCCAAACAGTGTATATAGCTAGATCCCCTTCGCCACCACTGGTACCTGCTCTGCTCTCGGCCCCCCTCCACCAGTTAGTTCTGATCGGCCTCACCGCATTGCCGCGCAGTGAGCAGTAATGATTGTTTGCCAACCGTAACATCGGGGCCTGTAACAGGAAGTATGGCATCACTTCCTGGCAGCTGCCATTTTACTAGGCAACACGTTACTTCACAGCAGCTCACTACACAACAGTGCGCGAGGCCGATCAGAACTTATTGGAGGAGGGGGCTGGGAGCAGAGAAGGTACCAGCGGCAGCGAAAACCGCCACTCTGGTGATCTAAAGATAGTCTTGCCACTGATCAGGCGCTCAGCCCTAGTTAGCATCTCAGATGAAGGGTTTTTTTTGCCCTTATCTTGAACTTCTGACTTTTGTCACTGTACAAAGCACTCAGAACAGTTTCGCTGCCATGCTGGAGTTTTATGGTCTGTAATAAGGGTCATCAATGAGAAGCAAACAATGCAATGAGTTGATGCAAGTTTACGTAGCTTGAAAATGGACCAAATGACCAGCAGAAATCAGCACATGCTGCAGCTATTTTACTATCAGTGCAGCTTATACTGGATGCAGCAGAGATAACCACAAACTGCAGCTTGTTACTATTAGTACAGGCACAGAGTAACAGCTTATACTGTACATACTGGAGGTAGCAGATATCAGCACACACTGCAGCTAGTTTACTATCAGTACAGGCACAGAGTAACAGCTTATACCAGCGCTAGGCAAACTATGGCCTGCATTCGGCCCATGTGCACTGTACATCTGGCACCGATTCCTCTCTCTCTCTCCCCCCCCCCCCCCCCCCCCCCTGCAGACTCATGAGTGGGCTATAAGCAAGGGTTAACTCACCTACAGAGCACTTCCTGCACCACATCTCCATAGTAACCAGGGCTGTGGAGTCAGAGCAATTTTGGGCACCCGGATTCAGTGGTTTCATAAACTGAGGAGTCAGATGATTTTTGAACAAAATTCTCAGCCCTGTTAAGTATTAGACTAAGGAGTCGGAGTCAAGGCCATTTTCAATACCCAGAGGTTTCAAAAACTAAGGAGTCTGAAGATTTTTGTACAAACTCCACACCCCTGATAGTAACAG
The DNA here is from genome assembly GCF_040937935.1 of Hyperolius riggenbachi. NCBI lineage: Eukaryota > Metazoa > Chordata > Amphibia > Anura > Hyperoliidae > Hyperolius > Hyperolius riggenbachi. The sequence goes on from NC_090647.1 coordinate 561,064,858, forward strand.
GCCGTCACATGACACGCTGGCATGTCATGTGGTGGCCTGTTACTATGGCGACATGGTGCAGGAAGCACGATGTAGGCGAGTTAACCCACGCTAACTGTCCACTTATGACTCTGCAGGGAGGGAGGGCGAGAGAGCGGAGGCCAGGCATGCTAGGAACGCGGCCTGTAAAATGCAGCCAATGCCACACAAAGTTTGCCCAGGCATGGCTTATACTATAAATCCTGGGGGTAGAAGAGACCAGCACACACTGCAGCTAGAGTACTGTCAGTACAGGCAAAGCGTAGCAGCTTACACTGTACATACTGGAGGTAGCAAAGATCAGCACATGCTGCAGCTAGTTTACTATCAGTACAGGCACAGAGTAACAGCTTATACCAGCGCTAGGCAAACTATGGCCTGCATTCGGCCCATGTGCACTGTACATCTGGCACCGATTCCTCTCTCTCTCTCTCCCCCCCCCCCCCCCCTGCAGACTCATGAGTGGGCTATAAGCAAGGGTTAACTCACCTACAGAGCACTTCCTGCACCACATCTCCATAGTAACCAGGGCTGTGGAGTCAGAGCAATTTTGGGCACCCGGATTCAGTGGTTTCATAAACTGAGGAGTCAGATGATTTTTGAACAAAATTCTCAGCCCTGTTAAGTATTAGACTAAGGAGTCGGAGTCAAGGCCATTTTCAATACCCAGAGGTTTCAAAAACTAAGGAGTCTGAAGATTTTTGTACAAACTCCACACCCCTGATAGTAACAGGCCGTCACATGACACGCTGGCATGTCATGTGGTGGCCTGTTACTATGGCGACATGGTGCAGGAAGCACGATGTAGGCGAGTTAACCCACGCTAACTGTCCACTTATGACTCTGCAGGGAGGGAGGGCGAGAGAGCGGAGGCCAGGCATGCTAGGAACGCGGCCTGTAAAATGCAGCCAATGCCACACAAAGTTTGCCCAGGCATGGCTTATACTATAAATCCTGGGGGTAGAAGAGACCAGCACACACTGCAGCTAGAGTACTGTCAGTACAGGCAAAGCGTAGCAGCTTACACTGTACATACTGGAGGTAGCAAAGATCAGCACATGCTGCAGCTAGTTTACTATCAGTACAGGCACAGAGTAGCAGCTTATACTGTACATACTGGAGGTAGCAGAGACCAGCACACACTGCAGCTAGTTTACTATAAGTACAGGCACAGAGTACATACTGGGGGTAGCAGAGATCAGCACATGCTGCAGCTAGAGTACTATCAGTACAGGCAAAGCATAGCAGCTTATACTGTGTATACTGAAGGTAGCAGAGATCAGCACACACTGTAGCTAGTTTACTGTCATTACAGGCACAGAGTAACAGCTTATACTGTACATACTGGAGGCAGCAGAGATCAGCACACACTGCAGCTAGTTTACTATAAGTACAGGCACAGAGTAACAGCTAATACTGTACACGACACCCGTAAAATAAATGCTGCACTATAGATGAGGACATTGTTGTAAGTTACTCCATTACAGACAGGTCTGATGGGCACACAGACACTGCAGAGGGTGCGGGAGTTGCTGAGCATTGTAGTCACCCATGGCGCCTCCTCGGCTTGGCTAGCATCCCCCGATCCCCGCCACTCACCGCACCCTGTGTGTCCGGTGAAGCGGAGAAAATCCTGTGTCAGTAGATTGTCAACTCCTAGGCCCAGCACTGCCTACACAACACAGTTCAGCCCTCACACAGCGGTTAGTGGTTTAAATGCAGCGCCTGCGCGTCACGTGACTGAACCACGCCTCCTCTCCCAGCTTGAGCTGCGCAGCACCGTGACGGCCCCGCCCTCCTCGCTGGTCACGTGGGCAGAGGACGCCCTATTGCTGCTCCCGGAAGTGCGTGAGGAGCAACAGGAAGTTTGTGGAGAAGAGACATGGCGGATGAGGACGAGGATCAGACGGTGAGATGATAATTCATGACTGAAAGATAGTAATAAGTGACATGAAGCAGTAATGTGACGTAGTGTGTGGGAGGGGCCTGTACTGCTAATGCTATATGAGGTAATAGAGACAGGCTTGTAAGAGGAGGATTATGGGGGACAGATGGTTCCCAGCAGAGACTCCCTTACCTCTGATGGGCAGAGCTCCCGAATGTCCCCCCCCCAGAGAGTTATCCCAGGATGTGGCAGCTGATGTCTGTGCTGACTGCCCATTGTCATCAGGCTGAAGGCTGCCATACACTGGTCAATTACCACCAGATCGTCCAGCAGATAGATCCCTCTGTGATTGAATCTGATCAGAGGGATCTATTGGCTGCCTTTACTGCAAACAGATTTTTAATCGATTTCACTATGAAACTGATTCACAATCTATGGAGCTGCCCCCCCGCATACATTACCTGATCCAGCCGGCGCGAGTCCCCCGGTCTCCGCTGTCTCTTCTCCGCTCCGGGCTTCACTTTACTTCCTGTCGGGGGAAGTTTAAACAGTAGAGGGCGCTTTACCGTTAAAACTTTCCCCAACAGGAAGTAAGTGAAGCCAGCCGGAGCCCAGCGCGCAGAAGGGACAGCGGGGACACGCGCCGGCGGAACAGGTAATGTATTGCCGCTAACGTCAGTTGTCGGACATTCAAACGCCGTTATCGACGCACTCCCGACTTGCCGGCAATTGAGTGAAATTTTCCATGTGGACAGATCGATGGGATCGATCAATTTTGGATGGAAATTGGTCGATCGGTCAGCATATACACGCATCGATTTCACAGCAGATTCGATCACAGTGATCGAATCTGCTGTCTATCGGTGGGAAATCGTGTAAGTGTATGGGCACCTTGAGGCTCTTATCCTGCTGCCTGGGTGACATAGTGGATAGTAATCTCTCCTTGCAATGCTGAGGCTCCCACTGGGCCAGGACTCTTTCTGCAGGGTGTTTGTATGTTCTCCTCCTTGTGGGTTTCCCTCTGATACCCAGTGCCCCCCCCCCCCCCCTCCTTCATTCCCAAAATCCTACAGATAGGTTAACTGGTAACACAGAAAATAGCTTAAAAATAAGCCTGAAAAGGGGGGGGGGGGGTTGTGCCCAGTTTGGGTACTCTCCTAAGTAGAGGGAAGGCTCTGGATAATCCAGAAGCGATGTTCTGACTTTCCAGCGTACCAGTCAAGCCAGCGTATGTTTTCCTCTGTGCTTGTCCAGAGCCGCTTCTTCTGTATGCTCGTCAACTCTGCATATGTAGGGATTCGTATGCGCGCTGCGGAAAACTTCAGCATGTCGTCTGAATTGAACTGGAATGCGATTCAGATGGCGAGGCTCAAATCTGACCCGTCTAACTTTATAGTTGATTAAAGGGAGTTTTGAAGCGAGAAATTAAAAACAAAAAACAGATACCTAAGTAGAGGGAAGGCACTGGGTCCTATAGAGCCTTCCCATTCCTCTCCTGCTCCACCATTGGCTCCCCTGTTAGCAGTATCTGACTGATGTTTCGGAGGCTGCAGAAGTCTTCGGGAGCCCGAGTGAACACTAGCGCATGCACAGTATGGAGCCTCCCCTGGTGGGAGATTTGAACGGAGGTGACAGCGCTGGAACGAGCAGACTGAGAGTAACGAGAAGGCTCTATAGGACCCAGAGTGTTTCTTCTCCTTAGGTAAGTATCTATGTTTTTGTTTTGTTTTTTCTAGTTCTTACTTCAGACTCTCTTTAAGGTAGAAAGCCTTTGGTGGCACTTGGTAACCCCACACGTGTCATCGTCTTGGCACTTTACCAGGAGCACCTGGAAGCCAGAAAGTGGGGCTTCTGTAATCGTAGCTCGGGGTTGCTGTGTCCTGCTCTCCGTCATTAGTATTCCCCCTCTTGTCTCTGTGGGTAGATAAGAGATGACCTCTCTATGTTTGTGCATTAGGGGGGAACATGGTTCTGAGACCCCCTGGGCAGGAGGTACAGTTTAGTACTGTGATGCACCATGATTGGTAAACATACAACTGTACTGATCTGCACGAGAACAGGTATGCTTTATACACTATATGCAATATAAATCACTAATCCTTTAAAGTTTTTAATTATGTATTACAATTGCATGTATATAACTTTGCAAAAAGGTAACTGTCCAACTTTACAGTCACTAGTGGGGTTTCCATTTCTATTTTCTAATTGTCTTTTCCCCCTTTCCCAGTTTGAGGAGGAGGCTGACGACGTTGCAGGCGGAGCTGAGGGAGGACCCGGCAGACGGAAGAGGCTATTCTCTAAGGAGTGTAAGTTGGTCGCAGTGCCTTTGTTTCAACAAGTACAGGATGCTATCAATATGAGGTTTCTTTTATACTGTAAATCGCAATTCCGATTTTTGATGATCACTGGATGCCAGCAGCACAGGAAGAAAATTGCTGAAAAAACAAAGCATGCAGGACTTTTTCATCGCATTAAAAAATATGAATCGCATATAGTGTAAAAGAGCCCTCAGTGAACTTTTAAATGATAAAATACCACTTGTGAATGAGCTATTGCTGCACTTGCACGGTTTGCAACTTGCGCCTGCGCAGTTCAGAGACACGCGCCACAGCTGGGGTGAGCATCCCGTTTTTTATATTTGGCTGGAGGATTCCGTTGATTGTGAACAGGATGGGGGTAACCCGAGAACAATGAGCAGTATTAGGGAGCTATAGAGTAGGTAATCTAGCCCCCCCCCCCCCCCCCCCATGGACTTCAGTTTTTGGGGGGGAGGGGGGTTGTTCCTGGTTCAGGGGTGTTTTGATTGAGAATAAAGACATTCGGCATCTGTTAAAGTTTAATTAAAGATCCAGTATAGTCTCGCATCATCTCAGTAATAGAAATAAATAGGAGCCTGTTTACAAAGAATAGCAATGTTGATTAACTTGAGCTGCTTTTACATTGAGAAAGGGGATCTGTGTCGAGACAGGCAAAGGGGGCTCAGGAAATTTGGGCGCACCATGCACCCCCATAGGCCGTAATGCAAATTACGGCTATAGCAGCGCTCAGACAGTCATTTGTTTGTGTTTGAAAAGAAACCCGCACAGTACTTCTCCACTGAAGACAAGGGCATTGTTAAGGTGCGTACACACATGCGACTACAGTCGTTTGTAACGATCGTTCCCCGATCTTTACCAACAACGATCGTTACAAAAAACGAACCACCGACTATTAAGGCAAACGACGAACGAGCCAAATCGCTACAAAAGAAAGTTCTGTCTCGGCGGATTTTAACCAACGACGATCGTTTGCAAAAGTAGTACATCGTTGGAAACGGTCGTTCGTACTAGGCTTGACATGCGCATTTCACAATTTCTCCATGAAACTTCTCATTTTTATGCGCAGGCGCAATAGTTGCTTTACGTGATGTAACGTTCGTTCTAACGATCAGATCGTTACACACCTTTTAAAACTATCTTTACATAGGTCGTTCTTTCATCAATTAAAAGTTTGTTCGTCGTTCTCAACGAACGATCGTTGTCGCATGTGTGTACGTAGCATAACGGTCTCTCCTGTAGCGCGTCCTGTTGGTTGCGGTGGAACTGCAGCCAGGCGGTTCTGATTTCTCTGCATGCATTCAGTTGCATAGTTTTGATTGCATTCGCACTGAGTGTCATTGCCATCTGCAATCACTCTGCAGTTCAGAGCAGCTCAGGATGTTGTCATGAGTCCACCTATTGGCTTGCTGCAGCTGAATTGCTGCCAGACAGCCCTGAATTCCCTGCATGCATATTGCTGCAAAATGTTGCATGCATTTGTAATGAGAGTTCTATCCATCTGTAATCAGCCTGCAGTCTTCAATCAGACGAACACAGGATTGAGTGATTACCATTCGGCTGTGTTGGAATTTGCATGCCTGCTCTCATTGGGTGATGTTCATGGAAAAGCCTCCTCCTCCTCTGATACCTTGCCCTATCATAGCGTTCTGCTCTGCCATAGTTGTCTGCATGGTCCCATGTTTCAATTGTGTATTATCTGGCATTGTGTTGCTTTGTCTTGCTCTCTTGTGGACGGTTGCTGTACTTGTGTGGGCAAAAAGCAAAGTCCTTCCAGACCTGCTCGTCTGGATGCAGCCATCACTGAGGTGGCGATTAGTGCTCCAGCTAGTTCTGATTCTGTGGATGTCATAGTCCTTCCATTCTGGACGTAACCATCACTGCGTAGTGATTGGCTAGCAATCCTGCTAAGTTCTGATCCTGTGGACGTGACTATAGCTGCGGTTGCTATTAGTTACGCCCCTTCTTGTTCTATCTTGTTTGTGTAAATGTTTGCTATCGCTGTGGTAGAAATTAGATTGGCAAGCATTCCTTCCTGTTTGTCTGTCCTTGACTATTCAGTGTGGTGGACATCAGATGCTCGGCACTGCGGTCGCTCTGAGCAACCATTGTGTTTTGTTTTATTGTGGCGGTTATCGGAAGCTCAGAGCTGCGGTCGCTCTGAGCAATCTTGCTCCTTTTTTCTTGTTTACTACTTCTGCTGTGATCTGTGTAGTCTCCTCCACAAGTGCATCCTGCACTATTGTCTGATATTACCCAGCCACATTGTCTTGCTTAGTGGTTGTGGTGGTACTCCTGACTTCCCAGCCTCAGCCTCTATACCTTGCGCATTAAGGCCTGGGTGTAACCGTAGTCGGGTAGGTGCTATCTCATCGCCTCCTGTTCACGCGGTAATGCGCCACATAGGGCGAAGACTGCTGCGTTAGATTGGGGTATAGGGGCTGGAGGAAGACGAGAGATCTGCCAGGTCTAACACTATAACAGGTATTCACTGCAGCAGAAGCTATTCCTCAATTTGGTGATTGCATTTGGGCTGATCACTGCTTTATAATATGGCAATTGTAGCGGTGATAACAGGGAGAGTGGCAATCCCTTATTTATGAAGAAAAACAAAAAATTGCTTTCCTAAAACAGAAAGAATTTGCGATAATTCAGGTTGGAGTGAGCTTGAGATGTCTCCCAGAGCACCACTGCTGAATATATGCAAATTAACCATTGTACCCTTAGAAGCTAAACACACCTCCAGAGCCGCTGGAATGCAATGATGTGTCAGCTTGTTAAATTGTACAGAGCCATAATAATCCAACATGCATACAGACTGTTTCGGATTGTTTGATCCTCATCAGTGCATGGCATGTATTAATTTGGCTCTATGGAGTAGGGCTTGTAAACCGAGAGGTACAGACTAACCAGCAAGCTCATGGTGACCCAGAACTCATTGGAGTGTGTAAGGGACTACAATGGTCCTAAAAGCCCCCTTACTAAGATGTTAAGAAAAACAAAAATTTGCTTTCCTAAAACAGAAAGAATTTGCGATAATTCAGGTTGGAGTGAGCTCGAGATGTCTCCCAGAGCACCACTGCTGAATATATGCAAATTTATGAAGCTGATCGCTGATTTTATAAACAGGCCGCATAACTTTTAATGACCAAAGAACCAGGCCAAGTAGTAGGGCTGAAAGATAAATCGAATTTAAACCGAAATCGTGATCACCAACATCACAATTTCGGAATCGTCAAAGTGACAATTATCGCGATCACATAATTTCCAAATGGGGAAGTTTGAAGAAATGGCTGCAAACCTCCCCAAAGTCCCGGTGCGTGCGGCCCGCAGCCTTGGACATACCTACCGCTCGAGTCCAACGCTCTCCATCTATCATCGTCTGCCGGCTCTGATGCTTGGCAAAAGTCTGGGTTACTCTATGTCACATGACATACAGGAAGTATTCTGTGCATTAGAACCGGCAGGAGGCGAAGTGGAGATGGGCATCGCTGGACTCGTGCTTGAAGCTATGTCCAGAACTGATTCAGCTTGGAGGACAGAGGAGGCACAGAGCGGACACAGACAGTGCGGGCACAGAGGGAGACACAGAGAGAAACAGAGCGGGCACAGAGACACAAAGGGGGCAAGAGAGAGACCCAGAGGAGGCATAAAGAGGCAAAGGGGGCACAAATAGATACAAGGGGACAGAGGGGGAACAAAGCTTGATTTGAAGGAAATCGTGAATAGAATCGAAATCGCAATTTCAGACAGAAATCGCTCAATTAAATTTTTTCCTAAAATCGTTCAGGCCTACCAAGTAGTTTATTATACCAGAAGTTTACTATGCCACAAATTGTCACACTCAATCACATAAAGTATAGTATTCTGTAGTACTGGATCTTAATTCAGAGCTTTACACTCCGGTGTGATTGAGCGCCCTGTACTGATGGTTCTTGTACAGACATTGTTTTACTCACAAGAACAAGTTCCATGCTTTTTTTTTTTTTTTTTTTCTCCTGAGGCATATTCAATAATCATCAGAGATGCTGTAATTAATAATGAAATAGATAAAGTTTATTTGAATATTCACATCCCATTGAAAAAATGCATAAAAAGAATTTAAAAACCATTTAGGCTGGACTTTGTAACCCTGACTGGATTCATACAGATATACAAGGCTGGTACACACTTTCACTTATGATTGGCCAATCACTGACCAACGTTACCACCTCCATGTAGTATGAGGGTTTATCTAACAAACTGCACCTAGTAATCAGCATCTGTTCACCCTCATATTACATGGAGGTGATGCATTTGGTCTGTGATTGGCCAATCATTATTGAAAGTGTGTAGCAGGCTTTACAGGTGCTGGTACAGGAATTATGGTTTATAACATCCTACCTAATAATTCCCCTGGGAATCTGTATCCATGTCATGTGCATGCACAGGTTCCTTTGCTATCTTGCCCAGTACGTCCGTGTATCTGTGAAGACTAATCACCACTAGTGCCAATCCGTCCATCCCCAGTTATCCTGGCAACAGGTTTGCGGCTTCTACCGCTTTGGGCTCTATTCATAAAAGGTTACCGCAAGTTTTCCGCTCAAAGCAGCGGACTTTCCCGACCATTTAGCAAAGTGGGCATTCATAAAAACTGTTCCCGCATGAAAATCTACAATCCCCCAGCAGAGCGAGATATTTCCGCCTTCTCCAGTGTTTTTCTAGATTTATCTAGAAAAAAGTAACAAAAGGGCCATTCATAAAGATTAGAGGAAGCGGTATGTGGACGGGAAATACCGCTTCCTCTGATTTTGCGGATTACATACAAGTGAATGGGACAGACCTCCCAGAGAGAGCAGTGCACGGAGGGACTCTGCCGGCTGAAGTGTTTCCGCATGCCTTCCGACAGCTTACCGCCAGCTTTCAGCGGGAGATCTCCGCTCTTGCATCGCAGCTGGCAAGATTTTTTTGAATGACCACCCAGAAGTGTAAAATGCCGCTGCGGTATTTTACCTCTACGAGTATTTACGCCACAAGTTTTTTATGAATAGAGCCCTTTGTCACGGTCCTTTATATATTTATTAGAGGGAACCTGAAGTGAGAGGGATGTGGAGGCTGCCATATTTATTTCCTGTTAAACAATTCCAGTTGCCTGGCAATCCTGTTGATCGTCTGCCTCTAATACTTTTGGCCATAGACTTTAAACAAGCATGCAGCAGATCAGGTACTCTAACTCAGTGTTTCTCAACATTTTACTAGTATGCTCCCCTTTTAAAACCCTGTACTCACCAAGTACCCCCTAGCATAGTAAACATTATCACAAGTACCCCTTGACAAATCTAGATTTAATCGAAGTACATTATAATTGCTTCTAAACCATTTCCGAGCATTTACTATTGCTTTTAATTAGCTAAATCACTAATTTGGTGTTGTTTAACCACTTCGGGACCGGCCGCCTAACTAAGGACCAGGGCATTTTGCGGCGGAGGGGTGTGCGCGCGTTTGGGGGGGTCAGGCAGCCGGATCCCGTCTGTGGCTGGCTGGGCAGTGTCCCCTCCATGGTGGCAAGTGTCCCCCCTGTAGCTGGCAGCCATCACTTACCTTCCAGGCTCCAGCGATGAGCCGCAGTAGCCCCCTTCTTCTCCGGCCGGCATCTCCACTCCAAATGACGCTCAGGTCGGGTCACGGCTTGATGACGTCGTCAAGCCGGAACCCGGCGCTGACGTCAGACGGAGCAGAGATGCCGGCCAGAGCGGAGGGGGCGCCGATCGTCGCTGGAACGGCAGGGAGGTGAGTGGATCCTCTTCTTTTCCCCCTGCCGCCGCCGCTGTCAAAGTGATCACTACGATCCGACGGCGATCGTAGTGATCACGTGATCAGCAGCCATACACGATGGCTGCTGATCACTGAGGGGAGATGCCAGCTGTCATATGACAGTTTAATCTCTCCCTCCGGGTGCGCACGATCGCGTCGGGAGCGGTTCTTTAGCGCGGACGTTGAATCAACGTCCGGTCAGAACTGTACCACCATCTGGACGTTGATTCAACCTGCGGCGGTCCCCAATAGGTTAAATAAGATTCATGATTTTCTGAAACTCTAAATGTGTTATTCTTGGTTAAGTATATAAAGCCCAAGTACCCCCCAGAACCATCAGAAGTACCCACTGTGGTACGCGTACCACATGTTGAGAACCTAGGCTCTAACTCACCTGACTGATATGCTTGTTATAGGGTTCTGACACTACTAAAGGCAGAAGACCAACAGGGCTGCCAGGTAACTGGCATTGTTTACAAGGAAATAAATATGGCAGCCTCCATATACCTCTCACATCAGGTTCTGTTTAATTATGGTATCTGCAATCATTATTATATATGCTTCAGAAAAAGGGATAGAACTTGTTCTTGTGAGTAAAATGCAGTTTTTTCCTATCCTGGAGGATTTATGCTTTTGCAGTTAAATGCAGGTATCTAATTGGTTGTACTTTTTTTTTCTTGTACTGACAATGTTCTCTCTCTGGTAATGTTTATGATGGTCAATATACTGACAGTCTTCTATCTCCTACAGTGAGGTGTATGATGTACGGTTTCGGAGATGACCAGAACCCATATACAGAGTCTGTGGATATCCTGGAGGATCTGGTGATAGAATTTATTACAGAGATGGTAAGCGTGTGCTAGATATGTCATAACATTTCAGTAAATACTCTTAGTTACATAAAAGAACATTTTAAATCATTTCCAAGTATTCCCTGTGTGTAAATTGTTTATCATGTTATCTGGGAGAAATCATAAAAAAAGCAACCGAAGACAAGATCACTGCAGTCCCTTCAGGCAGCTTCTTAAAGGGAACCTCAAGTTGGGGGAAAAAAAGCAGTCTAACTTACCTGGGGCTTCTTCTAGCTCCCTGCAGCCGTCCTGTTCCCGCGCCGTGAATTCAGCATTGTGGTGATTTAGATATTTCCGGCGCACCACGTTCCATCTCATGAATTGTGCAAGCCTACATAGATGATTTGCATTGCTCTTGCAGCGAAGAAGTTGGGATGTTGAAGTTGGGACAAATCATTATTATATTTGTAATTCCTGTAGGCTCTAATTGCAACAACAGATTCAATAATCTTAGCACATTTAGCCAACATTTCCCCCTCAGCCCCCTGAATGCCCCCCCCCCCCCCCCAGATGCCGGTTATTGGGCCCCACTTGTCTACCTCCACAAACAATGGGAGCCGAGTAATCTAAACTGCAGGGACGTTTACATCCATTGCTCCCTCCCCTTTTGACCACTAGGTGGCACAGTTGTACTGACATTCATTTTGGTTCTATTTTATAGCTTAAAGTGAATGTTTACCATTATAAAAATCAAAAAGTCAGATACTCACCTAAGGAGAGGGAAGGCTCGGTCCTAATGAGCCTTCCCTCTCCTCTCCCGGTGCCCGGTCCCGCGCAGGATCCCCCGTGACAGTATTTGACCAGTTCGGTCAAATACTGCCACTTCCGCAGCCTTCGGGAGCTTTCGGGAGCACTCGGGCTCCCGAAGACGGGCCGCTCCATACTACGCATGCGCGAGCGCCCTTTATGACGCACTCGCGTGTGTGTAGTATGGAGCGGCCCGTCTTCGGAAGCCCGAGTGCTCCCTAAGACCTCCGAAGTCCCTGCGGCGGCGGACGCGAACGGGGGAGCCAGCGCGGCACCGGGAGGGGAGAGGGAAGGCTCATTAGGACCGAGCCTTCCCTCTCCTTAGGTGAGTATCTGACTTTTTGATGTTTAGATAGGTAACCATTGGCTTTAAAGAGAGTCTGAAGCGAACAAAAATTGCTAAACTTACCTTCCCATTCGCTTCAGAGCTCTCATCAGCGATAAACCGCCTCTTCCCCGGCAAAAAACGAGGGCTGCAGACCCCCCGAATCCCCGGGGGGGGGCTAAGGCCGGCGCTTCCTGGAAGGGACTGAACTCTCTGCTGCAGCTCTGCCTCTTCTAATGTCAATCGCGGCGGATCGCCGCCTCTCCCCGCCCCTCTCACTCTTCCTTCATAGAGAGGGGCGGGGAAAGGCGGTGATCCACGCGGCGATTGACAGCAGGAGAGGCAGAGCTACAGCTCATAGCTCAGCCTCTCAGGGCAGCAAAATCCACGACCAAGTTGGTCGTGGATGTTTGCCCGGGGATTTGGGGGGTCTGCAGCTCTCGTACTTCCGGACGCTTACAGGTCGCATGAACAAAAAATTACTGTGGCCATCTTGTGGCCAAATAGTAAAACTACATCCAAAAACATTTTTCATAAATACCTAGTTTTACATTATACATTAACTCATTACCTCCCACACGCCCCAATTATTTTTTTTTGTTGTAATAAAAAGAAAAAAAAATTACAATAAAAAAAGACATAAATAGTTACTGAATATAGGGACTGAACTCTTTAAATATTTATGTCAAGAGGGTATAACACTGTTACTTTATAAACTACGGGCTTGTAATTAGGGATGGACGCAAAACTGAAAAAAATGCACCTTTATTTCCAACTAAAATATTGGTGCCAAACATTGTGATAGGGGCATAATTTAAACGGTGTAATAGCCGGGACAAATGGGCAAATACAATACGTGGGTTTTAATTATGGAAGCATGTATTATTTTAAAACTATAATGGCCGAGAAATAATGCATTTTTTCAGTTTTTTTTTTCTTATTCTTCCTCTTAAAATGCATTTACAGTAAAGTAGCTCTTAGCAAAATGTACCACCCAAAGAAAGGCTAATTGGTGGCGGAAAAAACAAGATATAGTTCACATAATTGTGATAAGTAGTGATAAAGTTATTGGCAAATGAATGGGAGGTGAAAGTTGCTCAGATGCAAAAAATAAACAACCCTGCGGGCTTAAAGAGAGTCTGAAGCGAGAATAAATCTCGCTTCAGACCTCATAGATAGCAGGGGCATGTGTGCCCCTGCTAAACCGCCGCTATCGTGCCTCTAAACGGGGGTCCCTTCACCCCCAAATCCCCCTCCATGCAGCGCATCCCCTCTTCCTGGTTGGGGCAGGGCTAACCGCCGCAGCCCGGCCCCACGCGCGTCTGTCAGTGCGTATCTCCGCCTCTCCCCCGCCCCTCTCAGTCTTCCTTCACTGAGAGGGGCGGGGGAGAGGTGGCGATGCGCCGCTGATAGACGCGACTGGAGGCAGGGCTGCAGCCGTTAGCCCTGCCTCCATGAACGACCAAATCTATGACCAAGGTATGCAGGGGTGGGTTTGGGGGTGAAGGGACCCCCGTTTAGCGGCGCGATAGCGGCGGTTTAGCAGGGGCACACATGCCCCTGCTAACTATGAGCTCTGAAGTGAGATTTATTCTCGCTTCAGAGTCTCTTTAAAGAGGAACTTCAGCCTAAACAAACATACTGTCATTAAGTTACATTAGTTATGTTAATTAAAATAGATAGGTAATATAATCTCTTACTCACCCTGTTTTTAAAGAACAGGCAAAGGTTTGTGATTTCATAAGGGCATAAGGCCATCTTTTTGGTTGAAAGGAGGTGACAGGGAGCATGAGATACAGTTCCAACTGTCCTGTGTCCTGATCACCCCTCCCAGCTAGGCAATGTGAATAACAACATAGGAAATACCATCATGCTTTGCACAGCATCAGGGGAAAAAAGCCTGGGCAGTTTTCTTTGATGGGGCGGAGCTCAGCTAATAATGCAGCTAAAAATGAGACTTCTATAAGAAAAACAATGTTCTGATGCTGTGAAACTGTTAGGGCTCGTTTCCGCTAGGAGTGGTGTGATGCGGCTACATAGCCGCATCGCACCGCAGGTGTGCTGAAACACATGCACGCCAGTGGAACAGTTTCCACTGCGTGCATGATGTGTGGAGCAGTGCGATTCGATAATCTGCAGCATGCAGCAGATTTTCACACGGCCGCATCCACCCGCAGCCATGTCCCATCTCCTCAATACACTTCCGCATCGGAGATGCGGAAGTGATGTGGCCGGTGGCGGAAGTGATGCGATGCGGCTGCGTAGCCACACTCGCATCACTTCGCCAATGGAAACCCGCCTCTAAAGAAACACCAAGCCTTTTCAGTTCTGCTGAGTAGATTTTTAGTCTGGAGGTTCACTTTAAGTGGTTAATGCTAGCAGACATTACAACAAACAAGCAATACTAACTGCCAATATCTATAAACGCGCCCCCTAACAATGCACAAGGCACAAGCCTTTGTTTTTTGTTTTTTTATAGATATAATTATGCACAGAGGGAGATAATGGTTGCTTGTCAGTTGGAAACCGCTGTAATTTCCAACAATGCAAAAAGGCTCAGAGGAAACTGTCAGGGCCATGGTCATGAGATCACACTGGGATGGGCTTCACCACAATCTCAGCCATACTGTCCCTCCCCCTTTACCCGATGACCTATTTGAGAAAAAGTCAAGATTTCGCGTCGCAAAGAGGATATCAAGCTACTGATTGGGATAAAGTTCAATCCCGGATTACATTTTCTTTTTAAAGAGACAATGAAGCAAAAAAAAAAATGTGATATGAATTGGTTGGGTAGTACGGATAATTACTAGAATATTAGTAGCAAAGAAAATATTTTCATCTTTTTATTTTCAGTTATATAGTTATTTTTATAACGTTGCATCATTCTATAATATTAGCAGTTTACCCACTAGTCAGCATGCTAAATAGATAACTGGAGTGTCTTAACTCATTCTGTACTGGAAACAATATTAGACTTATGTCTCTGCTCCTAATGTTTTATTTTTTAGCTGTACTACACATACCAATCATCCATTCTTTTTTTTTTATCTATTTTTTGCTTCAGTGTCTCTTAAAGTTCTCTGGTCTCCCAGGTGTGACTGCAGATATGGCAGCAGGCATTGGGGGTCCGGAAGAGAGGCTCAGGGGCATTCCGGATAACTCTGCTTTGTCGGTTCAGAGGCAGTGCAGTGACAGAGCTGCGATATTCTAGGGTTATCATCCTGTTTTTCCCTGTAGACACACAAGGCCATGTCCATTGGCCGGCAGGGTCGTGTACGAGATGTCTTATGTTATGTTGTTTTCCCTGTAGACACACAAGGCCATGTCCATTAGCCGGCAGCGTCGTGTATGAGCTAATGTTCTGTTATGTTTCCCTGCAGACACACAAGGCCATGTCCATTGGCCGACAGGGTCGGGTGCAGGTGGAGGACATCGTGTTCCTGATAAGGAAGGATCCCCGCAAGTTTGCCAGAGTGAAGGATCTGCTCACCATGAACGAAGAGCTGAAACGTGCCAGGAAGGCGTTCGATGAGGCAAACTACGGTTCCTGAGCGTCCCTCCGCCACTCTCTGGCCAATGCAGCACTTGCTTTCTAATAGAGACGTTATACGCTATGATGGTGTCAACTGGTGTGTGCAAGAATGTTTGTGTTCTTCCTGTGTTTTGGGGGGGGGGGTTGTTTTTTTATTAATTAGTTATATGTAAATATTAAGCTAATAAATGATTGATTTGTCATTAATGCAGTTTTATATTTCTTATATTGGTGGGTAGTTTGGTCAATGTCGTATCTTCATCTGCCTGCAAGCATCCGTTGTGGCTTAAAACAATGCCTCCCTTTTACTACATTTTTTATTTTTTTGTAAACTGCAAATAAAGGTAACGGCACAGGCAAAGCTTCAGCATCAGTATATACGGGTACCACAATAAGCTTGCCACTTATACATGCAGAGCACCAAGAATATCAATTCTCTACTCCAGATAAGAGGTGCAGCCAGGATACAGCCTAAAGGCGCGTACACGCGGCGTACTTTTTCAAGGGCAGTCGTTCTGCCGACAGTTGCACGTGTGTATAAGCTGTCGGCAAACTGATAATACTGTTGTTGACTAAGCCACTTTGACTTATCAGTCTGCCGACAGCTTGTACAGTCGCGTGCAACTGTCAGCAGAAAGACCGCCCCGCAGGAAGGTCTGATGGGCTCGTCGTTTGAAAAAGTATGGCATGTGTACGTGCCTTTAAGGTTGAAAAGCCACACACCTAAGGCCCAGCTACCTTTTACCAAATCCAATTAAGCCAGGGATGCCAATGTTTCTCACATTCAGCAGGATTTCCTCTATGGGCAGAAATCTTTCTTCATCCTAACTGTAACTAAGATGAAAGGACAAGATGATTTTTACTTACCTGGAGCTTCATTCAGCCCCCTGTATTGCATCGTTCTGGTCCCCTCCGTTGTGCAACTGTCCACGGCTGAGACGCAAACTACTGCACATGTGCAGTCCTGACCACATGCTCCACTCCATCGCTCTCCCATGGCTTGTAGCATTCTGTTTAGTCTTTAACTACACTTGTGCAGAATTTTCCCTGCCACAAAACAGTCAAGTGTCGCGCACAGCTGGCTACCACACATACCTATTAGTCCGCGACTCGGCTTGTTTGCTGGTGGGGTTGGTCGGCTGAGAGTAAATTGATTGGTTGGATGAGTGTAGTGTGATTGTTCAGGTGACTCAGTGTGATTGGTCAGGTGACAAGCTGTGGCACATACCCTAGCACAGAAGTTGGTTCATTCCTTTTTATGTGAATCTTGCAAACATGGTCTAAAAAAGTCTACAATAGTTTTCCAATATCTATATACCGTATTTTTCGGACTACAAGATGCACCTGACCATACGAAGCAACTAGGTGTAGAGGACAAAAACCAGGGGAAAAAAAATATAAACTAAACCTGGTGCATCTATGGTGAAGGGGCATCTTGTGGATTATGCCCCTTTTGTACCTCTTCTGTCTCCCTGTGTCCTCCTCTGTCCCCCTTGTGTCCTCCTCTATGCCCCTTTGTCCCCCTGTGTCCTCCTCTGTCCCCCTTGTGTCCTCATCTGTCCCCCCCCTTGTGTCCTCCTCTGCATGGGCACAGTACAGGGATTCCCCGACATTGCGGTGGGTTGGAAATTCATATTGGCAGCGTTCACAAGTCAGGAACTCCCTGCATTTGGACTATAAGACACAGTGACTGTTTCCCCCCCTTTTGGGGGAGAAAAGGTGAGTCTTATGGTGGCCATACATGGTACAATTTTTTTCATACAATCTTACCATTTCTATGTAATACAAGGGAACTTCCTATATTATCCTTTCAGTATATTCACTTAATTTACCCTTATACTACATAGAAATGGTAAGATTGTATGAAAAAATTGTACCATGTATGGCCACCCTTATAGTCCAAAAAATACAGTAACTTGGGGCACTTCCAAAGCATTTCATTTTACCTAACAGTGATTTATTTCCCTCACTTTCAGTCTGTAGCCTAAATAATATTTTTACAAGACCTACAAATTTAAATTTTATTTTGAAAAACTAAGAGTCCATAAAGACCTGTTTTGTCACGTTCTGGAGGTGGTCTAGGAGCCCCCAATATCAGATAATACTATGAAGCAGCTCAACTTCACCTCCCCAGCTTTTCATTTCCCTGCAATTTTTGTACCAAAAGCAGTACAATTTTTTTTTTAAGCGTTTCTTTATATTGTAAGCATTTTAGCAAACTGCTTGCAAGTTGCGGTTTTGCAAGCTGCCCGCAAGCATGCGTACAATATAAAAAAAAATAATATATATATATATATTTATTATTATCATTTTTATTAATTTTTTTTTATTTTAGTATAGGTGGCAGATTCATATTTTTGTATTGAATCCAAAACAACCATCTGTATTGGATTCAATATGAAAAATTGTGCTGAAGTTTCCCGGGCTCCACCCCAATCGTGGGCCTTCTGGCTGGGTCTCGGCTGCACAGTACCACCAGGCTCCAGACACCAACGTTGCCTCACTTCTGCATTCCACATTCGCACATCCCAGCCCTACTGGTTTCGTCACTTTCTATGACTCATCAGGGGCATGATGGATACTTCTCCTCACAGCTGCCAATGTGTCTATGCTGCCCCCTCTGGCTCCTGATTACATGACATGCATCTGGTCACCTTCTCCTCCTCCAAGCCGCCATTTGCTCTATGCTGCTTCCTCTGGCTCCTGATTACATGACATGCATATGATCACTTCCTCCTCCAAGCAGCCATTTGCTCTATGCTGCCCCCTCTGGCTGCTGATTACATGACATGCATCTGATCACCTCCTCCCAGAAGTCATTTGCTCTATGCTGCCCCCTCTGGCTGCTGATTACATTACATGACATGCATCTGGTCACCACCTCCTTCTCCAAGCAGCCATTTGCTCTATGCTGCCCCCTCTGGCTCTTGATTACATGAAATGCATCTGGTCTATTCCTCCTCCTAGCAGCCATTTGCTCTATGCTCCCCCCTCTTGCTCTTGATTACATGACATGCATCTGGTCTATCCTTCCTACCAGCAGCCACTTGCTCTATGCTGCCCCCTCTGGCTCCTGATTACATGACATGCATAGGGAGTTGGGCACGCAGCAGAGCAAAACTGTCAGAACTCCAGAGGAGACCCGATTGGAATGGTGCAGGCAAATCTTTTTACACGGCACCCCATTGCGCTCACTCTGCCTCTGCAAGGGAAGAGGAGCGACCTCCCCCCCCCATCCCCCGGCGTGTGGGAGTTCTGCAGGAGGCTTCATGATGTTCTCTTAGCTTGGGGGCCCAGCAAAGTGTTGTTACACCCCTGGAAATGTGGCTTGTGAAAAAAGGGGTCTAAGAAACTGTCACTATCAAAGTTACTCCCTGTGCACCGCTATAGCTGAAATTCCTATTACGGCCTATGGTGGCGCCGGCTGCGCCCAAATCTCCTGCGCTGTTATTACAGCGCTCAACGCAGATGCGCTCAGGGAATCAGCTGTAACATTTCTATTCAGAGACTTAAAGAAAAACCGTGACCAAGAATGTAACTTTATCCCAATCAGTAGCTGATGCCCCCTTTTACATGAGAAATCTATTCCTTTTCACAAACAGACCATCAGGGGGCGCTGTATGACTGATATTGTGGTGAAACCCCTCCCACAAGAAACTCTGAGGACCATGGTACGCCTGACAGTTTCCTGTCTGTGAACCTTGTTGCATTGTGGGAAATAGCTGTTTACAGCTGTTTCCAACTGCCAAAACAGCAAGCAGCAGCTACATCACCTGCCAACAGTAAAAATGTCACCATGTAATAAATGTCAGAATGTAAATTAGGGATTTAAAAGATTTTACAATGGGCAAACACTGACTAAATCATTTATACATAATTATTGTAAAAATGAAGCACTTTTTTTATTACATTATTTTCACTGGAGTTCCTCTTTAATTGCCTCATATCGCTGGAACTGCTGAGATCAGACTTGTTTTTTATTAGTGTGGAGATTTACAGCAATTGTAACAGCTGTGGGTGACAGCTCTGTGACAGGCAGATTGGCAGATTGTGTTTATTTTTGTAGTGAGGGAAAGTGGCATAGCAATAGGGAATGGAGAGATTGCAACTGCACCAGGGCCCCTAAAACTCTTCATTGTTGCTATGTTCATAATAATCACCTCCATATGTGCCCGTGATATTAAGAAAAAAAAAATCACTTTTTTTTTAGTTCTCCCATAAAAACTAACAGTTATTGGGAAAAAAAATTGTTAGCTGATTTTTCTGGTCCATTTTCAAAATATTGAATACTATAGGATAGATTGTCTTTTTTTTTTTTTTAATACACTTAGTGACCCACAGCAAATTTTTTTTTTCGGGGGGGGGGGGGAAGTTGCAGTTTCAGCCACGTGTTTGGCTTGGAACCCACTAGCAGCACTTTTCTGAGCGCTTTGTGATTGAAAAGCTCTTGCTAATGTAATGCTATGGGTGTGATCCCACTTGAGTGATGTGATTTTATAAAAATCCCCCATAGCATTGCATTAGCATGAGCTTCTCAAATCACTAGTGCATAGAAAAGGCTGCTAGTGGGTTTGAGCCCTTAGGCTAATGCAAGTCGAAGGAGAGGATTCTACAGGAGTGATTGCAATCTCCTCAGTATTTTCTACATTTCAGCTTTGAGGAAGCCGTTTACAGCGAATCGCGATAGCAGCAGGTAAGGGCACCCACGGGCTCGCCTTGAGGGTCTTTTTACACCTTTATCTCTACCCTTTCACTCCTATTGTTCCCCGTTGTGGAACATACTTATATTTTACTATATTGTGCGGCTCTAGTTTACTCCTTATCTATTGCACATGGACTTATTGTTTTGCACTGCACTTTAATTTTCTATTCACACGGTCTTTGTGGTGGTCCTTGCCCCACTTTCACTATTGATAACTTTTTGTATTTTTGTACTGTATTGTTTACAGTTCTATTGTAACAGGTAATCTGGTTTGCACTGTGCACTTTATACTATTGACACTTTGTTCCCTCTTATTGAGCTCTGTATATATAATATTGTTATTGGATAATATTTAGTTATTTTTTTTCCCTACCTCTATGATATGTGATTTTAAATGTTTTTATAGTAGTTTCAGGTAGTTTCAAATAAAGATGTGACATATATATTTGGCATAAAACAGTTTGGTGCGGTTTTTTTTAGGAGGTCTTTTTCCCAATTGTTGCAGCATTTTATGTGCGACTGCGCTCCAATACCCAATTAGCCCTTTTGGAACTAAGTGGACCATGCCTTGTAAGGATTTTTCGCCTTCCTCTGGATCAGCAGGGATATGTGAGGGAGCGGGCTGGTGTTGTGCCTTCCTCTGGATCAGCAGGGATATGTGAGGGTGCAGGCTGGTGTTGTACCTTCCTCTGGATCAGCAGGGATATGTGAGGGTGCAGGCTGGTGTTGTGCCTTCCTCTGGATCAGCAGGGATATGTGAGGGAGCAGGCTGGTGTTGTGCCTTCCTCTGGATCAGCAGGGATATGTGAGGGAGCAGGCTGGTGTTGTGCCTTCCTCTGGATCAGCAGGGATATATGAGGGAGCAGGCTGGTGTTGTGCCTTCCTCTGGATCAGCAGGGATATATGAGGGAGCAGGCTGGTGTTGTGCCTTCCTCTGGATCAGCAGGGATATGTGAGGGAGCGGGCTGGTGTTGTGCCTTCCTCTGGATCAGCAGGGATATATGAGGGAGCAGGCTGGTGTTGTGCCTTCCTCTGGATCAGCAGGGATATGTGAGGGAGCAGGCTGGTGTTGTGCCTTCCTCTGGATCAGCAGGGATATGTGAGAAAGCAGGCTGGTGTTGTGCCTTCCTCTGGATCAGCAGGGATATGTGAGGGTGCAGGCTGGTGTTGTGCCTTCCTCTGGATCAGCAGGGATATGTGAGGGAGCAGGCTGGTGTTGTGCCTTCCTCTGGATCAGCAGGGATATGTGAGGGAGCAGGCTGGTGTTGTACTTTCCTCTGGATCAGCAGGGGTATGTGAGGGAGCAGGCTGGTGTTGTGCCTTCCTCTGGATCAGCAGGGGTATGTGAGGGAGCAGGCTGGTGTTGTGCCTTCCTCTGGATCAGCAGGGATATGTGAGGGTGCAGGCTGGTGTTGTACCTTCCTCTGGATCAGCAGGGACATGTGAGGGAGCAGGCTGGAGTCGTGCCTTCCTCTGGATCAGCAGGGATATATGAGGGAGCAGGCTGGTGTTGTGCCTTCCTCTGGATCAGCAGGGATATGTGAGGGAGCAGGCTGGTGTTGTACCTTCCTCTGGATCAGCAGGGATATGTGAGGGTGCAGGCTGGTGTTGTGCCTTCCTCTGGATCAGCAGGGATATGTGAGGGAGCAGGCTGGTGTTGTGCCTTCCTCTGGATCAGCAGGGATATGTGAGGGAGCGGGCTGGTGTTGTGCCTTCCTCTGGATCAGCAGGGATATGTGAGGGAGCGGGCTGGTGTTGTACCTTCCTCTGGATCAGCAGGGATATGTGAGGGAGCAGGCTGGTGTTGCGCCTTCCTCTGGATCAGCAGGGATATGTGAGGGTGCAGGCTGGTGTTGCGCCTTCCTCTGGATCAGCAGGGATATGTGAGGGAGCAGGCTGGTGTTGTGCCTTCCTCTGGATCAGCAGGGATATGTGAGGGAGCAGGCTGGTGTTGTGCCTTCCTCTGGATCAGCAGGGATATGTGAGGGAGCAGGCTGGTGTTGTACTTTCCTCTGGATCAGCAGGGGTATGTGAGGGAGCAGGCTGGTGTTGCGCCTTCCTCTGGATCAGCAGAGATATGTGAGGGAGCAGGCTGGTGTTGTACTTTCCTCTGGATCAGCAGGGATATGTGAGGGAGCAGGCTGGTGTTGTACCTTCCTCTGGATCAGCAGGGATATGTGAGGGTGCAGGCTGGTGTTGTGCCTTCCTCTGGATCAGCAGGGATATGTGAGGGAGCGGGCTGGTGTTGTGCCTTCCTCTGGATCAGCAGGGATATGTGAGGGAGCGGGCTGGTGTTGTGCCTTCCTCTGGATCAGCAGGGATATGTGAGGAAGCGGGCTGGTGTTGTACCTTCCTCTGGATCAGCAGGGATATGTGAGGGAGCGGGCTGGTGTTGTGCCTTCCTCTGGATCAGCAGGGATATGTGAGGGAGCAGGCTGGTGTTGCGCCTTCCTCTGGATCAGCAGGGATATGTGAGGGTGCAGGCTGGTGTTGCGCCTTCCTCTGGATCAGCAGGGATATGTGAGGGAGCAGGCTGGTGTTGTGCCTTCCTCTGGATCAGCAGGGATATGTGAGGGAGCAGGCTGGTGTTGTGCCTTCCTCTGGATCAGCAGGGATATGTGAGGGAGCAGGCTGGTGTTGTACTTTCCTCTGGATCAGCAGGGGTATGTGAGGGAGCAGGCTGGTGTTGCGCCTTCCTCTGGATCAGCAGGGATATGTGAGGGAGCAGGCTGGTGTTGCGCCTTCCTCTGGATCAGCAGGGATATGTGAGGGTGCAGGCTGGTGTTGCGCCTTCCTCTGGATCAGCAGGGATATGTGAGGGAGCAGGCTGGTGTTGTGCCTTCCTCTGGATCAGCAGGGATATGTGAGGGAGCAGGCTGGTGTTGTGCCTTCCTCTGGATCAGCAGGGATATGTGAGGGAGCAGGCTGGTGTTGTACTTTCCTCTGGATCAGCAGGGGTATGTGAAGGAAGCAGGCTGGTGTTGCGCCTTCCTCTGGATCAGCAGGGATATGTGAGGGAGCAGGCTGGTGTTGTACTTTCCTCTGGATCAGCAGGGATATGTGAGGGAGCAGGCTGGTTTTGTACCTTCCTCTGGATCAGCAGGGATATGTGAGGGTGCAGGCTGGTGTTGTGCCTTCCTCTGGATCAGCAGGGATATGTGAGGGAGCAGGCTGGTGTTGTGCCTTCCTCTGGATCAGCAGGGATATGTGAGGGAGCGGGCTGGTGTTGTGCCTTCCTCTGGATCAGCAGGGATATGTGAGGGAGCGGGCTGGTGTTGTACCTTCCTCTGGATCAGCAGGGATATGTGAGGGAGCGGGCTGGTGTTGTACCTTCCTCTGGATCAGCAGGGATATGTGATGGAGCAGGCTGGTGTTGCGCCTTCCTCTGGATCAGCAGGGATATGTGAGGGTGCAGGCTGGTGTTGCGCCTTCCTCTGGATCAGCAGGGATATGTGAGGGAGCAGGCTGGTGTTGTGCCTTCCTCTGGATCAGCAGGGATATGTGAGGGAGCAGGCTGGTGTTGTGCCTTCCTCTGGATCAGCAGGGATATGTGAGGGAGCAGGCTGGTGTTGTACTTTCCTCTGGATCAGCAGGGGTATGTGAGGGAGCAGGCTGGTGTTGCGCCTTCCTCTGGATCAGCAGGGATATGTGAGGGAGCAGGCTGGTGTTGTACTTTCCTCTGGATCAGCAGGGGTATGTGAGGGAGCAGGCTGGTGTTGCGCCTTCCTCTGGATCAGCAGGGATATGTGAGGGTGCAGGCTGGTTTTGTGCCTTCCTCTGGATCAGCAGGAGTATGTGAGGGAGCAGGCTGGTGTTGTGCCTTCCTCTGGATCAGTAGGGATATGTGAGGGAGCAGGCTGGTGTTGTACCTTCCTCTGGATCAGCAGGGATATGTGAGGGAGCAGGCTGGTGTTGTACCTTCCTCTGGATCAGCAGAGATGTGAGGGTGCAGGCTGGTGTTGTGGCTTCCTCTGGATCAGCAGGGATAGGTGAGGGTGCAGGCTGGTGTTGTACCTTCCTCTGGATCAGCAGGAGTATGTGAGGGAGCAGGCTGGTGTTGTGCCTTCCTCTGGATCAGCAGGGATATGTGAGGGTGCAGGCTGGTGTTGTGCCTTCCTCTGGATCAGCAGGGATATGTGAGGGTGCAGGCTGGTGTTGTGCCTTCCTCTGGATCAGCAGGGATAGGTGAGGGTGCAGGCTGGTGTTGTGCCTTCCTCTGGATCAGCAGGGATATGTGAGGGTGCAGGCTGGTGTTGTGCCTTCCTCTGGATCAGCAGGGATATGTGAGGGAGCAGGCTGGTGTTGTACTTTCCTCTGGATCAGCAAGGGTATGTGAGGGAGCAGGCTGGTGTTGCGCCTTCCTCTGGATCAGCAGGAGTATGTGAGGGAGCAGGCTGGTGTTGTGCCTTCCTCTGGATCAGTAGGGATATGTGAGGGAGCAGGCTGGTGTTGTACCTTCCTCTGGATCAGCAGGGATATGTGAGGGAGCAGGCTGGTGTTGTACCTTCCTCTGGATCAGCAGAGATGTGAGGGTGCAGGCTGGTGTTGTGGCTTCCTCTGGATCAGCAGGGATAGGTGAGGGTGCAGGCTGGTGTTGTACCTTCCTCTGGATCAGCAGGAGTATGTGAGGGAGCAGGCTGGTGTTGTACCTTCCTCTGGATCAGCAGGGATATGTGAGGGTGCAGGCTGGTGTTGTGCCTTCCTCTGGATCAGCAGGGATATGTGAGGGTGCAGGCTGGTGTTGTGCCTTCCTCTGGATCAGCAGGGATATGTGAGGGTGCAGGCTGGTGTTGTGCCTTCCTCTGGATCAGCAGAGATATGTGAGGGTGCAGGCTGGTGTTGTGCCTTCCTCTGGATCAGCAGGAGTATGTGAGGGAGCAGGCTGGTGTTGTGCCTTCCTCTGGATCAGCAGGGATAGGTGAGGGTGCAGGTTGGTGTTGTGCCTTCCTCTGGATCAGCAGGAGTATGTGAGGGAGCAGGCTGGTGTTGTGCATTCCTCTGGATCAGCAGGGATATGTGAGGGTGCAGGCTGGTGTTGTGCCTTCCTCTGGATCAGCAGGGATATGTGAGGGAGCAGGCTGGTGTTGTGCCTTCCTCTGGATCAGCAGGGGTATGTGAGGGAGCAGGTTGGTGTTGTGCCTTCCTCTGGATCAGCAGGGATATGTGAGGGTGCAGGCTGGTGTTGTGCCTTCCTCTGGATCAGCAGGGATATGTGAGGGAGCAGGCTGGTGTTGTGCCTTCCTCTGGATCAGCAGGGATATATGAGGGAGCAGGCTGGTGTTGTGCCTTCCTCTGGATCAGCAGGGATATGTGAGGGAGCAGGCTGGAGTCGTGCCTTCCTCTGGATCAGCAGGGATATATGAGGGAGCAGGCTGGTGTTGTGCCTTCCTCTGGATCAGCAGGGATATGTGAGGGTGCATGCTGGTGTTGTGCCTTCCTCTGGATCAACAGGGATATGTGAGGGAGCAGACTGGTGTTGTGCCTTCCTCTGGATCAGCAGGGATATGTGAGGGAGCAGGCTGGTGGTGTGCCTTCCCCTGGATCAGCAGGGATATGTGAGGGAGCAGACTGGTGTTGTGCCTTCCTCTGGATCAGCAGGGATATGTGAGGGAGCAGGCTGGTGTTGTGCCTTCCTCTGGATCAGCAGGGATATGTGAGGGAGCAGGCTGGTGTTGTGCCTTCCTCTGGATCAGCAGGGATACGTGAGGGTGCAGGCTGGTGTTGTGCCTTCCTCTGGATCAGCAGGGATATGTGAGGGTGCAGGCTGGTGTTGTGCCTTTCTCTGGATCAGCAGGGATACGTGAGGGTGCAGGCTGGTGTTGTGCCTTCCTCTGGATCAGCAGGGATATGTGAGGGTGCAGGCTGGTGTTGTGCCTTTCTCTGGATCAGCAGGGATATGTGAGGGTGCAGGCTGGTGTTGTGCCTTCCTCTGGATCAGCAGAGATATGTGAGGGTGCAGGCTGGTGTTGTGCCTTTCTCTGGATCAGCAGGGATATGTGAGGGAGCAGGCTGGTGTTGTGCCTTCCTCTGGATCAGCAGGGATATGTGAGGGTGCAGGCTGGTGTTGTGCCTTCCTCTGGATCAGCAGAGATATGTGAGGGTGCAGGCTGGTGTTGTGCCTTCCTCTGGATCAGCAGAGATATGTGAGGGTGCAGGCTGGTGTTGTGCCTTCCTCTGGATCAGCAGGGATATGTGAGGGAGCAGGTTGGTGTTGTGCCTTCCTCTGGATCAGCAGGGATATGTGAGGGAGCAGGCTGGTGTTGTGCCTTCCTCTGGATCAGCAGGGATATGTGAGGGTTCAGGCTGGTGTTGTGCCTTCCTCTGGATCAGCAGGGATATGTGAGGGAGCAGGCTGGTGTTGTGCCATCCTCTGGATCAGCAGGGATATGTGAGGGAGCAGGCTGGTGTTGTGCCTTCCTCTGGATCAGCAGGGATATGTGAGGGTGCAGGTTGGTGTTGTGCCTTCCTCTGGATCAGCAGGGATATGTGAGGGTGCAGGCTGGTGTTGTGCCTTCCTCTGGATCAGCAGGGATATGTGAGGGTGCAGGCTGGTGTTGTGCCTTCCTCTGGATCAGCAGGGATATGTGAGGGAGCAGGCTGGTGTTGTGCCTTCCTCTGGATCAGCAGGGATATGTGAGGGTTCAGGCTGGTGTTGTGCCTTCCTCTGGATCAGCAGGGATATGTGAGGGAGCAGGCTGGTGTTGTGCCATCCTCTGGATCAGCAGGGATATGTGAGGGAGCAGGCTGGTGTTGTGCCTTCCTCTGGATCAGCAGGGATATGTGAGGGTGCAGGTTGGTGTTGTGCCTTCCTCTGGATCAGCAGGGAGATGTGAGGGAGCAGGCTGGTGTTGTGCCTTCCTCTGGATCAGCAGGGATATGTGAGGGTGCAGGCTGGTGTTGTGCTTTCCTCTGGATCAGCAGGGTTATGTGAGGGAGCAGGCTGGTGTTGTGCCTTCCTCTGGATCAGCAGGGATATGTGAGGGAGCAGGCTGGTGTTGTGCCTTCCTCTGGATCAGCAGGGATATGTGAGGGAGCAGGCTGGTGTTGTGCCTTCCTCTGGATCAGCAGGGATATGTGAGGGTGCAGGCTGGTGTTGTGCCTTCCTCTGGATCAGCAGGGATATGTGAGGGAGCAGGCTGGTGTTGTGCCTTCCTCTGGATCAGCAGGGATATGTGAGGGAGCAGGCTGGTGTTGTGCCTTCCTCTGGATCAGCAGGGATATGTGAGGGTGCAGGCTGGTGTTGTGCCTTCCTCTGGATCAGCAGGGATATGTGAGGGTGCAGGCTGGTGCTGTACCTTCCTCTGGATCAGCAGGGATATGTGAGGGTGCAGGCTGGTGTTGTGCCTTCCTCTGGATCAGCAGGGATATGTGAGGGTGTAGGCTGGTGTTGTGCCTTCCTCTGGATCAGCAAGGATATGTGAGGGTGCAGGCTGGTGTTGTGCCTTCCTCTGGATCAGCAGGGATATGTGAGGGAGCAGGCTGGTGTTGTGCCTTCCTCTGGATCAGCAGGGATATGTGAGGGTGCAGGCTGGTGTTGTGCCTTCCTCTGGATCAGCAGGGATATGTGAGGGTGCAGGCTGGTGTTGTGCCTTCCTCTGGATCAGCAGGGATATGTGAGGGAGCAGGCTAGTGTTGTGCCTTCCTCTGGATCAGCAAGGATATGTGAGGGAGCAGGCTGGTATTGTGCCTTCCTCTGGATCAGCAGGGATATGTGAGGGTGCAGGCTGGTGTTGTGCCTTCCTCTGGATCATCAGGGATATGTGAGGGTGCAGGCTGGTGCTGTACCTTCCTCTGGATCAGCAGGGATATGTGAGGGTGCAGGCTGGTGTTGTGCCTTCCTCTGGATCAGCAGGGATATGTGAGGGTGTAGGCTGGTGTTGTGCC
The DNA here is from genome assembly GCF_040937935.1 of Hyperolius riggenbachi. Lineage (NCBI taxonomy): Eukaryota > Metazoa > Chordata > Amphibia > Anura > Hyperoliidae > Hyperolius > Hyperolius riggenbachi. The sequence continues at coordinate 561,092,910 of NC_090647.1, forward strand.
TTCCTCTGGATCAGCAAGGATATGTGAGGGTGCAGGCTGGTGTTGTGCCTTCCTCTGGATCAGCAGGGATATGTGAGGGTGCAGGCTGGTGCTGTACCTTCCTCTGGATCAGCAGGGATATGTGAGGGTGCAGGCTGGTGTTGTGCCTTCCTCTGGATCAGCAGGGATATGTGAGGGTGCAGGCTGGTGTTGTGCCTTCCTCTGGATCAGCAGGGATATGTGAGGGAGCAGGCTAGTGTTGTGCCTTCCTCTGGATCAGCAAGGATATGTGAGGGAGCAGGCTGGTGTTGTGCCTTCCTCTGGATCAGCAGGGATATGTGAGGGTGCAGGCTGGTGTTGTGCCTTCCTCTGGATCATCAGGGATATGTGAGGGTGCAGGCTGGTGCTGTACCTTCCTCTGGATCAGCAGGGATATGTGAGGGAGCAGGCTGGTGGTGTACTTTATTTTCTGGTTGAACTCTTCTGGTTGAACTTATGTCTTTTTTTTCAACCCAAATAACTATGTAACTATGTAATACCAAGTACAGGATTGCGGTAAAGTCGCTTTTCAGTTGTACAAAGCGATTTTGTGGCGATTTTACTACCCAGAGCAGTGACTGGCAGGTTTTAGTGCTCCATATACATTGTTATGTATAGAGTGCTTGAGGTGGCCCCGCATCTACAATTCGCACTGGGGCCCAGATCTCCTTCGCTACACCGCTGCTGGGGGGGGGGGGGGGGGGGGGGACTTGAGATTTTTAATGATTGAGAATTTTATCAGTTTGGATTTTAAATTTGTGATCTGTACAGCGCTACGGATGATGTTGGCGCTATATAAATAAAAAATAATAATAATCTGTATATCTGTGCTCCTTAGCAGTGATACACACTAAGCTGCTCTCTGATGGTTTTCAGCATTTACATTATTTAGATTTCCATGCCAGCCAGACGCATGCTGCCTACTTAAAGGTGTGCTGGCATAATGGTGCTCCCTTTAATATATGCGCATTATAATTCGCCTTATCCTTTCTGGAAGAGATGTATTACCATTTCAAACAATCCCGAGTGATCCCGCGCCTCTGTATTCCCAGGTGCCGGACCGCAATGCAAATCATCTACACAGGTCCAAGGAGGGTTCAAACAACTGTAATCCAGGAAACATCCATGTGCTGCATCACTACATACAGAAGCATCTCTAACCAATCTCCAATGAATGGTTCAGGGCTGCTTAACCCCTTCAGTACCAGCGGTCACTGGCCCCTTATAGCCATTTAAAACCCTGACATAATATTCAATAAAAACGTTTTCCTACTTTTTATATGCCATACGGTTATCATATTTGCATTTGTGCATAAGTATTATTATTCATTTAAATGTTATAGGTTCCCAAAAGTACATTTTTTTGCTTTGTGAGCTGACTTTGCATTTTATTAATAACTGGTTTTAATCATTATGTATTGAAGGCAGACATGCTTTGACTCTCTGTCTGTGTTGAGCAGCTTCTCCACAGTCAGAGAATGTGTCACATTCCTCACTTGATACATTTAAGTAAACACAAGATAACATTATCTAAAGTTTGGATGCGTCCACATTTTACTGCACTGAAATTTCAAGCTCTGTGTGTAAACTTTCCAATGCTGGTCTAGTAAAAAAAAAATGCTGGTTGCATATAATATGCTGTAAATTATGTTTTAGAGCAAAGATGAAATGCAGGGTTATATTCCGCTTTAAAGGAAGCATCAGCCAAAATAAGATTTACCTCGGATCTACTTAACTGGGGCTTCCTCCAACCCCTTGCCACCGATACGTCCAGCGCAGCAGCTCTGCTCTCAGCCACTGACTCACGGTCCCTGTGCACTACATTCCGGACACCGCGGACTTGATTGACAGCGGCGCTCGCGCAGTAGAGGACGACCTCGAGGTTGGCCTCTGCACTGGCGGGGACCCCGGGCCAGCAGCTGGGAGCAGAGCTGCGGCGCTGGACGTATCGGCAGCAAGGGGCTGGAGGAAGCCCCAGGTAAGTAGGCGGGGTGGGAAGCTTATTTTGGCTAATGCTTCCTTTAACTGGCACCCCCCCCTTACAGTTGTCTTTTAACATTTAAAAATAAGAAATATATCAATTTGAAGGATGAGAATACAGTTTAGAATCAATTAAACACATTTATTTTAGTAGAAAAATGACTATATTTAGTAGATCTGTACATCAGTCCTGAAAAAGGGACAAATGAGGGACAGGTGTCCCAAACACATGAATACTCTGTGTATTGGCTCTGATTCCCTGCGCTGCTCCGCTATCAGGAGGCAGGGATCAGGTTCTTGTGCGTATTATTCCCTGGCTGGGTGTGGTAACATGGCCACTAGTGTGGGAGTAGTAAGATGGCCGCCAGTACGGGTCCCGGGCGGGGTCAGCTCCTCCTCGCGTCACGCAGCCTGTCATCAGGCGATCCCTTTACCAGAAGCGTCGACGGGAGACGCGGAGTGCGCATGCGCAGTGTCTTCACACGCAGGACGAATACCGGCTGCGGCGGCAAGGAGGGCCTGTGACCGGCAGCGGAGAGGACAACGGGGGACAGCGACACACCGGCCACACGGACAGCACTGCGGGGACACACCGAGCAAAGCCAGCCAGGTGAGAGGAGGCGGAGCTATTCCCGGGGGGAGGGGGCGACCTATCACTGTGTGTATATATTGGATGTGTGACCCACCTAACATGGCGGCCCCGTGTGTACCGGGGAGACCCCATATCACCAGTGCGGCTGTATCCGTGCATATATCATCCACCCTCCGACACAGGACCGGGTACAGCGCTGGGGAGACCCTTCATCAGCTGATCAGTGCAGGGGAGACCCCCCCCCCCCCCAGACACCCCCAATCAGCTGATCAATGCAGGGGAGACCCCCAGACACCCCCAATCAGCTGATCAGTGCAGGGGAGACCCAACAGTGCACTCCCCCATCACCTGTACAGAACAGGGGAGACCCCCCATCAGCTGATCAACACAGGGGAGAACTTCAGACTCCTTATCAGCTGATTAAGGCCTCTTGCACACTGCACGCGATTCCGATTCAGATTCCGCTTTTTAATCAGTTTTTACATCCGATTCAGATTCCGATTTGCAGTGTGCAGGGAGCAAACTGCAAATCGGAATCTGAATCGGATGTAAAAACTGATTAAAAAGCGGAATCTGAATCGGAATCGCTTGCAGTGTGCAAGAGGCCTAATGCAGGTGAGACTCAGATTCCCTCATCAGCTGATCAATGCAGGAGAGACCCTCCATCAGCTGATTAATGCAGGAGAGACCCTCAGACCCCCTATCAGCTGATCAACATGGGGAGACCAACAGTGCACTCCCCCATCAGCTGTACAGCACAGGGGAGACCCCCAGACACCCCCAATCAGTGCAGGGGAGACCCCCCCCCCCATCAGCTGTACAGCACAGGGAAGCCCCTCAGACCCCCCCATCAGCTGATCAACACAGGGGAACCCCTCAGACCCCCCCATCAGGTGATTAACACAGGGGAGCCCCTCACCCCCCCCCCATCAGCCGTACAGCACAGGGGAGACCCTCTGACCCCCCCATCAGCTGATTAACACAGGGGAGCCCCTCTGACCCCCCCATCAGCTGATTAACACAGGGGAGCCCCTCTGACCCCCCCATCAGCTGATTAACACAGGGGAGCCCCTCTGACCCCCCCCCCCCCATCAGCTGATCAACACAGGGGAGACCCTCAGACCCCCATCAGCCGTACAGCACGGGAGACCCTCACAACACCCCCCCCCCCCCCCCATCAGCATGTAATATCTTGTGCCTGTGTGTATATACAGCATATGTCCTGTTATTATTTACCTTTTCCTTCAGACCCCCTCCCCCAGCTGTACAGAAGGATATACTGTCCCCTCAATCACTGTCACCCCCACAGGGAAATATGTGACCTCATAATTTATGTGCAGCTGACTATCCTGGCTGCATGAACAGGACACTGAGTATTTATATTGCACGTTTCTCCGGGCGGATTCAAAGCACTTCAGGGCTCCAGCTCTCCTTGGCCAAAGACTCCTTACTGTTTTATGTATTGGCTTGAGTTGGGATTCATACCCTGGTCAAAGGCTTACATCCCACATCAAAGGCAGCAACCTTACCGATACACTATCCAGCTGTATAGGATATTGTGTACATTATTAGCTATACACATACAGGTGATTTGTACCCTCCACTGTGCCTCCTCTGCAGCATTTATAGGTCATGGAGTCATCTCATACACTTAAAGAGACACTGAAGCGAAAAAAAAATGATGATATTATGATTTGTATGTGTAGTACAGCTAAGAAATAAAACATTAAGATCAGATATATCAGTCTAATTGTTTCCAGTACAGGAAGAGTTAAGAAACTCTAGTTGTTATCTCTATGCAAAAAAGCCATAAGCTCTACGACTTTCAAAGTCGTGGAGAGGGCTGTTATCTGACTTTTATTATCTCAACTGTAAGTAAACAAATGTCTTTTTCTCTGCCAGAGGAGAGGATCATTAGTTCACAGACTGCTCTGAAAGACTCATTTTGAATGCTGAGTGTTGTGTAATCTGCACATATTATAGAATGATGCAATGTTAGAAAAAACACTGTATACCTGAAAATAAAAATACGAGAATATTTTCTTTGCTGCTATTCTTCTAGTAATTATTCATAGTACACAACCAATTCACTATATCATATATTTTTTTTCGTTTCAGTGTCTCTTTAAAGGGTTACTTAAAGTGAACCTGAACTCTTGCACAGGACACAATGAGAACATAACAGAAATGCACCCTGTATATACTTAACAGAGTTTAGAATGTGTAATTCCCCCCTCATTTGTGTCTATTTATTGTTATTATTGATTTATAAAGCGCCAACATATTCTGTGGCGCTGTACAAAGTAAGAAACAAACATGGGGTACATAATAATACAATAGACAATGATGTACACCAAAATACAAGATGCATAATTAGTGACAAAAATGATACAAAATATAGAATTGGTAATGACAGTGATAAAAGTAACATGATAAATAAAATGTATAATGATTTCCAAGACACAAAAGGGGGAGAGAGGCCTGCCCTTGCGAGCTTACAATCTAAAGGGAATGGGGGAAACAAGAGGAAGGGTAGTATGCAACAAATATATAGAGGCTGTGTGTTTTAGGATACCTTGTAGGAGTGCAATTTGGTCTCAGGACAAAGGAAAGAGGCTTAAGGTAGCTCATATGCTTGTCGGAACAAATGAGGTTTTAGAGAGTGTTTAACCACTTCAGCCTACAGCTTCGAAAATCTTATGCATCCAAGCAATGTTCACCTCCCATTCATTCGCTAATAACTTTATCGCTACTTATCAAAATTAATTGATCTATATCTCGTTTTTTCCGCCACTAATTAGGCTTTCTTTAGGTAGTACATTTTGCTAAGAGCCACTTTACTGTAAATACATTTTAACAGGAAGATTAAGATAGAAATGGAAAAAAAACATTATTTCTCAGTTTTTAGCCATTATAGTTTAAAATTAATACATGCTACAGTAATTAAAACCCATGTATTTTATGTGCCCATTTGTCCCGCTTATTACACCATTTAAATTACGTCCCTATCACAATTTATGGCGCCGATATTTTATTTAGAAATAAAGGTGCATTTTTTCAATTTGCGTCGATCACTATTTACAAGCTTATAATTTTAAAAAATGTAATAAGATACTCTCTTGACATGTATATTTAAAAAGTTCAGACCCTTAGGTAACTATTTATGTAGTTTTTTTTTTTTTAATTGTAATTTTTTTTATTATTTTTTTTAATACAAAAATGTATTTGGGTAATTTTAGTTTGGGAGGTAAATAGCCAATTTTAGATGTAAAATAATGTATTTTTTATTCAATACAGGTATGTGGGTGCAGTTTACTATTTGGCCACAAGATGGCCACATTCAAAAAGTTCCTAGATGCGAACGATGTCGCATCTAGGAACTAAAATGAAGAGAAGTTGTTTCCTGGGGGCAGAAATACCACGCTCTCTGATGAGAAAGCGTCGGTATTTCTGCCGGGGACTTGGATCGGTGAATGGGAATTATATTCCAATTCACTGATCGGGGGGGCAGCGGGAGGCAGCGGGGGCGCGCGCCCGATCGCGCGCACCACACGGCTGCAGCACCACTGCCTATCTGGACGGATATATGCGTCCAGATATGGCGAAGTGGTTAAAGGTAACAAAGGTTGGTGAGTGACGGATGTGTTGTGGGAGGGGATTCCAGAGGAAGGGTAAAGCGCGTGCAAAATCTTCTAAACGTGAATGTGAGGATGTAATTCTAGAGGACAACAGAAGATCATGTGCAGATCTGAGCTTGCGATTGGGTTTGTATCATCTGGAAATTAGTGAGGATATGTACCGTCTAATCACTAGTTGTAATTTGATCCCCTGTGGCAGATCAGCCCATTTGAAAGTACAGGCTGTAAACAATATGTCTGCTTCCATTAACCAGCCTGGCGTTCTATTAAGATCGTTAGGCTGGCGACCGGACGTTAGTTTTCTTTTTATTAATAAAAAAAAAAAAACTATCGTATGCAGCCAACTACAAGTTGGCTGCATGAAAGCCCACTAGGGGGCGCTCCTGTCGCGTACTTCTGATCGCCGGAGGCGATCAGAAGTAACAAGAAAGGCCGCGATGGGCGGCCTCTCTTGTTTTGCTTTCGAGCGAAGTGACGTCAGCCGACGTCCTGACGTCAGCCGCCTCCGATCCAGCTCTTAGCGCTGGCCGGAACTATTTGCTCCGGCTGCTCTGGGCTTGGGCGGCTGGAGGGACCCTCTTTCGCCGCTGCACGCTGCGGCTGCACCTTTTTATTTGACAAAAATTGTCCCAGCAGGGCCTGAGCGGCAGCCTCCGGCGGTAATGGACGAGCTGAGCTCGTCCATACCGCCAGGCTGGTTAATCAAGAAGTAAAAACTGAGATTTATTTTAGGATTTGTATCAGCTGTAGCAAAGAAATGTTTTTTGTTCAAAGGTTATTATGCTGTTGAGTATCTTTTAGAGCAGAGAGGATGTTCTGAGTTCTGGTCCACTTTAAAGAGGAACTCCAGTGAAAATAATGTTATAAACATTTTTTTTACAATAATTATGTATAAATGATTTAGTCAGTGTTTGCTCATTGTAAAATCTTTCCTCTCCCCGATTTACATTCTGACATTTATTACATGGTGACATTTTTTACTGTGGGCAGGTTATGTAGCTGCTCCTAGCTGTTTTGGCTGTTAGAGACAGCTGTAAACAGCTAATTCCTGTCTGTGAACCTTGTTACATTGTGGCAGTTTGCCCAGAGTACCGCGGTCCCAGAGCTTCTTGCGGGAGGGGTTTCAGCACAAAATCAGTCATACAGCGCCCCCTGATGGTCTGTTTGTGAAAAGCATTATATTTCTCATGTAAAAGGGGGTATCAGCTACTGATTGGGATAAAGTTCAATTCTAGGTTGGAGTTTCTCTTTAAGTGGGAAAAAAACAGTTTAACCTCCCTGGAGCTTCTTGCATCCCCCTGCAGTCATTTTGTGCCCGCGCTGTCCTTCTGCGTCGCTCCAGTCATCAGCGGCAAACCCCTCAAAATTGGCTGTTCGCGGCCAGTTGGGGGCTACTGTACATGCGTGGCCCTGAGCCGCACACCCTGGTTGTGCTCACGTTTACAGGAGTGTTCTGTGCATGCGCAGCAGTGATTCCCGTACTGAGCATGCACAGGATGCTGCCATGCATGGAGGTGCGACGAGGGGGTGTGTGGCTGGCTAGCTTTGCAGGGGTCGCTGCTACTGAGCAGAGGGTCTCACAAGGACAGCACGGTCACTGCATGACTGCAGGGTGCTACAAGGAGCTCCAGGCAAGTAAGGGCCTGTACACACTGCTGCGCTTTTAAAATCACGTGTTTTTTAATCGCAAGGTCATTGGAAAATACATGAAAACCGTTAAGACCTGTACACACTGAGCGATGCATTTTTTTTTTTCTATTTTCATGAAGGCTTTGCGATTTTAAAAATCACATGCCATTTTAAAAGCACAGCAGCGCAAGTGCAGCAGTGTGTACAGGCCCTTAACTACCTTTGGTCGGGTGTGACATTATTGTCAGATCTGACAAGACTAGCTGCATGCTTGTTCCTGGTGTGATTCAGACACTACTGCAGCCAAATAGAGCAGCAGGGCTGGTATTGTTTAAAAGGAAATAAATATTGCAGCCTCCACGTGTCTCTCGCTACAATTATCTTTTAAAGAGGAACTTAAAGAGGAACTCCAGTGAAAATAATGTAATAAAGTGCTTCATTTTTACAATAATTATGTATAAATGATTTAGTCAGTGTTTGCTCATTGAAAAATCTTTCCTCTCCCCGATTTACATTCTGACATTTATTACATGGTGATATTTTTACTGTGGGCAGGTTATGTAGCTGCTGCTAGCTGTTTTGGCAGCTATTTCCTGTCTGTGAACTTGTTACATTGTAACAAACTGCCAAAAGTACCACGGTCCCAGAGCTTCTTGTGGGAGGGGTACAACACAAAATCAGTCATACAGCGCCCCCTGATGGTCTGTTTGTGAAAAGGAATAGATTTCTCATGTAAAAGGGGGTATCAGCTACTGATTGGGATAAAGTTCAATTCTTGGTTGGAGTTTCTCTTTAACCTGTTTTGGTTCCTGGACGTAGAAACTACGTCCAGGAACCATGCGCGCTACCGCGCACTCCCGCGGCCGGTCGCGCACGCGCACTCCCGGCCGCGGATTCGGTAGCCAGGCAATCAGTGTATCGGGCTATGGTGCCCGATCACTGATTCCTCTCCCCCGCTGAAAAAGCGACAGCTTCTCTCGGAAGCTGTGCTTTTTCTGGCCGTTCCCTCCCCGATGAGTCACTCTAAGCGTGTGTTACGCTTAGAGTGACGTCATGTAAACAAACTCATGGCCGCCATCTTGTGGCCAAAAAGTAAAACTACAACTAAAATTAAAAAAAAAATTAAACATAACATACAATTACATTATAAATCTATACTTTACATCCCACCCTCCCAAAAATACCCACATAAAATGTTTAATATAAAAAAAATTACAATAAAAAAAAAAACATGTAAATATTTACCTAAGGGTCTAAACTTTTTAAATATCAATGTAAAGGTGAAATATTTCTATATTTTTTTTTTTTTTATTTTAAACTTGTAAATAGTGATGGATGCAAAACGGAAAAAATGCACCTTTATTTCCAAATAAAATATTGTCGCCATACATTGTGATAGGGACATAATTTTAATGGTGTAATAACCGGGACATATGGGCAAATACAATACGTGAGTTTTAATTATGGAGGCATGTATTATTTTAAAACTATAATGGCTGAAAACTGAGAAATAATGATTTTTTCCGTTTTTTTCTTATTCTTCCTGTTAAAATGCATTTACAGTAAAGTGGCTCTTAGCAAAATGTACCCCCCAAAGAAAGCCTAATTGGTGGCGGGAAAAAACAAGATATAGATCAGTTCATTGTGATAAGTAGTGATAAAGTTATAGGCTAATGAATGGGAGGTGAACATTTTTCAAGTGAAAACGACGGAACCTGAATGGGTTAAGTGAAAAAAATGTAATGAATACAATAATTTTTTTTATTTTTTTTTTTACAATAATGATGTATAAATGATTTAGTCAGTGTTTGCCCGTTGCAAAATCTTTCCTCACCTGATTTACAATCTGACATTTATCACAGGTGGCAATATCTTTATGCCTGGTACACACCATGCAATTTCCCGTTAGTTTTCAGGTCGAATAGATCATGTACGACAGGTCCTTTTTAATCGATATTCTGATGACGTCTGTACAAAATTGATCTGAAAAACGATCGGAAATCAGATCAGACCTGTCGGAAATTATAGATTTGACCCGAAATCTGACAGGAAATTATGCTGTGTACACCATGCAATCTTTTGACAGATTTACTGTCAGATCGATTATTTTCAACTTGCTGATCAATTTTTTTTCTTTTTTTTAATCGAATTTCACTTCTATGAAAAATCGTTAGAATCAGATCGGACGTGTTGGAAATAATGGATCTGACAGTAAATCTGTCAGAACACTGCATTGTGTGAACCCAGCATTAGTCCTGTCAGTTTGTCTGTGCATAGAACTCTCAGTAAGCGAACATTCCGCAGAGCGAGATTGGCAGTTGTAAACAGATAATTGCCACAATGCAACAAGCCTGCACAGTAAACTGTCAAGACCATTGTGATGACATCACACTGTGGGAGGGGTTTCACAGCAATATCAGCCATACAGACTCCCCCTAACCCCCATAAATCTGCACCGTTTCTACCAGGGCTGTGGAGTCGGTCCAAAAATCCACAGACTCCGACTCCTCAGTTTAGGATTCCACCGACTCCGACTCCACGACTCCGACTCCTCTAATTTGCATATTACAATTTTGTTGATTAAAAGTATGTAACATGAAATTCGTCTCTTAACTGCCAACGCTTAGGAATTTTACAAGACAACTGAAGTGAGAAGGATATGTAGACTACTATATTTATTCCCTTTAGACTAAAACTAGTCCTTGGTAAGAGTACTTGTAAAAGGTACAAACCGGAACAAAGAACATCTATCAGGCCCTAGGCAATGTAAGTGTGGGTACATGTAAGAATGATGTGCAGGTACTCTGCAGGGGAATGAGGAGATTGTAAACAGACAACACCTCTCTGTTCAATGTGCACAGCATTCTCAGTGGATTCCCTGCAGCTCTGTGGGGAGTGCATATGTAGAGTATAGTACTACTGTGTAACAAAGTAAACCTGAGACAGATGAAATTAAAGTTTTATACATACCTGGGGCTTCCTCCAGCCGCCTTCAGGATAATCAGTCCCTCGTTGTCCTCCTCCACCACCTGGATCTTCTGCTATGAGTCCAGGTACTTGAGCCAGTCAGGCGTAGTGCGCATGCACACACTCCGCCGCCAGGAGCATACTACACCTGTGCAGCACTATTGCGCAGGTGCAGAATGTTCCTGGCTGTGGGAGCGGCATGTGGCCGGACAGCGCTGACTGGCTGAATTACCAGGACTCATAGCAGAAGATCCGGGTGGTGGAAGACAGTGAGGGACTGATTAGCCTGAAGAAGGCTGGAGGAAGCCCCAGGTATGTATAAAACTTTACTTTTCATCCGTCTCAGTTTACCTTTAATTTGTAGTCACCAAACCAAATTTTAATAACATATCAAATTATTTGATTTCATCAGCAAAGGGAGTGCATACATTTGCATAAATCAGCATCAATGCAGAATTATTTCCATCTCATTGACCATCTCTATTAGTGACACAGCTACACATCAGGCTTTATTCTTACAGCATAGATGTTATTTAGTATATATATAAGAGATTCCTGTGTACACATCATATATACAGTCACAATCAGATATGTATATCTGACCTTAAAAATACGGGGACTGCTTTATTGAAGCAGCACAAGTAACTCATTTTGATTGGTTTATTTCATTTTTGTGGACTGAGCACAGCTATTACTGTATATATAGTGTATATATACATTATTTTTAATGACTTTTATCTGAGAAATAGAACATTTTATCATATTTTCTATTTTAATTACAGTTACAAATTCATTAGGAGTCGGAGTCGGTGCATTTTTTCCCGACTCTGACTCCAGGCACCAAAAATTGCCCGACTCCACGACTCCGACTCCACAGCCCTGGTTTCTACTTCCTGATTCATGGAAGCAGACATAATGACAGCCTATGCTTTCAAATGAGCTTATCTGCCATCTCTGCCATAGGCAATCATGTGACACAGGGTAGAGATCAGATTACAACTTGTGATTAGGCACAAATGAGGGGGAATTAAAGAGGTTGTAAATACATACAGGGTGCATTTCTCTACGTATTTCTTCAGTCCTGTGCAAGCGTTCAGGTCCACTTTTTAAGCTCGCATGTCCACCAGCACACGCCTGTGTCCTCTCTATCCCTGTACTCTGTGATGCGACGGCATGTACAGGGTCATGTAATGTATGCTCAGTGTTCTCCCGAGGCTCTTTTAGGTGAGTGCTGCACCCGGCTAGTTTTGATGAGCACCAGGCTGTCATCGGCTCACCTCTTCCTATGCTGTAAGCATAGTTGCTCACAGAAGCACCGGCCCTGTATTCTCTCATCTCGCCCCAACCGGCTAACTTTTCATGCCACCCGGCTGGAAAAAAATTCTGCGGAGAACACTGTATGCTCTATCGGGTCACGGGGTGCAGGTAACCCCTGGGGGGGGGGGTTGCACATTTTAGATGGAGACCGGTGTCTGTCAAGTTGTCCCAAAATTGAATGCTACTATAACCGCGCACCTAGCTGCCCCTTTATGAGTGAGATATTTCCGGCCGACCTCATTCATTTTGGTCTTAAAATTGTGACAATCGTGTAGCCACATTGCGGCAGATTCGATCACAATGATTGAATCTGCCCAGAATATGCAGCACTTGAATGGGCACTTTATACCTCCATAGATTGTACTGTAAAGCTACTCTGATTCATGTCAAGATATCTAAATACATCAGCTGGATTTTCATTTTTTTGTTTTATTCAATTATTCCTGGCTGTTTTGAAAAAGCCAAAGTCAGTGCGAGTGTGACATTGGTCCCTCTGCCACCCAGTTGGAGGATACCACTTTGTCAACAATTGTAGTGCTGCTTGTCCCCTACATCCCCCCCACCATAGAATGGAATGGACCAAACAGCTTGAATGTAGCCAGCAGGTTGTCCTCTGTAATAATGAAAGGTCATTTTGGGCTACATTTCTTTCCTGCTGCAGCAGTGTTCTCCCCAAGCCCAAAACATTCTGGGGAGAACACTGCGGGTATGTTGCTTAGGGGTGCACCTTCTAATGTCCCTACCATAGTCACAGCCTACTGTGCCCCCCTCTCAGGCTGGGGTGAGTGTTTTAGTGCAAGGGTCAGGAACCTTTTTGGCTGAGAGAGCCATAAGCGCCACATATTTTAAAATGTAATTTTGTGAGAGCCATAAAATATGTTCAAAACTGGGACAGTAGGGCTCACTTTTCACGTCCCTGTTGCCATGGTGATCTGTATACAGTTGATCCGCCAGGCAGCAGCAGTGTCAGACACATCTTCAGCTTCTCTTGGGTTTTAGCAATGCAATTTCCTCGAGGGCCAGAGAGAGAAATAACGACTAAGGGCCTTTTTCCACTAGCCTGCGATTTGCGATTTGCTTCTGATTGCAAATCGCAAGGTACATTAAACTAATGGAAACTGCAGCAGCAATTTCCATTAGTGCGATCCGATTGCGATGCGATTTTGGTCAAAGCGCAATCGTTGTCCTGCCGCGTTTTGTATGCGATTGAGCTGGACTATAATGAGTATAGTAGCTCAATCGCAATCGCATGGTGGAAATTGGATCGCGATCGCGATCGGAATCGCGATCGCATTTCATAGTGGAAAAGAGCCCTAACAGCTTGTACAATTAGCTAGCTGACTTGATTCACTTTGGGTTGATTCACTTTGTAGGACGAGATCCCCGCACTTCGGTCCAATAGGCTACCTGTCAAGTGACAGGCAGCCTATTGGCCCAATCAAAGTGCGGGGATCTCATCCTACAAAGTCACTGGACCTCACAGGGTGCAGAGTGGGACAATTGGAGCGGCCGTTCATTTTGGGGGTAGCGCGAGTAAGTTAGTGGTGCTACAGCAGTAATGTGCCTACTTTGAACATGTTACTTGCGCTGCCACACTAAGCTGCGCTTCTTGAGCAATGTAGCTTAGTGAATCACCCCTACTGATTTGTCTGTGAGCCAGATGTAGTCATCACAGAGCCACATCTGCTCCCGAGCCATAGGTTCCCTACCCCTGGTTTAGTGGATGCTAATTTATGAGCTAGTATGTGGTTGTTTTTTTTTGGGGGGGGGGAGATAACCCAGACGTGGTCCTGGCCGGGATAATAAGTGGAGGCTGTCACCCTGCTATCTATAAAGTTATTGGTCATGAGAGATGTTTATATGTACCGATCATGACTTGCCCCTCGTGTCTCTGTGCTGTTTGTATGGTACAGCAAATTCCCATTATCTGAATTGTAGGCAACTGGAAATCTCAACTAACTGGCATCCCTGAGGGATAACGGGGACTTTGGTTTTTGGGTTGTTTGCAGCTTTTACTGGACAACTGTAGTGAGAAGAATGTGGAGGCTGCCATATTTATTTCCTTTTAAATAATACCAGTTGCCTGGCAGCCCTGCTGATCTACTTGGCTGTAGTAGTATCTGAATCACACTAGAAACAAGCATGCAGCTAATCTTGTCAGATCTGACAATAATGTCAGAAACACCTGATATGCTGCATGCTTGTGCAGGGTCTATGGCTAAAAGTATTATGTCTCGTACATGCCATGCAATTTCCCATCAGATAGATGGGTCGATAGATAATTTCTGACAGATCCAATTGGAAATCCGATCGTTTTCTGATCGATTTTCTAAACATTTATATGCAAATCGATCAGAAAAACTATCTGAGATTAAGTCCGATCTGCTGGAAATTATCTATTTGACTCATCTATCTGACAGGAAATTGCATGGTGTGTACCAGGCAAAGCATCAGCAGGACAGCCAGGTAACTGGTATTGCTTAAAAGGAAATAAATATGGCAACCTCCATATCCCTCTCGCTACAGTTGTCCTTTCAATACTCACCAAGCCTCCAGCAATATCTTGCAGCCTTCCTCTTGCTCCTGGCATGTCACGTGACTTGATGCGGGTCAGGTGACACTCCGTCTTCTGTGCACGGGAGAAGATAGCCGCTAGGAGTTAGAGGAAGGCTGCAGGACATCGCTGGAGGTTTTGGGGGGGAGGTTAGTGCTTTTTAGGGATATCTGGCACATGTATTCGGCATCAGGCGATCCCTGCTGGAGCCGGATAGTGGGGACTCTGCTGTACATATTATTATGCTCAGCTTGTCTCCCCTAGCTGCACACAACATAAGGGATATGTATTGTCCTATTATGCCTTATTTACTCTTTATTTGTAACCTGTATAGGAGAAGTATTCAGTGCTGAATCGGTATAACTCTCGTGCAATCTCATTCCCCAAACAGTTATTGGGGCAGGTTCACACTGGGGCGCTTTTTCATGCTTTGCTGATCGCCGGTGATCAGCAAAGCGCTGCTACTAATGTATCCCTATGGATGCATTCACACTGCAGCATTTGTGATTTCGATCAATCGCGAACGCGATGCATGCAGCATCTTTGGGGAGATTACAGAACAGTGTAATGATTTACATATCTTGTAATCTCTATATTTAACTGATGGGATGATATAAACACATGAATGTATAGTAAGAATCCTATACTTAGAAATTCCCAGTGTTTCTTTGTCTTCATTGTGATGGTTAATGACCCACTGCTCCTGAAAACTAAGTTTGCATTGGCCTTAAAGGGAAGGTTAAGGGAGGGTGGGTAAAAAATCAAAATCAATTTCCACTTACCTGGGGCTTCCTCCAGCCCGTGGCAGGCAGGAGGTGCCCTCGCCGCCGCTCCGCAGGCTCCCGGTGGTCTCCGGTGGCGCGCCCGACCTGGCCAGGCCGGCTGCCAGGTCGGGCTCTTCTGCGCTCCAAGGCCCGGAACTTCTGCGTCCCACGCCGGCGCTCTGACGTCATCGGACGTCCTCCGGGCTCTACTGCGCATGCGCAGTAGTTCTGCGCCTGCGCAGTAGAGCC
Source organism: Hyperolius riggenbachi (assembly GCF_040937935.1). NCBI lineage: Eukaryota > Metazoa > Chordata > Amphibia > Anura > Hyperoliidae > Hyperolius > Hyperolius riggenbachi. The sequence continues at coordinate 561,108,618 of NC_090647.1, forward strand.
CGGAGGACGACCGATGACGTCAGAGCGCCGGCGTGGGACGCAGAAGTTCCGGGCCTTGGAGCGCAGAAGAGCCCGACCTGGCAGCCGGCCTGGCCAGGTCGGGCGCGCCACCGGAGACCACCGGGAGCCTGCGGAGCGGCGGCGAGGGCACCTCCTGCCTGCCACGGGCTGGAGGAAGCCCCAGGTAAGTGGAAATTGATTTTGATTTTTTTACCCACCCTCCCTGAACCTTTCCTTTAATGGAAATCTGATGGCAAAAAAATGCCATCAGATCGAATTTCAATAGATTTCAAACTGAAATCTATTGGAATTCTATCCTGGTAAAAAATGTTCTAAAAACGCATCAGATAGATCATCAGATGCATTTCTTATCTATCTGCTGCCAATCTGACGAGTGTATGGGCACCTTTAGACTAAGTCGGTTGGAGTCGGATGATTTTTGTACTGACTTCACAGCCCTGGTAATAAAGGTGGCCATACACTGATAGATTTGTATCAGATTCGACCATCAGATTCCACCTGACAGGCATCTGACATCTATCTGTGTACCACACACTAGGAACAGATTTCCAGTAGCTTACAGAATGAAATCTATTGAAAATCGATCTAAATGCATGATTGCACAATTAGATCCAATGCAACTCTATGGGCCATTGATCTGCTCTCAGCTGCAGATCGACCTGGATTTTCCATCCTGTCAGAAAGATCAAATTGATCGAAATTGCCGGAAATCGATCGCTTGGCCAGTGCAATCGTGCATCAATTTGCAGCTGATCGATGGCTGAAATCGCCCAGTGTATGGGCCCCTTAACAGAACACTATTGTGTAGCAGAACAGCCTGCTGTAGTGAATATACAGTGTACAGGTGAAATTTCGAGAAATGTGAATATCATGCAAAAGTCCATTTATTTTAGTGATTAAACATAAAAGGTGAAACTAATACATGAAATTGGAACCCTTTGCAGGTGGTTTGGGATCAATTAGCTGATTAGAGTCGGACACTCTGATCCTAGAATACTGAACCTTTTCACAATATTCTAAGGCCACATACACACATCAGACCATAGTCTTTGGAACATGAAAGACCTCAGACCAGTTTTACCCCCTTCCATGTAGTATGAGAGCCATACCTTCACAGTGTATTCTATAGAGATGAACTCCCCATCAGACAGAAATCTTTGCAAGATGCTGCACACACAGATGCTGTACACATGCAACAGATCAGTATCTGCAAAAGATCTGTTCCTGCAAAAGATCTGTTCCTGCAAAATGCATTCATAGTCTATGATATCTGCAGATCATCATACACACCTTGTCTAACGGACATACATCTGCAGATCAGATCCACCAGGATGGTTTTTCAGATCTGTGGATGATTGCTTGAGTTAAATCATGTGTGTATGATGATCTGCACATCTCATAGACTATCATTGCAATTTGCAGGAATGGATCTTTGGCAGGAACAGATCTTTTGCAGATACTGATATTTTGTGTCTGTACAGCATCTGTGTGTGCAGCATCTTGCAAAGATTATTTTCTGATGTGGAGTTCAGCTCCATAGAATAGACGGTGTAGAGTATGGCTCTTATACTACAGGAAGGGTGGTAAGATTGGTCTGTGATCTTTCATTTTCCAAAGACTATAGTCTGATGTCTGTATGAGTCCTAAAGGGCTGAGATTTTGAGTTTCTCATAAGCTGTAAGGCCACATTCACACTTACAAACGCAAAACACCTGCGGTTTTTGCCAGCGTTTTGCCGGAGGGATTTTTCCGTGATTTCACGCGGAAAAAATCACTGAACACTGCGGCGATTTTTCCGTGATTGCGTTTACCGCTTCTATAGCACCGAAACGCGATCGCCGGGAAATCGCCTGAAAATGGTGCAGGCGACGTGTTTGCGTTTTGGGCGATTTGCGGTGATTACCACAAATTGCCCAAGTAAGAAAGTGCCCATACAGTTTCATTACACTAGCGCTTTTAAAAAGCGCTAGCATTTGAGCAAAATCGCGGCAAAACGCTCTAGTGTGAATGGGGCCTAAGCAAAATTATAACAAATGCTTGAAATATTTTACTTTGCATGTAATGAGTCTATTTCATACATTAGTTTCACCTTTTAAAGAGACACTGAAGCGAAAAAAAAATGATGATATTATGATTTGTATGTGTAGTACAGCTAAGAAATAAAACATTAAGATCAGATACATCAGTGTAATTGTTTCCAGTACAGGAAGAGTTGAGAAACTCCAGTTGTTATCTCTATGCAAAAAAGCTATTAAGCTCTCCTACCAACTTGGTCATGGAGAGGGCTGTTATCTGACTTTTATTATCTCAACTGTAATTGAACTGTTTACTTTTCCTCTGGCAGAGGAGAGGTCATTAGTTCACAGACTGCTCTGAAAGACTCATTTTGAATGCTGAGTGTTGTGTAATCTGCACATATTATAGAATGATGCAATGTTAGAAAAAACACTATATACCTGAAAATAAAAGTATGAGAATATTTTCTTTGCTGCTAATCTTCTAGTAATTATTCATAGTACACAACCAATTCATTATATCATATATTTTTTTTCGCTTCAGTGTCTCTTTAAGTTGAATTCCTGAAATAAAAGCGCTTTTGCACAATATTCTTATTTTCCGAGTGTCACCTGTATACAGCAGGGCAATCACTAATTCCTCGTTTCATTTGCTGTCATCATAGTCTACACTGGTTCAATAAAGAGGTGACATTTCTTTGGCATTTTTTTTTTTACTTTTATGCATGCAGGGCATAAACCTATATTAATTTATATAATGCCATAGAATCTTATCGTAAACTCATTCCCCAGATCCCGTCCATGCGCCTGTATGCATATACAGTTTATGACCAATCCTGATGTAGGACTTCTTGGCCAGGTCACTTTAAGGTTTACTATAAGTGGGGTTTTAATGTATACGGTAATTATGTTGGGGTTGTTATTAATGATATTGGTTTTATTATTCAGCATTTGCTATAGGTACCACAGTGTTCTCCCCAGGCTCTTTTAGGCGGGTGCTGCACCCGGCTAGTTTTGGTGACCACCCGGCTGTCATCGGCTCGCCTTCTCCTATGATGTAAGCAGAGTTGCTCACAGAAGCACCGGCCCTGCATTCTCTCATCTCGCCCCACCCGGCTACTTTTTCATGCCACCCGGCTACTTTTTCATGCCACCTGGCTGGAAAAAATGTCTGGGGAGAACACTGTACCGTGTATGATGATGTAATGATATTACTACCGGTACTGGGATTTGGGCGGCTTGCGTCTCCTGTCCATCGTGTTCTGTTACTGATATCAACTGTCCTTGATTACTATTCAGCATTTGCATTGTGCTTATATTTGCATGTGGTATTAAAGCTCATTTCACACTGTCTGTTGCGGTGCAATAGACTATATCATCTCGTTGAAGCGCGATGCCATTATATTTCAGTGGGTCCTTTCACAATGCCAGTTGTGTGGTGCAACGAGTCCCAATGGAACAAGGCACTGCAATTCCGGGCAATGTGTCGTTCGGATTGCCGGTGCAGTCAAGTCTATTTAAATCTGATCGGAATTTGAAATGATAGCATACGTGTGTAGGCCAGCTTTCTGCTTTATGCGATCAATGTCCGATCTGAATATCGATCTGATCGCTCACTCGAAAAGCATCCGAAGTGAAAATTACATGGTTTGTACCAGATTTTAAGCTAGCTATACATCAGGCGACTTGGCGATACAATTATTATAATCGAATTGGATGAAAATCACTGCCGCCAAGTGCATGCCTGATCAATGATTCAACCAATATCAGGTCAAAATTGGTCGCATTAATCGGTCGGACACTGTGCAAGATGACAGGACGTCGTGGTCGGTTGGGTGTGCGGCAGTATTGGAGCAATATTGGAACGAGCGGCAAACGCGTCAAAATTGTTGCTGTCCCTCCTAATGGTCAATGTGCTCCCCTCGGTGCCCCGTGAATACATTAGGCATCCGCTGCTGCCTCTGGGCGCTGTCCTTCGTCCATTCATGAGCCCTACGTGGTTGCCAGCTTATACATGTGTGACATCACACATGGGACCACGTTAATCTGGCAATCACTTGGGGCGCGTGTGTGGGCGGAGGAGCCCGGAGCCAGTGGTAGATGCGGACAGGTAATGTATAATGCACAGGGGGGGGGGGCACCTTGACCTGGACAGTGTCAGGCCGGCAAGGTGGCAGATACGGATCGGTTTCAACATGAAATTGCTTGGGAATCGGCCTGTGGTGTATGGGCAAGCAACAGATCTCTGTCCGATCAGATTTGATCAGAGAGAGATCTGTCTCTTGGTTGATCTGCACATACATCGTCTGTATAGGAACCTTTACACTTTGTGTTTGCATAGCTGAATAGCTTGACCTGCAGTAGCGGGGCGTCTGGTCCTATCCAAGAATGCTGTGCTGTGTGACAGTGTAACATTACAGCCAGCACAGTGCGGGATTCCTATCCTTCTCTGTGTTTGCACTCTGACCTGCGATAGAGGAAAACAAACTCCCTGGTTGGTGGAGAGTGGTCACATGGCCTGCCTTGCATGCTCTGGGATGGGGGAAGCTGGGTGTGTTGTCAGTGCAGATTGGAGGCCACAGAATGTGAGTGTTCTCTCTGCAGTACTTTATGTTGTCTCTGCTGTACTGTCGCCTGGGACTTGTGCTGCCCACTGGTTAATTTATTAAAGGGAAACACTGCTTTTATTTGAGAAGGAAAAACTTTTCTTATCAGTTGTATTGTATTAGTTGTAGAATGTTTCATACTTTTATCTGTGAGTTTCTGATGTTTTATATAACATGACTTTCTGCAGTTCTTTACTGTATATCTTCCATGAATACAATTGCTTGCTAGGCTCACAACTTACATGTCTAATTATTATTTTGGGTTTGATATTACCAGCATATTCTGACGCTGTAATACAGTGTAGGGCAAATTATGAGGAAGGCAAAAATGTTTTTGGATTGTGGTCCCCGGAGGAGACACCTTGCTAATTTTTATAGTGAAAGCAAGAAAAGGTTTTGGAAAGCCTGCGAATACCCCGGAGGATTTTGTGTCCTCCTCTCCTCACCTCCCACTGTTGCCACTCACAGACCTGAATGCACCCGGCAAGGGCTCGTCAGATATGTTCTGCCATGTACAAGCGTGGTTGTACTGTGCTTGTGCGGCTTCATCTGTGCACTAACCTGAAGATGGTCGTCCACGAGCAGCTATGTGCTGCTGCCTAGGCACAGCTGTATGCGATTGGCCTGCGAGGGGACAGCTTTACAGTAATGGCCTGCACAGCCAAGGCTCTATACTAATGGCCTGCACCGGAGCAGCTGTACCCTAATAGCTTGCGCAGGCGTGGCTGTACACTACCTTAATGGCCTGCACAGGTGCGGCTTTGCACTAATGGCCTGCGCTGGAGCAGCTGTACCCTATTAGCTCGCGCAGGCGTGGCTGTACACTAATGGCCTGCACAGACACTACTGTACTTTAATAGCCTGCACAGGTGCGGCTGTACCCCGGGTGGCCTGGCGCGGGGGCGGCTGTACCCCGGGTGGCCTGGCGCAGGGGCGGCTGTACCCCGGTGGCCTGCACACGCGCGCGGCTGTACCCCGGTGGCCTGCGCAGGGGAGGCTGTACCCCGGTGACCTGCTCAGTAGCGCGGAGCCGCTCATGGACGTAGGAGAAAGCCATGCATAAGCGGTTCTGGGCTGCTGTGCAGGTGCGGGCCCATCCATGCACTGTACAAAGCTGGGAGCGCAAACTTATTCAACTAGCCCTTATCGGATTTGTTCGGAGGGACGCACCACTGGATCGGTGGGGTGAGGAGGATGGGGAAAGCCTCTTGATTATCTGTTTGCAATTCATTTGAGAATTGGCTACATCTGCTCTATGACGATAGCAGAGGCTTCCAGAGGTCGTGACTATAGTCAGTGTATCCATACTATACCTATAGTGCTAATGCTGGGGCTGTTACAGAGTGATCAGACCCGGTGAGCAGCTGGCTGGTGTCTGGGTGAGGACATTACTGACTGTCCAGTTCCCTGGAGAAGAGAGCACTCTGAGAAACCCCAGCTGATAAGTGACAATATGATTGCTGATTCAAGCTCTGCATCCTTCATCTGCCAAGAGCTAACCTTGCTCTCATTTGCATATGTAAACACAGGCGCTGGGGGCTCTATTAGCACAGGAACGCCAGTCACATATATACATGTGACCAGTCCCAGACAGTCAAAGCAAGTAACCAGATCCTCTGCAGAACAATCTGCCTGGAGGAGGAGGGAGATTTCACAATGTTCTGTACGCTAAACGCTGCACTATTGCTATAGCTTGTTCTTATTTAGTATTTATATAGCGCAGACATCTTCCGCAGCGCTGTACAGAGTACATAGTCATGCCATTTAACTGTCCCTCAGAGGAGCTCACAATCTAGTCCTACCATAGTCAAATGTCTATGTATGTAATGTAGTCCAGGGCCAATTTAGGGGGAAGCCAATTAAATTGTGTATGTTTTTGGTATGTGGGAAAGTACCTGGAGGAAACCCACACAGACACGGGGAGAACATACAAACCCTGCACAGATGGTGCCCTGGCTGGCATATGAACCGCGAACACAGCGCTGCAAGGCGAGAGAGTTACCTACTACTAGGGATGGCCCTGCTTAGGAGAAGCATGTGACCAGTTTGATCAGCTGATAGATTTGTAAGGCTCTGATTTGCTGGTCCTGATCATGTGTTAAACCAGGAAGTCATCACAGCAAATCAGAACCTTACAAATCTATCAGCTGATCAAACTGATCACATGCTTCTCCATGAGGTTGCCTAAGCATTGCCATCCCTATCTACTACACCACTGTGCTGCCTGATGGCTGCACAGAAGTGGGAGTTGCAGTTCCTGTTGGTTTTCGCTCTGCCATGTATGGGGTCAGCCTGCTTTCTGGCTGCTGGGATATTCTGCACATTGCTGTATAACATGAGTCTGGCTTGGCAGCTCTTCCTTCTCCCGCCATGAATGAAGCTGAGCCAGACTCCCTTCCTTCCTGCGCTGGCAGCTGTCCTGAATGTCGCCAGAGCCGCTAAAGTCACAGCTGAGGCCGAGATAGTGACCTTTCACTTTCTGCTGAGCATATCCTGGGATTTCACTGCAGCCTGTGGAGAGGGGTCGCCTGTACACTAAAGCGGACCTGAACTCAAAACCTCCTCTCTGCTCTATAAGTAACAGCATAATAGACTTTAAAGTAAAAAAAAAAAAGCCCTCTTTGATACAGATCATGCAATATATCTGCAGTGTGTCTATACCAGCTGTATCCTGTGCCCAAGTCTCCCGGCGGCGATTTCATATGTATGCCTTTGTTTGCTCTCACAATTGCCCTATAGCAGTTGCAGGTAAAAGGTTCATTCATAGGAACAGCCATTCACCAGGGAAGAGGCCTGCTTTTACTACAGGTGTGGCCACGGAGGTATAAAGTAAATGTCCTCCTTCTCTCTGCCTGGTACACACCATGCATATTCCCCATCAGATTCTGATCCTGACTCAAAACTTCTTGCTTATTATGATGTATTTACATTGCAGACTTTCGCTTTAGACCTCAGCTCAGCATAGCGATGTGTTGGATTGCAGCAGCCAGATTTGTTCTGTGCTGTTTAGCAATGACTTCCTGTCCCAGTTATACTAATTAGAGCTCTTATTCTTATGCAGACAGGTCTATTTATTATTCCTGACAGTTAGAGATTTAAGACCCAACTACACCCTAAACTGAGCAAGTGACGTTCTAATATGATTAAGAAGGTAAATGTAAATCGCGTGTAGAAGCGAAATGAATATCTGTTTCATGTGATCATCTGTATTTCACAGCATGTATGTTTAAAGGACACCTAAACTAAGAGGAATGGGGGCTGCCAAATTCATTTTCTTTTAAGGTGTACCAGAGCTGGATTACATTAAACGTTTACACATACCTGGGGCTTCCTCAAGCCCCATCCGCTCTGATCGTTCCCACACCGCCGTCCTCAGTCTTCTGCAGGGCCGGTACCGAGTCCAGCAGCTGCTGGAGAGATACGTAGAGGGCACACTTCTTACGCCAGACTGGCTCTGACTGACAAGTGCGGGGACCTGGTACCAGCCCTGCAGAAGACTGAGGACGGCGGCGTGGGAGCGATCGGAGCGTATGGGGCTGGAGGAAGCCCCAGGTGTGTTATAAACGTTTAATGTAATCCAGCTCTGAGTCCCTTCAAACTATGCATATTGCCTGGCATCCCACTAATCTCTTTAGTTGCAGTAGTGTCTGATCCACACACCCGAAGCAAGCATGCAGCTAAACCAATCACACTTCAGTCAGAGCACCTGATCTGCTGCATGCTTGTTCAGGGGCTGTGGCTGAAAGCAGAGGATCAGCAGGACAGCCAGGTAACTGGTATTGTTTAAAAGGAAATCATGATGGCAGCCTCCATGTCCCCCTCAGTTCAGGGGAAGCCTCATTTCTGCATGAGAAGTTGGGAGCTCACAGGAAGTATCATTTTTCGGACCCTAAGACTCTCCTGATCATAAGATGCACCTAGAATTAGAGGACAAAAGCCAGGGGATAAAAATATACTAATCCTGTCCAGGGTATGGGGGTGTCCTGTGGAGCTTCTCCCCTCGAGCTGGTGGAATTTAGAGTCCCCTCTCTATGAAGATTGACCCCACTAGTGCAGACCAGGCCGGGGGCAGCAAAGTCGTCTCTGCAAAGGAAAGCAGCCTCGGGAGATCCAGAGTGGCCCAGGAGAGGTCCAGGAGGTCACGAGCCTAAAACAAATATTGCGGCCTAGTATATTAAGCCGAGGACTCGCATAGTTGCTGTGACCCAGGTAATGGCTTCTGCTACACACTGCACTTGCTTGGGAGGGGGGGGGGGGAAGACACCTGGCCACATTCAGCCCATAAGGGCTGTTTCTCACGGACATCTTCCCAGCTTCCAGCGGCATCTCAGTGGTGTAGCGTACAAGCTTTCGGTGGCTTCCCGTTGCTGTTGGCGGTTTTCAACCCCATAGGGGGAGACTAGATGCAGAGGTTAAGCATCCAGGATCGACTCAGACGGGTAAAATCGCCATTGAACGCTGTGTTAACACAACCACTGGTAAAAGCCTGATACAAACACTCCCATTGAAGTCAAGCGTCTGTGTGAACCAGCCCTAAGAAGAACGAACTCTTAACACCCCCCTACTTTTCAGGGAGAAAAATCTTATGGTCAGGAAAATACGGTAAATAGTGAACATTTGTAAGACCTTTGGCTGCTTATAAGAAACAAAGCAGACAGGAGGGTTCATAGAGAGGAACTGTAAATTGCTAAAAAGCAAACAGTTTCACTTACCTATACAATACAATAACATTTCTATAGCTATTTTCTCCCATAGGACTCAAAGCGCTTAGGCTCTCTCAGATTCAGTAATTAGTAGGATGAGGTATTCACACAACAAAAGTTATATTTCTGCAAATGCCAAACTGAACAGGTGGGTTTTCAGTCTGGATTTAAACACGTCCAGAGATGAAGCTGTCCTGATCTGCTGAGGTAAGGAGTTCCAAAACGTAGGGGCAGCATGACAGAAGGCTCTGGGACCAAAAGTTTCCAAGTGGACTCTGGGTATGACTAGATTATTAGAACCTGTTGATCTGAGAATGCGGGGATTGCTACGCAGCTGCAACATATCTTTCATGTATCCATGGCCTAGGTTATTCAGGGATTTAAATGTCAGTAGGCCGATCTTGAGTAGGACCCTCCATTCTATGGGTAGCCAGTGAAGGGAGTGCAGGACTGGCGTTATGTGGCAGTGACGGGGTTGGTTGGTTAGCAGTCTGGCAGCAGTATTCTGTATCAGCTGTAGGCGGTACAAGACCTTTTTTGGAAGGCCAGTGTAGATAGCATTACAGTAGTCCAGTCGGGATGTGATGAAGGCGTGGACTAAGGTTGGCAGATCTTCTGGGGGGATGAGGTGCTTGATTTTTGCAATGTTCTTCAGGTGAAAATAGGATGATTTCACCACAGCAGAGATTTGAGTTTTGAAGTTTAAATCCCCATCAATTAGAACTCCCAGGCTACGCACATGATCAGAGCTGCGTAGATCCGTGCCTCCTATTCCCAGTGGTGAAGACTGCAAGTTAAGTTGTTTTGTTATCATGCTCTGCCCTCCTATCAGAAGGACTTCAGTTTTGTCTGCATTTAGTTTCAGCCAGTTGTCATTCATCCAGTTCTGTACCTGGGGCTTCCTCAAGCCCCCAGCAGCCATCCTGTCCTGCGTCGGTACTCCACGATCCTCAGTTCTCCCGCCACCAGCTAGTTTCGTTACCGCCGACTTGTAAGTCGACGGCAACTGCACGCCCCGGGCTATGCAAATCTTTCGCCGCCTTCCAGCCCACAGTAGCGTCCTAGCTTTTACTGATAGATTTTGAAAAGTTCAGTGTAAGGCCTCTTGCACACTGCAAGTGATTCCGATTCAGATTCCGCTTTTTAATCAGTTTTTACATCCGATTCAGATTCTGATTTGCAGTGTGCAGGGAGCAAACTGCAAATCGGAATCTGAATCGGATGTAAAAACTGATTAAAAAGCGGAATCTGAATCGGAATCACTTGCAGTGTGCAAGAGGCCTCAAAGGTATTACCATATATCACCGAAGATGAGCCGACTATTTCGAGACAATTTTTGCGGCTTAAAGTTTGGGAGTTCGGCTTAGTCGCAGGTGATATGTGTGCGGAACCCCCTATGCCAGTGTTTATTACACCTGTCCTTTGGCTCCCCAATGGTGCATGTTTTGCCGGCAGCCTCACCTAAGGACAGGTGGGGTAATTACCTAGGTGGTTTCCATGTAGCTGAGACACTAATTACACTACCTGTGCATAGGTGAGGTTTCCTGCAAAACATGCACCATTGGGGAGTCGTGACAGGTTGGAGAAACCCTGCCCTATATAGAGCAGACTGGAAGTCCTTGCATCTCCCTGGCAGGATGGTACTTGCCACTAGAGCACCAAAGCACCAGACTCCCTGCGGTCACATGACAGTGAGCCTGCAGTTCTAGCGGTGAGTTATGAAGGATTGAAGCGAGGAGAGGTAGCTATGATTTCCAGTATACTTCCAATGACTGCTTTGCATGGGGGGCTAGGACTACACATTGGGGGAAGGGGGCCTGTTAGTCCCTGCTTTTTTTTAGGGGTGGGGTGGGGGGGGGGGGGTGCAAAAGCGAGTAGGTGGGCTTATTCATGGATCGGCTTATCCATGAGTGTATGCGGCACAAATAGTGTACAGGAATCTGCAGCATTCATCTTAGAATTTTCCAGATTCAATGTATGAGTTTAGTTGGACTTAAAGAGACACTGAAGTCTCTTAAAAATCCCTTTTTTATTACAAAATGGTGTTTAACATATTAGCCCTAACTAAACCGCCGCATCCCCGCCGCTGTACACTATGTAAATCCCCCCAAACTCGCCCTCTCTCCCCTGCAAAATCCACGACTTTCTTGGTCGTGGATTTTGCTGCCCTGTGTGCTTCCGTGTGAGGCAGAGCTATGAGCCGCAGCTCTGCCTCCATGCACCGTCTATCAGCGGCAGATCTCTGCCTCTCCCCGCCCCTCTCAGTGAAGGAAGACAGAGGGGCCGGCGGAGGCGGAGATCCGTGCTGACTGACACGCTGAGAGGCAGAGCTGCGGCTCATAGCTCTGCCTCACACGGAAGCGCTGCCCGGATTGCCCTCCGTGGAGTTTGGGGGGATGTAGTTAGATTAGAGCGGCGGGGATGCGGCGGTTTAGGTAGGGCTAGTATATTACACATGATTTACAATGAAAAGATTTATAAGAGACTTCAGAGTCTCTTTAAAGCGGACCTGAACTCAGATCTTCCTCTCTGCTCTGAAAGATAAGCAACAGCATAATAGCCTTTAAAGAAAACCATTTCTTTGTTACAGCTGATACAAATCCTGCAATAAATCTGCAGTGTCTACTTCCTGCTTTCAGGAAAGCAGACAAAGGGTTAACATCCTGAGTTTACATATTTGCTGCTGTGCCAGGACTGCTGAATTTCTGTGCTGACACAGCTGAGAGATCAAATTGCACTTGTGATTAGTCACAGTGTATTAGACAGGCTGTTCTCCCTAAAAACACGCAAGGTGCATTTCTCTGTGTTTTTTTTGTCCTGTGCAAGAGTTCAGTTCCACACTTTTTTCCACTCCTCAGCTTTTCAGGGACATCAGCGTGAATGTGGAGGCTTGAGGCGGGATCCCATGCTGCTCTGGATTACTATAAATCCTTTTACTTGTGACTCATTCAGTGATGTCATCAGTGGTTCAGCCTATTTCTGGAGAGCGGCGATGTCACTCTGTATATTTAGACGGGGAATGTCAGCGCTGGTCACATGACTCATGCCCAGCACTGGGACAGAGGATAGCTACAATGCTTCTGGATAGAGATGCCAGTGCCTCCAGCTTACATGCAGGTCTCATGCAGCCTGACATTGGGCCAATCAGGATTGACAGGAAGTTGATTTGATTGGCCAGTTTTAAGCAGCATACGATTTGTATGAAGATTACTTGCAAGCTGGAATTAGCATTTTATTGACCCTCTGTATTTCTGGAAGGGGGTGATTGAGATTTATTATTATTTAGCATTTATATAGCGCCGTCATCTTCCGCAGCGCTGTACAGAGTATACTGTCTCGTCACTAACTGTCCCTCAGAGGAGCTCACAATCTAATCCTACCATAGTCATATGTCTATGTATGTATCATGTAGTAGGCGTGAACGATTTTAGAAAAAAATTGAATTGAGGGTTTTCTGTCTGAAATTGCGATTTCGATTCACGATTTCCGTTTCTCTTTGTGCCCCCTTTGCCTCTTTATGCCTCCGCCCTTCTTCAAACTTCCCCCATGTGGACATGGTGTGATCGCGATAATCGCCGCTTTGACGATTCCGAAATTGTGATCTTGGTGATCACGATTTTGGTTTAAATTCGATTTATCTTTAAGGCTTATCATGTAGTGTATTTTAGCCTAGGGTCACTTTAGGAGAAAGCCAATTGACTTATCTGTAGGTTTGTATGTTATGGGAGGAAACTGGAGTGCCTGGAGGAAACCCACACAGACACGGGAAGAACATACAAACTCCGTGCAGATTGTGCCCTGGCTGGGATTTTAGCGAATGTGCTGCATTTGGTCCATTTTCAAGCTACGTAACATTTGCATAATTATGTATTTGTATCTTATTTCTGGTGATTGATCTGGCCTCTTTCTCTGTGTGCAGCTGATAAAGGGATTTTCCTGTGTTATTTACCGGAATGATTGAGATTTGATCTGCGGAGGTTGAAGGAAAAGCTCCGGAATGTTTGCTGTGGCAGGCTGGTAACTGCTGGGTGAATTTATTTTCTTAGCGTCTTTCTGCATCATCACTTTAAAATAGCGTTGTGTTGCGTGTGCGGAGCCTGCCTGACGTGGTGGCTGTATTGAGCCTGAGAATGGCGGTTTATAGCGTGTGGCGTCTCTTGAGGGATTAGCTATAACCCGATGTGAGGACATCCTTCTCATTAGTGAGCGGAGACTGGCAGCCGTGACTCATCAGCCCATTCCTGGAGCTCCCGGGAGACCTGGCACATCGCTCTGCTCATTGATTGTGTCATTAGTGCTGTCTGTGTGCTGTGAGGTCACCGCTGCCTGCTGACAGCGAGGAGGAAGAGCTCCGGAGAGATCTGGCACGTCGCTCTGCTCATTGTGTGCTGTGAGGTCACTGCTGCCTGCTTATAGCGAGGAGGCGGAGCTCTGGAGAGATCTGGCACGTCGCTCTGCTCATTGGTTGTGTGCTGTGAGGTCACCGCTACCTGCTGATAGCGAGGAGGAGGAGCTCCCGGGAGGCCTGGCACGTCGCTCTGCTCATTGATTGTGTGCTGTGAGGTCACCGCTACCTGCTGATAGCGAGGAGGAGGAGCTCCCGGGAGACCTGGCGTGTCACTCTGCTCATTGATTGTGTGCTGTGAGGTCACCGCTACCTGCTGATAGCGAGGAGGAGGAGCTCCCGGGAGGCCTGGCACGTCGCTCTGCTCATTGATTGTGTGCTGTGAGGTCACTGCTGCCTGCTGATAGCGAGGAGGAGTAGCTCCCGGGAGACCTGGCACGTCGCTCTGCTCATTGATTGTGTGCTGTGAGGTCACCGCTACCTGCTGATAGCGAGGAGGAGGAGCTCCCGGGAGACCTGGCGTGTCACTCTGCTCATTGATTGTGTGCTGTGAGGTCACCGCTGCCTGCTGATAGCGAGGAGGAGGAGCTCCCGGGAGACCTGGCACGTCGCTCTGCTCATTGATTGTGTGCTGTGAGGTCACCGCTACCTGCTGATAGCGAGGAGGAGGAGCTCCCGGGAGACCTGGCACGTCGCTCTGCTCTTTGATTGTGTGCTGTGAGGTCACCGCTGCCTGCTGATAGCGAGGAGGAGGAGCTCCCGGGAGACCTGGCACGTCGCTCTGCTCATTGATTGTGTGCTGTGAGGTCACCGCTGCCTGCTGATAGCGAGGAGGAGGAGCTCCTGGGAGACCTGGCACGTCGCTCTGCTCATTGATTGTGTCATTAGTGCTGTCTGTGTGCTGTGAGGTCACCGTTGCCTACTGACAGCGAGGAGGCGGAGCTCTGGAGAGACCTGGCACGTCGCTCGGCTCATTGATTGTGTGCTGTGAGGTCACCGCTGCCTGCTGACAGCGAGGAAGAGGAGCTCCCGGGAGGGGAGACCTGTCACGTCAATCTACTCATTGATTGTGTGCTGTGAGGTCATCGCTGCCTGCTGATAGCGAGGAGGCGGAGCTCTGGAGAGACCTGGCACGTCACTCTGCTCATTGACTGTGTGCTGTGAAGTCACTGCTGCCTGCTGATAGCGAGGAGGAGGAGCTCCCGGGAGACCTGGCGCGTCACTCTGCTCATTGATTGTGTCATTATAGCTGTCTGTGTGCTGTGAGGTCACCGCTGCCTGCTGATAGCGAGGAGGAGGAGCTCCGGAGAGACCTGGCGAGTCGCTCTGCTCATTGATTGTGTCATTATAGCTGTCTGTGTGCTGTGAGGTCACTGCTGATAGCGAGGAGGAGGAGTCTCTGAGAGACCTGACACATCACACTGCTCATTGGTTGTGTGCTGTGAGGTCACTGCTTCCTGCTGATAGAGGAGGAGGAGCTCCTGGGAGAGATCTGGCACGTCGCTCTGCTCATTGATTGTGTCATTAGTGCTGTCTGTGTGCTGTGAGGTCACCGCAGTCTGCTGATAGCAGAGTAATGAGAGAACAACATGGCTGCCTCCATGGTATGCACAGTGTGGAAGGCCGCAGTGTGTTTTTTTTTTTTTTTTTTTTTTTGGTTTGTTTTTTTGTTTTGTTTTTTTATTTGAAGATACCAGTCCAATTTTTCAGTTGATTGAGGAGTTGTTTGAGGTACCACACACGTGTATTCAAGACTGCCGCAATTTCATAGACAAAAGATAATATATAGTGAATAAGTTACTTTGATTGAAAACTTTTCACTCAATCAACTTTTGATTATTAATTTTTTTTTATATAAAAGCCTTTTAATTTATATGGATTTTTAAAATGTAACATCTCAGTACATCTATCAGTATCTCCTGCTATCATCATTCTCTGTTTAGCATTACAATCACCACTGATCACCACATTGCTGCTTACAGGGGGATGTAACATCTCTGTACAGCTATCAGTATCTCCTGCCATCATCATTCTCTGTTTAGCATTACAATCACCACTGATCACCACATTGCTGCTTACAGGGGGGTGTAACATCTCTGTACAGCTATCAGTATCTCCTGCCATCATCATTCTCTGTTTAGCATTACAATCACCTCATTGCTGCTTACAGGGGGATGTAACATCTCTGTACATCTATCAGTATCTCCTGCTATCATCATTCTGTGTTTAGCATTACAATTACCACTGATCACCACATTGCTGCTTACAGGAGGATGTAGCATCTCTGTACATCTATCAGTATCTCCTGCCATCATCATTCTGTGTTTAGCATTACAATTACCACTGATCACCACATTGCTACTTACAGGGGGATGTAACATCTCAGTACATCTATCAGTATCTCCTGCCATTATCATTCTCTGTTTAGCATTACAATCACCACTGATCACCACATTGCTGCTTACAGGGGGATGTAACATCTCTGTACATCTATCAGTATCTCCTGCCATCATCATTCTCTGTTTAGCATTACAATCACCACTGATCACCACATTGCTACTTACAGGGGGGTGTAACATCTCTGTACATCTATCAGTATCTCCTGCCATCATCATTCTCTGTTTAGCATTACAATCACCACTGATCACCACATTGCTGCTTACAGGAGGATGTAACATCTCTGTACATCTATCAGTATCTCCTGCCATCATCATTCTCTGTTTAGCATTACAGTTACCACTGATCACCACATTGCTGCTTACAGGAGGATGTAACACCACTGTACATCTATCAATATTTCCTGCCATCATCATTCTCTGTTTAGCATTAGTTACCACTGATCACCACATTGCTACTTACAGGGGACGTAACATCTCTGTACATTTATCAATATCTCCTGCATTTATCATTCTGTGTTCAGCATTACAGTTACCACTGATCACCACATTACTACTTACAGGGGACGTAACATCTCTGTACATCTATCAGTATCTCCTGCCATCATCATTCTGTTTAGCATTACAATCACCACTGATCACCACACTGCTACTTACAGGGGGATGTAACCTCTCTGTACATCTATCAGTATCTCCTGCCATCATCATTCTCTGTTTAGCATTACAGTTACCACTGATCACCACATTGCTACTTACAGGGGGGTGTAACATCTCTGTACATCTATCAGTATCTCCTGCCATCATCATTCTCTGTTTAGCATTACAGTTACCACTGAACACCACACTGCTACTTACAGGGGGATGTAACCTCTCTGTACATCTATCAGTATCTCCTGCCATTATCATTCTCTGTTTAGCATTACAATCACCACTGATCACCACATTGCTACTGACAGGGGATGTAACATCTCTGTACATCTATCAGTATCTCCTGCCATCATCATTCTCTGTTTAGCATTACAATCACCACTGAACACCACACTGCTACTTACAGGGGGATGTAACATCTCTGTACATCTATCAGTATCTCCTGCCATCATCATTCTCTGTTTAGCATTACAGTCACCACTGATCACCACATTGCTGCTTACAGGGGGATGTAACATCTCTGTACAGCTATCAGTATCTCCTGCCATCATCATTCTCTGTTTAGCATTACATTTACCACTGAACACCACATTGCTACTAACAGGGGGATGTAACATCTCTGTACATCTATCAGTATCTCCTGCCATCATCATTCTCTGTTTAGCATTACATTTACCACTGAACACCACATTGCTGCTTACAGGGGGATGTAACATCTCTGTACATCTATTAGTATCTCCTGCCATCATCATTCTCTTTTTAGCATTACAATCACCACTGATCTCCACTCTCTCCAGTGTTGGCACATAGCGGGCAGTGACTGGTGCTGTGGGTGTGGAATGTGTCAGGGCTGTGTCTGGAGGGACAGAGCAGTGTTCTCCCCAGGCTCTTTTAGCAGGGTGCTCCACCCGGCTAGTTTTGTGACCACCCAGCTGTCATCGGCTCACCTCCTCCTATGCTGTAAGCATAGTTGCTCACAGAAGCACCGGCCCTGCATTCTCTCCTTTTGCCCCACCTGGCTACTTTTTCATGCCACCCGGCTACTATTTCATGCCACCCAGCTGGAAAAAAATCCTGGGGAGAACACTGCAGAGAGTCTCCTCTCTGCAGGATGAGTGGGTGTCGGCTCTCTCCGGTGTTGGCATACAGCGGGTAGTAATGGGTGTGAAGGGTGTCAGGGCTGTGTCTGGAGGGACAGAGGGTCTCCTCTCTGCGGGGGATGAGTGGGTGTCGGCTCTCTCCAGTGTTGGCACACAGCGGGCAGTGATGGGTGTGGAGGGTGTCAGGGCTGTGTCTGGAGGGACAGAGGGTCTCCTCTCTGCGGGGGATGAGTGGGTGTCTGCTCTCTCCGGTGTTGGCATACAGCGGGCAGTGACGGGTGGTGTGGAGGGTGTCAGGGCTGTGTCTGGAGGGACAGAGGGTCTCCTCTCTGCAGGATGAGTGGGTGTCGGCTCTCTCCGGTGTTGGCACACAGCGGGCAGTAATGGGTGTGGAGGGTGTCAGGGCTGTGTCTGGAGGGACAGAGGGTCTCCTCTCTGCGGGGGATGAGTGGGTGTCTGCTCTCTCCAGTGTTGGCACACAGCGGGCAGTGATGGGTGTGGAGGGTGTCAGGGCTGTGTCTGGAGGGACAGAGGGTCTCCTCTCTGCGGGGCAGGAGTGGGTGTCGGCTCTCTCCGATGTTGGCACACAGCGGGCAGTGATGGGTGCTTTGGGTGTGAAGCGTGTCTGGGCGTGGCACACACATGGCCTGTCACCTCACTCATTTACTGTCGGGAAGCTTGTCTGGCAAGGAATTCTGGGAATCCTCCGCAGCTAAACTGTCCTGGGTGACTTTCCTGCTCGCTAGTGAGACACAACTGTGACTGCACCAGACTCTTAAAGTGTGACTCCAGCTGCAGACAGTGGGACAGAGTTTCATTCACAAATGTAGTATTGCTCTCTCTATCCACCTGCCCGACCCTAAATCTCCAACCCACATGTAAGATGTTTCTGAGGGGGATTTGGAACAATGTCTTGTTTGGATGAGGGATGAACTATTTGTCCCAGATGAATATGAAGGGTGTACCTAGTTTACGGTAATTCTTATTCATGCCTAGGAATTTTACTTTCCAAAATCAGAAGATTATATTTAAAGTGTACCTGAGAGGATAAAAAAAATGTATAACTACCTGGGACTTTTTCAAGCCCCCTCCAGGCTGATCGCTCCCTTGCTGTCCTCAGCCGCCTCCTGCTGGATCTTCTGCGATCAGCCCCTGTAAGTCATTCAATAGCACAGTCTTGCCTCGCACACTCCCCTATTGCATCCCCATGGCCAGGAGTGTTCTGCACCTGTGCTGTAGTACTGCGCAAGCGCAGGGTGCTCCCGGCGACAGGAACACAATGGGGGTGCGTGCACAATACACCCCAGACTGGAGGACTTACCGGGGCCGATTGCAGAAGATCCATGAGGCCATGGATAATAGCGAGGGGGCTGGCGGAAGCCTCAGGTAATATACTTTGCATCCCCCATGACAAGATAGATTAGTTCCAAAACAGTCAGCTCTGTTAGCTGTTGCAACCTACAGAATGTTTGTTTACTGAGTCTTAGAGACTCTGTAACTTTAAAAAGTGCCCCTAGGGGTTACTTACCTCGAGAGGGAGAAGCCTCTAGATCCTATCGCAGCTTCCTCCGTCCCACGGTGGTCTCGCTGTGCCCCTCGTAAGCCACAGCCGACAATTTGTCAGGCTATGGTACGCTGTGGCGCAGCGCCTGCAATATTTACCTTCCCTGGCTCCAGCGTAGGCGCAGTAGCGGCTCTCAGCTCAGGATCAGGCAAGTCCCCTGCGCAGTAGAATGAACCTGACTGGGATCGGCTATTTCTGCCTGATCCCGAGCCGAGTGCTGCTACTGCGCCTGCGCTAGAGCCGGGAAGGTAAATATTTACATGGTCGCAGTTCGGAGCTGCCAAGTGAGACCGCAGTAGGACGGGGGAAGTTCGATAGGATCCAGAGGCTTCCCCCTCCCAAGATAAATACCCCCCAGGGGCATTTTTTTAAAGTTAGATTCTCCTTAAAGCCAGTAGAAAATATACCTGGTTTCCCAGAATGCTGGGGGGCTGGGTTACATACAGATTTAGGAGATGTTTCTGGCACTGCAGTCAGGAGAATTACCATAAGGCTAGGTCCACACTTGTGCCCTGCAGAACAGATACGTTTTTGTAAACTTTTTTTTCTCTCCGTTTTGAGACAAATGGGTATTTTTGCAGGAACGATTCCAGTCCGTGGAAACGTCTCCTGTCCTTGCCGTTGGTGGCGGGGGCCGCCATGCTGAAGGGGAGAGCAGGCAGGAAGGGGGCAGCGGGGGGAGGGGGGTCGGTGTCCCCCCTCCATCACCTGGATCCCCCCTTCCCCGCTCCCCCTCCAGCTAGTTTCAATCATTTAAAAATCGTCTAAAATCAATATAATGTAGCAGGCAGCGAGCGGGGAACTTAATTCCTTGCGCTCCACCACTCGCCGCGTCACTTCCTGTAATGCCATCCAATAAACATCAGATGACGGCATTGCAGGAAGTGACGCGGTGGGACGCAAGGAAGTAAGTTCCCCGCTCATCGCCTGCTACATTATGTTGATTTTAAACAATGTTTAAATTATTTGAAACAGAAACGGATCAGTTTCTGTGTCAAAATTTGCCTGCGTAGAGGGAAATCCGTTTTCCCATTGCCTGCCACTACCCCTGCGTGTATCAGGGTCCAGATCCGTTGCGTGAAAATGCAGCAAATCCGGACCTTCCGATCAGATTTTGAAAACGGGTCACTGCAAAACGCAGACGGATCTGGTTTTTTTCTTGGGTGAAGACGGCTGCTATTTTTAACATTAGTATCCGGGGCTCCGTTTTTAACCACTTCGGTCTATCTGGACGGATATATCCATCCAGATAGACTGTGCAGCTCCTGCTGCCTGAGGCGCGTGATCGCGCGCGCTCCCGCCGCCTGCCGTTAGCCCCCGATCAGTGAATGGGAATATAGTTCCCATTCACCGATCTAAGTCCCCCGCAGAAAAACAGACTGTCTCTTATCAGAGACCGTGGTTTTTCTGCAAAAAAAAAAGTTGCCCGTCCTCATTCTGGTTCCTGGAAGCGTGATCGTACGCTTCCAGGACTTTTTTGACTGTGGTCATCTTGTGGCCAAATAGTAAACTGCACCCACATACATTTCTTATTAAATAATGACATTACTTTACATTTAAAATTAGCTGTTTACCACCCACACCAAAAATTACCCAAACACATTTTTTAATTAAAAAAAAAATTAAATGAATAAAATTACAATTAAAAAAAACAACAACAAAAAAACTACATAAATATTTACCTAAGGGTCTGAACTTTTTAAATGTGCAAGTCTAGAGAGTATATTATATATTTTTTAAATTATAAGCTTGTAAATAGTGATGGATGCAAATTGAAAAAAATGCACCTTTATTTCTAAATAAAATATTGGCGCCATAAATTGTGATAGGGGCATAATTTAAACTGTGTAATAACCCGGACAAATGGGCAAATAAAATACATGTGTTTTAATTACGGTAGCATGTATTTATTTGAACTATAATGGTCAAAATCCTGAGAAATAATGAATTTTATCCATTTCTTTCTTAATCTTCCTGTTAAAATGGATTGAGAAAAAAATTAATTATTAGCAAAATGTACCACCTAAAGAAAGCCTAATTAGTGGCGTGAAAAACAAGTTATAGATCAATTAATTGTGATAAGTAGTGATAAAGTTATTGGCGAATGAATGGGAGGTGAAATTTGCTCGGATGCATAAGGTGAACAACACTGTAGGCTGAAGTGGTTAATCAGGGCTGAAAAACTAGGCTTTAAAGTGGATATTCTATCTTCTGTGCAGGACAAGGCATGTTCTGGGCAATGTATATTACAGTGGACCTGACCTCTTGCACAGGACAGAGGGGGAAAAAAAGAGTCATGCACCCTGTATGTATTTAGAGTTTAGCCTGTCTAATCCCACCTCATCTGTGTCTAATCACAAGTTGTAGTTTGATCTCTCAGCTGATCTCTCTGGCCTCTGCCATGGCAGAATAACTTGTTTGTTAACCCTATGTCTGCTTCCATGAAATCAGGAAGTAGACACACTGCAGATGTATTGCAGGATTGGTATCAGCTGTAACAAAGAAATGTTTTCACATTAACCACTTCACCCCAAGGCGGTTTTTACCCTAACGGACAAGAGAGATTTTCACCTTTCAGTCATCCCTTTCATTTGCCAATAGCTGCATCACTACTAATCACAATGAAATGATCTATATCTTGTTTTTTCACCACTAATTGGGCTTTTTGCGGTTGATATTTGTTTTCAGTAATTACTTTATTTTCTATGCATTTTAAAGGGAAATACAAGGAAAAAATGAAAAAATACACTTTCTCTAATTTTATCCCCTATGGTTTTAATATACGGTAAACACTGCTACTGTACATAAAACCCACACATTTTATCTGCCTATCTGTCCTGGTTATCACAAGATTTTAATTATGTCCCCCTAGTACAAAGTATGGTGACAATATATCATTTGGAACTAAAGGTGTATTTTTTTATTTTTTGTGTTTTTTTTTTCACTATTTTCACGTGCACGTACCCGCAGGAGCACGCACGTGTACCCACGGGAGTGCACGTGCACAGCAGCAGCAGAACTGTCTGACTTATTAAGAGGCTCTAGCAGGACGCAAGTCCGCATGTCATTAAGTGGTTATAGGTTATGTTGTTGCGTATCTTTTGGAGCAGGGAGGAAGTTCTGAGTTCAGGTCCGCTTTAAGAGGACTAGTGAATTGCTGCCGATGTGTGCTGTAATGGGCTTGCTGGGATGGTAGATTAGATTATGAGCCCCTCTGAGGGACAGTTAAGTGACATGACAATATACTCTGTACAGCGTGGCAGATGTCAGTGCTACATAATAATGCTGTGCAGCCCGTATAGGAGTGTGTGTATAGATATGCAGAATAAAGGCAGAGTAGCTGTTTACTGTAGCAGAGATCTCCCCCTGCCTGGCCCCAGCAGCAGCTCATGCTGTTTATCACATGCCAGCGTGTTTGTGTGTCCCAGCAGTGATGCAGCACAACGAGCGGCGTGTAACCGGAGACCTGTCAGGGTGAGATCGCTCTGCAGCCCAGCTTCCTGTTACAGCGTTGTCAGGATTTTATGGCTGCTTGTTTCCTGGTTGGGGGAATGCCCCTCCTCTCTGGGCTGGCACAGACAGTCATGCAGACCCAAATGACTTGTTAAAGGTTTTTATATCCGCTGCCTTTCCCTGAGTCATATCGGCTCTCAGCTAAGGTCGCTGAAAGGTCAGCAGAATGGTGCTACTGTATGACTGCATCCCTGCGTACAACACACACAGCAACAACGCCAGCTGGGTGCAAACAGGGGAGGAGCTTGTGTTTAAAGGGAACCCCCTCTGATCCCTTCAGCTTGCAGGGGTTAAAGTGGAGCTGAACTCTCGCACAGGACAGAAGGAAATCCTCGAGAAATGCACTCTGTATGTATTTAGAGAGTTTAGCCTGTCTATAATTCCCCCTCATCTGTGACTAATCACATCTGTAATTTGATCTCTCAGCTGTGTCAGCGGGCTGCCATGGCAGAGAGCTAATTGGTAAACACAGGATGTTAACAATATGTCTGCATCCATGAAAGCAGGAAGTAGTCACACTGCAGGTTTATTGCAGCATTTGTATCAGCTGTACAAGAAAAATGTTTTTTCTTTAAAGGTTATTATGCTGTTGCTTATCTTTTTGAGCTGAGAGGACGTTCCAAGTTCAGGTCTGCTTTAAATAGATTGTATCAAAGGAATCTCCTCCTAAAGGGGGAGGTTCATGAATCGTGTCGGCTGGGGGGTGTCCAATCTGGTTTCCAGTCGCTTTTCTGATCGATTTTCTGATCATTGTTGTACAAAATTGGTCAGAAAAACTATTGGAAATCAGATTGGACCTATCAAAAATGATAGTTAACCCGTCGATCTGCTGGGAAAATGCGCGGTGTGCACCAAGCATAATACTTTTGGCCATAAGCCAGTTACACACACCCAATTGTGATTGGCTAATCCGTTCATAGTATTCAAAGTTTATTGGCCCTCATGAACCGAAGAGGTGGTAAAATTGGCCATAATTGGATGCGTGTACCAGGCTTTAGCCCCTGAACAAGCATGCAGCAGAGCAGATGTTTCTGACTGAACGGTGACTGGATTAGCTGCATGCTTGTTTCAAGTGTGTGATTCAGACACTACTGCAGCCAAAGGGATCAGCAGGACTGCCAGGCAACTGGTGTTGTTTAAAAGGTAATAAACAGGGCAGCCTCCATATCTCTCTCACAGGTGTCCTTTAATTACTGGGGGGGGGGGGGGGCGGTGCTGCTGCTTCCTGGCCCCCTTTCTGTATTTGTCCCACCATCTTGTGTCTGCCCACTGCAGCTGCCTCAGTCCAATGTGGCTGTGGTGATATTGTGCAGAATATCACCGGGAGACCTGCGGCTGTGAGACGCAAGATGGGGAGGAGGGCTGGGGATCAGCTCTGCACAGAGGGAATTAAATTTCTTGCTGCCAACCCAATAACCCACACTATTTATCAGGGCTGTGGAGTCGGAGTCGTGGTTTCATAAACTGAGGAGTCTGAGTCAGGAGTTGGAGTCGGATGATTTGTGTACCAAATCTAAAGCCCTGGTAAGTATTAGACTAAGGAGTCGGAGTCTGAGCCATTTTGGGTACCTGGAGTCGGCTTCATAAACTGAGGAGTTTGTGTCGGATGATTTTTGTACCTACTTCACGGCCCTGCAATTTATGAACCTCCCTTAGGCCTGGAACCCACTGAAAACCGCAAACGCAAAACGCAACCGCTAGCGTTTTGTCTGAGCGGTTTGCAAGCGGATTCATGCGCGTTTTTGGTCGTGTTTTGCAACATTGTATTTTTTTGCCCAGCGGGTGCGTAGCGTTTTGCGTTTTTATCCTGATTGGTCCTGTGAATTATTTTTCATTTTGTTACAGTGTGCTGAACCGCAAAACGCTAGCAAAACCGCTCAGTTTAGGTTTTGCTGAGCGTTTCCGCTAGCGGTTCAATACTTTACATTGAAGCGCTAACGCTCCCAAAATGCTGCAGGTCCTGCGTTTGCGTTTCTGAGAAACGCAAACGCTCCTGTGGAAGTTGCCCCATCCATAAACATTAGCCCAGCGTTTTGGCAAACTGCTAGCGTATCGCAGTGCTGCCAAAACGCTGCCAAAAGCGCTCCTGTGGGTTCCAGCCCTTAGGGGTGATTCATTGCTGCTGTGGAGATTCCCTTTAGGACTTGTACACTGAGAGGTGGAGGGCTGTCTGTGTAGCAGTTCCCTGAGCTCTGCATGCTCTGCTCTGTGTGGTGCTGCAGAAAAGCTGTGCCAAGCATGGGGCTCTGTACACTGGGGACCCAGCGCTGCAAGACGAGAGCGCTAACCGATATGCCACCGTGCTGCCGAGATGACATGTGACATGAGATAAACCTGTATAACCAGTGCAGAGCACATTAATAACTAGACTGTTTTACTTGCTTTATTTTGCTGCCTAAAAGAGGTTATTTCTATGCATGGAAGTGACAGCTTCTGTCTTGTCTGTACCTTGTCGGCAATATAATAAACATCACTGATAAGCAAATTAAAGCCATAAACGTTTTCCTGGTAGATTACGTCTGAGGGCAGGGAGAGATAAAATACATGAACTTTTGACCATTTTCTAACCCAGGGACACTTAATAGGCTGCCACTAATTAGAGACAGTAGAGCATACAACCTACTTTCTAAATGTTTAAATATAAAACAAAAACCCTGGGATATCTAAAAATAAAAACATTTTTTGCAGTAGGAGGATAAATACAATTGTTTATCTCATCATCCGTTTATTTTCACTTCGGGTTCACCTTAACCTTTTGGGGACCGCCTGCATGAGATCCTACGCTGCAGGTGTGGCTGTTCTAGCCTGATGCGGCGTAGGATCTACGCCGCCCGCCGTTTCCGCTCCTGATGCGATTGTGCACACCCGAGAGCGGAGATGAAACGATCATATGACAGCTGACATCTCCCCTCAGTGATCAGAAGCCATCGCATATAGCTCCTGATCACGTGATCACTACAATCGCGGGAGGATTGTAGTGATCACTAGTAACGGGGGCTTAGAAGAGGATCCACTCACCTTCCTGCCGTTCCCGCGACGATCGGCGCTCCCCACCGCTCTTGCCGGCATCTCTGCTCGTTGTGACGTAAGTCCCGGGCCACGGCTTGATGACCTCATCAAGCCGCAACCTGGGACTTAGCGTCAGTACGAGCGGGGATGTCGGCGAGAGTGGAGGGGTCCACAGCGGCTCATCGCTGGTGTCTGGAAGGTGAGTGAAAGCTGCTGCTGAAAGGGGGGACACCTGGCCACACAGGGGAGACACGGCCCAGCAAGAGGATCAGGCTGCCTGACCCCCCCCCCCCAAACGCGTGCCCCCCCCCCCCCCCCCCATGCAAAAGTGCCTGGGTTAGGCGGCCGGTCCTGAAAGGGTTAAAATGCCTCTCGAGGTACACGGCAAAGCCCTCTTTATTTCATAGGAGCTGCTGTGCAATAACTCTCTCCATACTCCTTATGTGATAAATGTATTAAGGATTTGGATTTCAGGGATGGAGGGCTTTTCCCTCAGTTGGGACACTTGTCCAGTGAGCTGCTGAGATCAGTGAATAGAATACTGTAAGTTCCTGGGATGTAATGCCTTCAGCAATGCTTGACCTATATGAGAAGTCGCTGTGAGTGCTGTGAGTGCGCCCGGGGCCTGCAGCGTATTCACGCTCTTTGTCCTCCTGAGCTGATAATAGCCCAGCGCTCTCCTCCATTCACTAGTCTCTTGTTTCCAGACCAGCATCAGAACCACTTTCTGTATTCCTGTTTAGTGCAGACCCAGCAGCCCTAATAACATGCTTGTGTTTCCCTACAGAGACCATGACGAGCTCAGGAAAGGAGAACTCCCGCATGAAGAGCTACAAGAACAAGTCTCTCAATCCGGATGAGATGCGGAGGAGGCGGGAGGAGGAGGGGCTACAGCTGCGCAAACAGAAGCGGGAAGAGCAGGTGAGTGACAGTGGGGAGGCATTTATGTTCAGTTTGCTTCACACGATCTACTTTATTTAGCCACAGTGCACAGGTGCAAGCAAATGCCCCTGGTCTACAGCTGTGTATAACACGCCTCTTCAGGACACGTGCCCCGTGTTTCTCACCCCTCCCATCTACCTATATAGAGGTGTCAATGTTTGCCCACCCACTGGGGGAGGGAGGGGACAACAGCAGTATAATAAAACCACCTGAGAACACATCAAAGGACGACTACTTAAAGGGGAACTTCAGCCTAAACAAACATACTGTCATTAAGTTACATTAGTTATGTTAATTAGAATAGATAGTTAATATAATCTGTTACCCACCCTGTTTTAAAAGAACAGTCAAATGTTTGTGATTCATGGGGGCTGCCATCTTTGTCATGGGGGCAGCCAGCTTTTTGGTTGAAAGGAGGTGACCGAGAGCATGAGACACAGTTCCAACTGTCCTGTGTCCTGATCACCCCTCCCAGCTGCACACCCTAGGCTTCAAATATCAAATTTAAAATGTAAAATAAAAAAAATTGCACCAAAACAGCAGAATGAGAACAACAACATCAGAATCCCATCATGCTTTGCACAGCATCAGGGGGAAAAATGCCCGGGCAGTTTTCTTCTGTGCAGCTAAAAATGAGGCTTGTATAAGAGAAACAAAGTTCTGATGCTGTGAAACTGTTAAACACTAGGCCTTTTCAGTTCTGCTGAGCAGATTTTTAGTCTGGAGGTTCACTTTAAAAAATGCATTGACTTCATTCCTCTCGTTGAAGCCCAGGTGCATCCGTAGGTGAAATCATGGTGGCTTCTCTTTTTAGGAGTGTCTCACCCCTTGAGCCACCCCTATTATCGCTTTCTACCACTTCTAAACCCGCAAAGGATAAGCAGCTCACATTGGCCCTATGGGCCTTCTTCGTGTGTTCCATTAGATGGGTTGTTCTCACACCGGTTTTAATAGATCTCTTGTGTTGAAGAAAGAGTTCCTTCGGGGGTTGAACCGTTTTGCCAATATAACTTCAGCAAGGACAGCAAATAGAAAACAACGTACTTTGCGTTCTACTTGTATTCAGATTTTGTGTAAAATGCATCTTGAAATTAGACCAGGTTTAATAATTTTGTGTTAATTTGTATTGGTCCAATTTCAAGCTGTGTCCAGTTAACATGAAATCTGAATGTGAGTGGAAATGATTTGCATCTCATTAGCAGCAGTTACTCTGTGAGCTTTGTTCCTGTCCAGAACTGCCGGTGCAGGAGTCATTTAGCTGCATAGAGCACAAAAAGAAAAACCGAGCGCTCCTCTTTGTGCATTTGCTTCATTAGTTTCAGCAATAGCGCTTTCAGTTACACTTACAGTGTTCATGCGATGTTAAAGGCGTTTCATAGGCCTGTCGGCAAGTCCTCTCTCCTGCGCTTGGCCAGAGCTGCAGGAGTGATGTTCAGCTTGGAGCAGTGGGCGGGGCCTGGTCGTGCTGGAGCCATCTCACGTCATGACGCGTTTCGGCGTTAGACCACACCTTCGTCAGGTGACGCGATGGCGGGGACGACTAGGATCTGAAGGACTTATACATACTGCCGTCTGCAGACACCCGGCTACTTCCTCTACTGCGCAGCTTGTCCACACCCTCGGGTCACCTGACAAAGGCGTGGTCTAACGCCGAAACGCGTCGTGACGTCAGACGGCTCCAGCGCGACCAGGCCCCACCCATTGCACCTCGCTCCAAGCTGAACATCGCCCCTGCAGCTCTGGCCAAGCGCAGGAGAGGACAGAGGACTTGCTGGCAGGCCTATGATGCGCCTTTAACATCGCATGAACACTGTAAGTGTAACTGAAAGCGCTATTGCTGAAATTAAATGAAGTTAATGCGCAAAGAGGAGCGCTCTGTATTTTTTTGTTCTCTTAGGTTAACTGGAGCCACCCAGCACCAAGAGCTGCACCCAGGACATTAAAGAGACACTGAAGCGAGAATAAATCTCGCTTCAGTGCTTCTATTCAGCAGGGGCACGTGTGCTAAAACGCTGCTATCCCGCGGCTAAACGGGGGTCCCTTACCTCCCAAATCCCCTCCGTGCAGCGGGGGATCACTTCCGCATTCAGGCAGGGCTAATGGCTGCAGCCCTGCCTCACGCGCGTCTGTCAGCGCGTATCTCCGCCTCTCCCCCCGCCCCTCTGTCTTCCTTCGCTGAGAGGGGCGGGGGAGAGGCGGCGGTGCGCCGCTGAGAGGCAGGGCTGCAGCCGTTAGCCCTGCCTGAAGAGCAGCAAATTCTACAACCAAGTTGGTCGTTGATTTTGCGGGGGTTGGGGGTGAAGGGACCTCCGTTCAGCCGCGGGATAGCGGCGTTTTAGCATATAAGCACTGAAGCGAGATTTATTCTCCCTTCAGTGTCCCTTTAACTTATCGCATCACCATCCTTACCACCAAGGCAGCGCAGGGTCATCTTCCCCTTTTAGCTGCATAGAGCAGGAGCCGTAGTTACTCATTTTCAACTCCCGCACTAATCCATTGACTGGCATGTTTGACACTCCTATAATAACTGTAAATACTCAGAATAATGATTGCTTTTAGTCCTTTCTGCTTCCTCTCTCTGATGTGTTATTTTCTCCCCCAGCTGTTCAAGAGACGGAATGTGGCCAACGCAGAGGAGACCCCTGAGGACGAGGGGATGTGTGACGGGAACTTCCACGACACGCAGACCAATAACATGGAGATGGCTTCGGTGAGTGCAGAACCCCGGCTCTACAATACACGAGACCTGAGGATGAGACAGCAGCCCATTGGTGCAGAGCTCTGTGACTAATACAGGAGACCTGATAATAGGACAGCAGCCCATTGGTGGAGAGCTCTGTGACTAATACAGGAGACCTGATAAGACAGCAGCCCATTGGTGGAGAGCTCTGTGTCTGTAATACAGGAGACCTGATAATAAGACAGCAGCCCATTGGTGGAGAGCTCTGTGACTGTAATACAGGAGACCTGATAATAAGACAGCAGCCCATTGGTGGAGAGCTCTGTGACTGTAATACAGGAGACCTGATAATAGGACAGCAGCCCATTGGTGGAGAGCTCTGTGACTGTAATACAGGAGACCTGATAATAAGACAGCAGCCCATTGGTGGAGAGCTCTGTGACTGTAATACAGGAGACCTGATAATAAGACAGCAGCCCATTGGTGGAGAGCTCTGTGACTGTAATACAGGAGACCTGATAATAGGACAGCAGCCCATTGGTGGAGAGCTCTGTGTCTGTAATACAGGAGACCTGATAATAGGACAGCAGCCCATTGGTGGAGAGCTCTGTGACTGTAATACAGGAGACCCAATGATAAGACAGCAGCCCATTGGTGGAGAGCTCTGTGTCAGTAATACAGGAGACCTAATAAGACAGCAGCCCATTGGTAGAGCGCTTTGTGTCTGTAATACAGGAGACCTGATAATAGGACAGCAGCCCATTGGTGGAGAGCTCTGTGTCTGTTATACAGGAGACCTGATAAAGACAGCAGCCCATTGGTGGAGAGTTCTGTGTCAGTAATACAGGAGACCTGTTGATGAGACAGCAGCCCATTGGTGGAGAGCTCTGTGTCTGTAATACAGGAGACCTGATAATAAGACAGCAGCCCATTGGTGGAGAGTTCTGTGTCAGTAATACAGGAGACCTGTTGATGAGACAGCAGCCCATTGGTGGAGAGCTCTGTGTCAGTAATACAGGAGACCTGATGATTAGACAGCAACCCATTGGTGGGGAGCTCTGTGTCTGTAATACAGGAGACCTAATAAGACAGCAGCCCATTGGTAGAGAGCTCTGTGTCTGTAATGCAGGAGACCTGATGATGAGACAGCAGCCCATTGGTGGAGAGCTCTGTGTCAGTAATACAGGAGACCTGATGATGAGACAGCAGCCCATTGGTGGAGAGCTCTGTGTCAGTAATACAGGAGACCTGATGATGAGACAGCAGCCCATTGGTGGAGAGCTCTGTGTCGGTAATACAGGAGACCTGATGATGAGACAGCAGCCCATTGGTAGAGAGCTCTGTGTCTGTAATACAGGAGACCTGATGATAAGACAGCAGCCCATTGGTGGAGAGCTCTGTGTCAGTAATACAGGAGACCTGATGATAAGACAGCAGCCCATTGGTGGAGAGCTCTGTGTCAGTAATACAGGAGACCTGATGATAAGACAGCAGCCCATTGGTGGGGAGCTCTGTGTCTGTAATACAGGAGACCTAATAAGACAGCAGCCCCATTGGTAGAGAGCTCTGTGTCTGTAATGCAGGAGACCTGATGATGAGACAGCAGCCCATTGGTGGAGAGCTCTGTGTCAGTAATACAGGAGACCTGATGATTAGACAGCAGCCCATTGGTGGAGAGCTCTGTGTCAGTAATACAGGAGACCTGATGATGAGACAGCAGCCCATTGGTGGAGAGCTCTGTGTCAGTAATACAGGAGACCTGATGATGAGACAGCAGCCCATTGGTGGAGAGCTCTGTGTCGGTAATACAGGAGACCTGATGATGAGACAGCAGCCCATTGGTGGAGAGCTCTGTGTCAGTAATACAGGAGACCTGATGATAAGACAGCAGCCCATTGGTGGAGAGCTCTGTGTCAGTAATACAGGAGACCTGATGATAAGACAGCAGCCCATTGGTGGAGAGCTCTGTGTGAGTAATACAGGAGACCTGATGATAAGACAGCAGCCCATTGGTGGAGAGCTCTGTGTCAGTAATACAGGAGACCTGATGATGAGACAGCAGCCCATTGGTGGGGAGCTCTGTGTCAGTAATACAGGAGACCTGATGATAAGACAGCAGCCCATTGGTGGAGAGCTCTGTGTCAGTAATACAGGAGACCTGATGATAAAACAGCAGCCCATTGGTGGAGAGCTCTGTGTCAGTAATACAGGAGACCTGATGATAAGACAGCAGCCCATTGGTGGAGAGCTCTGTGTCAGTAATACAGGAGACCTGATGATAAGACAGCAGCCCATTGGTGGGGAGCTCTGTGTCAGTAATACAGGAGACCTAATAAGACAGCAGCCCATTGGTAGAGAGCTCTGTGTCAGTAATACAGGAGACCTGATGATGAGACAACAGCCCATTGGTGGAGAGCTCTGTGACTGTAATACAGGAGACCTGATGATGAGACAGCAGCCCATTGGTGGAGAGCTCTGTGTCTGTAATACACGAGACCTGATGATGAGACAGCAGCCCATTGGTGGAGAGCTCTGTGACTGTAATACAGGAGACCTGATGATAAGACAACAGCCCATTGGTGGAGAGCTCTGTGTCTGTAATACACGAGACCTGATAAGACAGAAGCCCATTGGTGGAGAGCTCTGTGTCTGTAATACAGGAGACCTGATAAGACAGCAGCCCATTGGTGGAGAGCTCTGTGTCTGTAATACACGAGACCTGATAATGAGACAGCAGCCCATTGGTGGAGAGCTCTGTGTCTGTAATACACGAGACCTGATGATGAGACAGCAGCCCATTGGTGGAGAGCTCTGTGTCAGTAATACAGGAGACCTGATGATAAGACAGCAGCCCATTGGTGGAGAGCTCTGTGTCAGTAATACAGGAGACCTGATGATAAGACAGCAGCCCATTGGTGGGGAGCTCTGTGTCAGTAATACAGGAGACCTAATAAGACAGCAGCCCATTGGTAGAGAGCTCTGTGTCAGTAATACAGGAGACCTGATGATGAGACAACAGCCCATTGGTGGAGAGCTCTGTGACTGTAATACAGGAGACCTGATGATGAGACAGCAGCCCATTGGTGGAGAGCTCTGTGTCTGTAATACACGAGACCTGATGATGAGACAGCAGCCCATTGGTGGAGAGCTCTGTGACTGTAATACAGGAGACCTGATGATAAGACAACAGCCCATTGGTGGAGAGCTCTGTGTCTGTAATACACGAGACCTGATAAGACAGCAGCCCATTGGTGGAGAGCTCTGTGTCTGTAATACACGAGACCTGATAATGAGACAGCAGCCCATTGGTGGAGAGCTCTGTGTCTGTAATACACGAGACCTGATGATGAGACAGCAGCCCATTGGTGGAGAGCTCTGTGTCTGTAATACACGAGACCTGATGATAAGACAGCAGCCCATTAGTGGAGAGCTCAGCCATATAGAGCTAGCAGCAGCCAGGGGGCGCTCTAACGTGCAAATACTGATGTTACTTGGCAGTGTATCCTCTGCTCTCTCTTATTGGTCAGTGAGGCTGTCCGTGTTAATGATGGGCCAATAATCAGGCTGATGAGGAGAGAGGGGTAATACGTGTTACTGTATGAATAGCTGGTGTGCAGAAAACAGAGAGGGCCTAATAGGTGCTGATAATTCTATAGTTGGGGTATGATAATGTCAGTGCTAGTTGTTGGGTAATGTGAACCTGTCTGCTATGGTTTATGGAGCGACACTGAGACCTGAGATGTAAATAGTGCCCGCCCCTTCCTGCCTCACTAAGCTGCTCCCATTGGCCAGTGATCACTGGACTGGCACTCAGTCATTTCTCCTGCATATCCTATGTAAAGAGATACTGACAGTTGGGCAATGGGAGCAGCTTATTGAAACGGCCTGTTACAATGCACTTTATCGTAGTAATGCTCACGGTATTGGAGTACCACGAGTTGCACTAATAGTGTAATCCGCGGTACGCTGCTGCAGTAGTGCCGGTGATATTCCCATGCACTGTCTGTGCATAGTAATATTTACTGCAGTTACGGCATCCCCATTGCCTCCGATTATTTGAGCCTGCATTTCTGTATTTAGGATAGAACTGGTTGCCTTTGCGTGCGTTCCTCTTTGCCCCGTCCTGCAAAATCTCACTTCCAGGTAATGGGATGGCATCTCAATATTTTTTTCTTTTGGTGTATGTAACATGGTCTCATCTCTCCTTACAGAGCGGAGTCATCACACCGGATATGATAGAGATGATTTTCTCTGAAAACCCAGAGCAGCAGCTGTCCGCTACACAGAGATTCCGCAAGCTCCTATCGAAAGGTAAACTCGCTGTGTATGTATGTATAGTATATCTGTATGTAGGCACACAGTGTTGTGTAACAATAGCTATTACAGCTATGCAGTTACTGTGGGCCACAGTGACTGTACCTGTCTGTTCAGGCCACTCCTACCACCCCCCCCCCCACACACGAGGCTTGACAGTTCTTTACGCTAAGTCAGGGGTGTCAAACTCAAATACAAAGTAGGCCGAAATCGAACAGTAGGACCAAGTTGTGGGGCAACCTCAATGTCTACTGCCCACCTTATAAAGTTCCCTGGTCTCTAATCCCCCCCCCCCCAACCACTATGCAGATCCCTGGTGTCTAGTGGTCCTCCTCCCTCCCCTATACAGTTCCCTGGTGTCTAGTGGTCAACACCCTCCCTATACAGTTCCCTGGTGTCTAGTGGTCAACACCCTCCCTATACAGTTCCCTGGTGTCTAGTGGTCAACACCCTCCCTCTCCTATACAGTTCCCTGGTGTTTAGTGCTTTCCCTCTACCTTTCCCACATGGCTATCCTGTTGATCTAGTGTGGGCCAAACATAATGCAAAGTAGGCCAAACCACTTGAGGGCCAAATTGTAATGGCTCTGAGGGCCAGATTTGGCCCGCGGGCCGGAGTTTGACATGAATGCTCTAAAGGAAACCTGAATTGAGAGGGATAGAAAGGCTGACATATCTATTTAATATTAAACAATACCAGTTACCTGGCTGTCCTGATGTTCCTCTGCATCTAACGGTGGCCATACATACGTAGACTTAACTGATCGACCATCAGATTCAATAATTATTTAATCTGATGATCTGTTCAGCCAAGAGCATGTCCGATCGACAGGTCGACCAATATCAGGCTGACAAACCCATGTTACGTGGGTATGTACACACTGCTGGGCCACAGAGAACAGGAGCTGAGATGGGAGAGACCCGAGCGGGGCAAGGAGCGCGCCAGCCGGAGACAGGTGATGGGGGGTACTCTGCAGGGGCCCAGGGTAGCAGGGGCCACAGGGTGAAAACTGTGTGTTGTGTGAAGGGCTGTGGAGTCGGAGCAATTTTGGAGTTGGAGTCGGGAGTCACAGGGCCAGATTTATCAAGAGTGTCTGAGACAAAATATTAGTAGGTTTTTATAAGTCCGTGCAGAACTGTCTCAGACATCCTAAGAAATCACTAGCTAGTGCAGACTCCTTCTTAAACTGCTAGGAATAGAAGGAGTTAGGAAGGTCTCTCAGGCAGTGCAGTGTGTGAGGGGAATTGCTGTTGCTGAGGTAACTAGCACACCTGCTGTCAGCAGGCTCTGAGTGAAGGGGGAGGAGCCCTTCACAAATCACATCTAGCCTGCACTGTCTTTAGAATGGCTAATGAGCACTTCTTATCTGCAGCAGTTTAGGAATGGAGTTGCACTTTTCTTAACTGTAGTGCAGCTCTAGAAATCCACACTAAACTGCCACAATTACATAGGCTTTGGGAAGTTTCTTACTATCATGCAGAACTGTTCTTCTGCTGGTTAGAACAGTTTTTAGAAGAAAAAACTGTCGGTAATGCTTTGATAAATCTGGCCCAGAGAATCAACAGGAGAGCCAGGCAATCTGCATTGTTTAAAGGAAATTAATATGGTAGCCTCCTATCCCTCTCACGTCAGGTACCCTTTAAGTAAAATCTACTCCCGTCCTGTGAGTTTCCCCCACCCTGATTCTGCTCCGTTCCCTCCAAGGCCCGGCCAGTAGCAGGCTGAGTGAGGCACGCAGGAGGAATTAAGCAGTTCAGCAGCTTAGTGATGTCAGTGTTTGTTCTTCCCGGAATGGGGCAAAGTCCCGGCGTCATATACACTGCGAGTGACACAGTGACCTCCACACATCATTTATATGGTGTATTAGCAGGCTGTGTTCCCTGTGCTGTCACATCCCAGTCATGTAGCAGCTGTCATTCTGTATCCTGGAGATACTGCCTGTGGGCTGCTGCACCATGTGACGTCCGTGCAAGTGGAGGAGCATGCTGGAATATGACTAGCAGAAGTGGTCATAGTCAGTTTTGCTATGCAAAAATTCAATATTGTGGAAAGCGGAATGTACCATTAGTTGTAGGGGTGACTTCAACTGATCAAACTTTTTAATTTTGGTTACTGCAGAGCAAGCAGTTTGTAAAAATCTGTAATATACCATCATTTATGGAATGAATCTTCACCTTTTAGCAGCAGGCCTCTCCTGTTGTTCTTAAAGGGACACTTAAGCCAGAAAAAAAAATGAGTTTTACTCACCTGGGGCATCTACCAGCCCCCTGCAGCAGTCCTGTGCCCTCGCAGCCACTCACTGCTCCTCTGGTCCCACGCTGCCAGCTAGTTTCGTTCTTGCCGACAGGCCCGACATTACTGGCTACGCGTAGCTTTTTACATTCCCGACTTTAATTAGCACTATTGCGGGACGCAACGCATACGGAGATACGCGTTGTCGCATTACCTACGCATAGATATGCGGCAACGCGTATTTTTGGACGCGTTGCGGCCCGCAATAGCGCTAATTACAGTCGGGAATGCAGAGAAAGCTACGCATGGCCAGTCCTGTCGGGCCTGTCGGCAAAAACGAAACTAGCTGGCAGCGGGGGACCAGAGGATTAGTGAGTGGCTGCGAGGTGCACAGGACTGCTGCAGGGGGCTGGTTGAAGCCCCAGGTGAGTAAAACTCATTTTTTTTTTCTGGCTTAAGTGTCCCTTTTAAGACATCTTTACAAATGGCTCTGCAGCTTTCAGATGTAAGAAATACGGTAAGTTGTAGCCACTCCTGCTGCTAATGGTACAGTCCTGTTTCCACAACACCAACATTTTCTGTAGCCAAGCAGACTGAGTCCTGGCCCTGCTGGAGAGCTTTTAGCTGTGCTTTGGGATCGCTGACGCTGATGAAAGTCAATGGTGGTGAACCCACAGGACCAAATCCGTACCTTCCGCGCTACCGCCGCTGTCCGCGCTCCCGCCGCTCGTGCGCGCACACCCGCCGCTCGTGCACGCCGCCGCTCGCTCGCCCGGAGATCAATGAACGGGAAAATCCATTCCCGTTCGTTGATCTAGCTCCCGCAATGATCTGCTGCTTCTTTCAGAAACAGCGAGATCATTGTGCGTCTCCCAGCCTCCTACTGCTTCCTGTAAGCGTCCTTCCGGACGCTTACAGGTCGCATGTAAACAAACACTCTGTGGCCATCTTGTGGCCAAATAGTAAACTACACCCTAAAAGCATTTTACATAAACAAACATTACATTTACACAATAAATTAACTCATTACCTCCCACACTCCCCAATTATTATTTTTTTTTTTTGTAATTAAAAAAAAAAAAAAATACAATAAAAAAAAAAACATAAATAGTTACCTTAGGGACTGAACTTTTTAAATATTTATGTCAAGAGGGTATAACACTGTTACTTTATAAACTGCGGGCTTGTAATTAGGGATGGATGCAAAACTGAAAAAAATGCACCTTTATTTCCAAATAAAATATTGTCGCCAAACATTGTGATAGGGACATAATTTAAATGGTTTTATAACCGGGACAAATGGGTTAATACATTTCATGGGTTTTAATTACAGTAGCATGCTTTATTTAAAAACTATAATGGCCGAAAACTGAAAAATAATAATTTTTTCCCACATTTTTTCCTATTTCCCCATTAAAACACATTTAGAATAAAATAATTCTTGGCATAATGTCCCACCTAAAGAAAGCCTAATTGGTGGCAAAAAAAACAAGATATAGTTCATTTCATTGGGATAAGTAATAATAAAGTTATAGACGAATGAATGGAAGGAGCGCTGAAAGGTGAAAATTGCTCTGGTGGTCAGGGGGTAAAACCCCTCAGTGGTGAAGTGGTTAAACTACTTGCTGGATACCCCCAGGTCTGGCTTCCGTCACATAGCACCGCCCCTACCATAAGGGGGTCATCTGCGTTTTTCTAATTGGATTTATAAAAGCGCCTATGACCTTTTGTGAAAGAGGGCGGGGTTAAGTGCCAGAAGCCGGTGAAAAAAGAAATGGGGAGAGGTAAGGAGTTTTTAAAGTATTTTGTGCAAAAAAAAAAATTAAAAAAAAATGTTAATCGGAAGGGCTGTGGAGTCGGAGTCGAAGAGTTGGAGCAATTTTGGGTACCTGGAGTCGGAGTTGGAGGTTTCATAAACTGAGTCAGAGTGGGAGTTGGATGGTTTTTGTACAAACTCCACAGCCCTGGTACAATGTCTGACAGTAGTTTATACAGCGCTTCCAACATGCCAGATAACACGTCGGGGTTCCCTGCACAAAGTGCAAGCATAGGAGCGACCCCCAGTGGGCCTCGGGCCCTACAGATTTTAGGGAGTAAAGGCAAATATTTTGCAAAGCAGTGCGCTCTTTTGTGATGGTAATAGTATACAATACTTGTTTATTTTGTGATAGATGCCCTTTAACCCCTTAGCTGCCAATTTATTTTTAAATTTGCAAGTGCTCCAGGCCAAGCACACTTTTTTTTTAATTCTTATATTTCCTTGCTACTAATTAGTACTGCTGTCACGTGTATTTATGGCCACTTGTCACTAGGGGGCAGTGTGAGACAATAACAGAGGACTTCTGCTTTCAGTTTCTATATTTTCTGCTAGCAGAGAGAGATCAAAGCATTCCAAGAATTTACAGCACAACGAGTTCTGCTGACTAAGGTCACAAGCTGTGCACTCATCTTACACAAGATACATTTAATTCCTTTGAAGCTCCTAATGGGTTAATTGTATTGCACTCTTTACTGCTCCATCCAAGCTAATTCTGCTGTAAGGAGCGATTCCGTGGTGATCGCCACACCTTTAATCCAGAATGTTAACATGGTAACTCCTTGGGTTATAATGATAGTGCAGTGTTAATAATAGTTACTTGTAGATCCTCCAACACAGCCAGGCTTAATAATAGATCACAGATGGAAATGATTCACTCTGCAGTGCCAAGTATGTCTGGCGCTCCTCTCACCCTCCTTACATACCTGAGGCTACTCCTGTGTTACACCAACATTGAGGTTACTTATATGCTTGAGAAAAGGTTTCTATCTGTAAGCCCTGTACTAGGGAGAGGATCATTTCTATCTGCAGTCTATTGCTCAGCCTGGCTGCATAGTACATCTATGAGTATCTGTAATGTAAGCCCTGTACTAGGGAGAGGATCATTTCTATGTGCAGTCTATTGCTCAGCCTGGCTGCATACTACATCTATGAGTATCTGTAATGTAAGCCCTGTAGTAGGGAGTGGATCATTTCTATCTGCAGTCTATTGCCCAGCCTGGCTGCATAGTTCCTCTATGAGTATCTGTAATGTAAGCCCTGTAGTAGGGAGTGGATCATTTCTATCTGCAGTCTATTGCTCAGCCTGGCTGCATAGTTCATCTATGGGTATCTGTAATGTAAGCCCTGTACTAGGGAGAGGATCATTTCTATCTGCAGTCTATTGCTCAGCCTGGCTGCATACTACATCTATGAGTATCTGTAATGTAAGCCCTGTACTAGGGAGTGGATCATTTGTATCTGCAGTCTATTGCTCAGCCTGGCTGCATACTACATCTGATTATCTGTAATGTAAGCCCTGTAGTAGGGAGTGGATCATTTCTATCTGCAGTCTATTGCCCAGCCTGGCTGCATAGTTCCTCTATAAGTATCTGTAATGTAAGCCCTGTAGTAGGGAGTGGATCATTTCTATCTGCAGTCTATTGCCCAGCCTGGCTGCATAGTTCCTCTATGAGTGTTATGATCATGTCTGCAGCGTTTATTGCTGGCTGCAGTGGTATTGTAACCCAAGCAGTTCTGATGTCATTACATGCATTTTCTTGCATAGTTTGGTTTGCACTTGAACTAGTTGCTGATTCCATCTGCAGTCACTCTGAAATTAATGACAGTTTGACATGCTCTTGTGTAAACAAACATTGTCTGCTGCAGTGGAGGGGCAGTCCCTTTCCTGCAGGCTGCATATCATTGTCTGCCTTTTCCTGCTATCAGCCTGTGATTAATTACCATTCACTTGTGTGGGAATCTGCAGGTCTGCTCCCATTGGATGACCTCAGTATAAAGAACTGCTTCCTGCAATGTCTCATGGGCTACCATAGTCTCAGACTCTATCTGTTACTCTGCTCGTGCCCCACCTCGTTCCTGGTCCGTGTGGACTGCGCTGACTCCTGCGAAGGGGTCAGCGAGTCCTCCTAGTTCTGCTCTTGTTCTAGAAGTTGTTACTTGCTTGTCTTGTGTCATATGTTGGTTCATCGCCAATATATACGCATACTTGCGCATTTTGTTATTTTCCTTGTATCCGTGTTACGTTGATATATCAGTGTTGCTGATATATACGTACACGAACTGTTTATTTCCTGTGTTCAGTTAGTCAGTTTTCCAGCACGTTTTGGTAGTTTGCGCGTATCGTGAACACCCGTGCTGAGCTAGTTATCCTGTTCCTGGTCCTGTTTGTGGATTGCGTTCATCTCTGCGAAGAGATAACGAATCCTTCTGAATCCTGTTCTGTTACTGTTTGTGGATTGCGTTCATCTCTGCGAAGAGATAGCGAATCCTTCTGAGTCCTGTTCCCTGTATTACTCCAGTCCTAGTCAGCGTTCCTGCTTATGTCATATATCGGTTCATTGCCGATATATACATATGTTAGTCAGACCTTACAAATAGTTTCATTGATAGCTGTAATTGTAATACGCTAGGAAAACATACTTATTGTATATTTATCTGTGTTACGTTCATCTATCTCGATCCTGCTATTTCCTGTCTCTCCTGTCCTGTCTTTGTGAGGCACGCCATCGCCGCAACGCATTGGCTGCCTCATTCCAGTCTGTCTGGTTTTGGACGCTTGCTGTCGCTAAGGAATCGCTAGCTAGCAAGCGTTCATTCTGTCTACCTGTCCTGATCTCCTCAGTCCTGGTTTATGCGCTCAGCGCTACTTTGCGCTGAGACGTTATTACGAAAGTGTTTGTGGCTGTTCAGATCTGCACCGGCTCTGTGCACCACAATCTCCTATTGGAGTCAGTCCTCTCCTCCACTAAACTGGGGATATCCTGATCCCTTGTGCTGGTGTGTGTACCTCCTTCACGTCAGCTTATGTGTTGTATGCTGACTGTGGAGATTACACCCCCAAGCTTAACATTATGGTAGCCCCATTACCAATCCCCATTGTGGGGGGGGTTCCCAGCAAAAATGACACTGTTTGTTATGGTTCCTGTTCCTTTAAGAAATTTGAGAAGCTCAATTCTGAAACAGAAAATGAGTTTTTTTCTGAATGTGCCAGGTTCCTGGCCAATCCTGAGCTCCAGGCTACTCCTGTTTCAACGTGGGCCCCCCAGCTAGTTTATGTTTTGATTGTTTCAGTGGGCCTACGATGTCTTGGATCATACCAATTTAAAAGAAAGACCACTGGAATTTCTAGCGTTTGTGATCCATAACTGGCTGCGCAAAACCGATTTGCCTAGCCCTTTTGATAAGCTCCTGGCAGCTTGTCAATCAGCTGCTCCTTCTACTGCCTACAAAAATAATCAGCAAGCAGATAATTGTTCTGATAACTTTTCTTCTGCTAAGGCAGCAGGGTCTAAAGCCAAACGTAAACGCTCCAAAAGAAAAGCGTTACAATCAGCGGAGTCGTTGCCCTTGGCGACTGCGCATCAGATCTGTAATGAGACTTCGCCAGTAGCAGATAATGAAATTCAGTCACCATTCAGGGGAGTCAAATGGACCTATGAAACTACTAATGAACTTTCATTGCTAGCCAGGGAAAATAAAAGTTCTTGTTTAAATGAATTATCTGAATATGATTATGAAGATATATTACAGAGTATTGAACAGATCAATTTATTCGTGCAGCAAGGGAAATTTGCATACACTACAGTTCAACACTTGCTACAGGTATTGGAGATCCTTAGGAATAAGAAATCGGCCAATCACCTGCTAAATAACCCAATGTATGTTTCTGCCACTAACACATTTGCAAACTATGATCAGCCGGAATGCTCAGCTGTTAAATATGCATGGGATCCTCCATTTGAGAAGGGAGAGATGGAAGCCCTGGTCTATGAATGGAAGAAAGATGCAAGTTCATTTTGTCAGTTTTACAGTGCAAAAAGTGAATTAGTATTGAATGCATGCATTAAGTCTGCCTATAACCTAATAAAAACTGGTGTGTGTGGGTATGACTTTGTGGCTCCATTGATCGATGTGTGGAGAATGATTCTGGACGAATTTTATGCGATTCAATCAGTTGATACCAGGGAAGACACACTGTCAAGTGGAGATTGTTCCACTTCCTCAGTTCCTGAGGACTCGCCTGCTTCAGCACCTTTGGCTGATTCAGCGAGTGATTCAGAGCTCCTTTTGTGTGAAATTGAAGTTCCTGTAATTCCACCCTGTACCATGGATAACTCAGTGTTACTTCCCAGTAAGACAGAAATTACTAATACTTCCTTAATCTTGCCCTGCACAAATTTCTCAGCAGAGGACCCAGAGGTCCTGCTGACTTCTGAGTCCAGCCTAGCCAGTACTCATGAGTCTTTGTTCAGTGAAACAGACACCAGAAAAATCTTGCCTGTCTCTGCAAACACTTCTGCAGAAATTACCTGTGTTAATAAAGTTCAACTCCTGTCTGATCCAGCAGATGCCAATAGATGCACTACATCAGTTTCTGAGTCCCAGCAATCCTGTCCAGAAATCTCAGAACCCCAGCATCTGAATTTTCCAATTTCACAATTGAATGGTGATTTAGATGCGCAAACATTGTGTTTTGATCTTCCTGTTTCTACACCTCACTCTAGTTTCATGAATAACTCAGAGCGTCTGCTATGTGAGTCCGAAATCGCAGAATTATTACCGTGTTCAGAAAATGTTCCAGTGAACTTGCCCTGTACCATGAATT
The DNA here is from genome assembly GCF_040937935.1 of Hyperolius riggenbachi. NCBI lineage: Eukaryota > Metazoa > Chordata > Amphibia > Anura > Hyperoliidae > Hyperolius > Hyperolius riggenbachi. The sequence continues at coordinate 561,151,350 of NC_090647.1, forward strand.
GTGCAGTAGATCTCTCCAATGAAACTCAGGTCACAGAATCATTATGCTGTCCAGCAGGTGCTTCCATGGTTTTGCCCTGCAGTGTGGACTGTTCGGTGATCCTGTCCAGTGAAGCTGTGGTCACAGAGTCTTATGCTTCACCTAGTACTTTGGATACTTCAAACCCTCTAGCAGAACAGTCTGAGGCACTGCTTACCTCAGTTGGTGTTGCAGTAATATTCACTTGTCTAGCAGCTGTTTTGGAATTACAGTCTGCTCTAATAAAACTTGATGAATTTCTGCCCAGCGAAGCAGAAGCCATTGAAATATTGTCCTCGTCAGCAAGTGTGTTAGATACCTTGCCCTGTACACAGTCTGATTTAACCAATGTTGTTGAGTCCCTCTCCAGTGTTGTAACAGCCGAGGAACTCCAGCCCTGTCCTCTGAATGTTTCAAAAGTCTTGCCCTGTAACATGGATAATTCTGACTCGCTGGAAAAAATAATAGAAATCTCAGAATTTCAATCCGGGTTAATGAGTGTTTCTGAAACCCAGCCCTGTATCCTGGAAAATTCTGGTTCTCTGGCCGGTGTGGCAGAAGTTCCTGAGTCCCCTTCCTGTCCAGTGAGTTACTCAGTTTTGCCTAGTTCAGTGGGGATTGCTGCACTACTGACTTGTTTTGCAGCCCTTCATGAGCTCCAATCCAGTGTATTTGATGAGTCTCTGTCTAGTCCAGAAGAAGTTATGGGAACCCTGTCTAGTTCGGTGCATACATCAGAAGATTTGTCCTGTCTTGTAAATGCCCCTGAACATGATTTGTTAATAACTTTGCTGGAATCAGAGACATCTAAGTCTAATCCTGCATTTTTTAGTGACAATCCAGTAACTGTGAAGTCTAGTCATGATGATTTTTTTTTGCCCAGTCCTGGTTTCGGTCCTACCTTGACTGACTTTGAGGTTTGCAGTTCCTTGACATGCCCAGAAGTCTCTCTTGTGCCAGTGTGCCCAGATGTGCTTCGTATGCCAGAGTGCCCAAGTGTGTCTGTGTTGGCGTGCTCACACGCTTCCCTAGTGGAGACATGTTCTGATGTTGCCGGTTGGCCTGCATGCCCGGAGATGGTTCTGGTCCCTAAAAACCCTGATCTTGATGTTTGTCCTTGTGACCCTGACTCTAGAGTTGCCCTGGGTTCCATAGGGGTTCTTGATGGTTCTCCATGTGAACCTAAGGGGCGTTCTGACCTGTGGGGATCTCTTTGGAGCTTCCAAGTGTTCTGGGAGATCTCTGAGGAAACTTGTCCTGGTACCTTGGACTGGTTCAACGGTGGGTTTTGTGTTGGTGGGGACAGTTCCGGTGGGCATTGCAAAGGCTTTGGCGTTTTTGGACAGTCCCGAGAAGGCGGTGGGTATCGCTCAGAGAGTTTCTGGGGGCTTTTCTCTGGAAGTCGTGGTTCTGATGGGTATCACACTGAGGCTTGTGGTGCTGACGGGCATGGTTCTGTAGGTTCTGGTTCTGATGGGTCCAGTCTTGTGGGGACTGATTCTGGAATTTGGTCTTGCCGGGCTGTCCCGGTCATCATGAATTATCAGTCAGATTGTTTTGTTGGGAATTTCAGTTTCAAAAAGCGTCTGGTATCCGCTTTTAAGGGGGGGGGGGGGGGGGGGGTAATGTTATGATCATGTCTGCAGCGTTTATTGCTGGCTGCAGTGGTATTGTAACCCAAGCAGTTCTGATGTCATTACATGCATTTTCTTGCATAGTTTGGTTTGCACTTGAACTAGTTGCTGATTCCATCTGCAGTCACTCTGAAATTAATGACAGTTTGACATGCTCTTGTGTAAACAAACATTGTCTGCTGCAGTGGAGGGGCAGTCCCTTTCCTGCAGGCTGCATATCATTGTCTGCCTTTTCCTGCTATCAGCCTGTGATTAATTACCATTCACTTGTGTGGGAATCTGCAGGTCTGCTCCCATTGGATGACCTCAGTATAAAGAACTGCTTCCTGCAATGTCTCATGGGCTACCATAGTCTCAGACTCTATCTGTTACTCTGCTCGTGCCCCACCTCGTTCCTGGTCCGTGTGGACTGCGCTGACTCCTGCGAAGGGGTCAGCGAGTCCTCCTAGTTCTGCTCTTGTTCTAGAAGTTGTTACTTGCTTGTCTTGTGTCATATGTTGGTTCATCGCCAATATATACGCATACTTGCGCATTTTGTTATTTTCCTTGTATCCGTGTTACGTTGATATATCAGTGTTGCTGATATATACGTACACGAACTGTTTATTTCCTGTGTTCAGTTAGTCAGTTTTCCAGCACGTTTTGGTAGTTTGCGCGTATCGTGAACACCCGTGCTGAGCTAGTTATCCTGTTCCTGGTCCTGTTTGTGGATTGCGTTCATCTCTGCGAAGAGATAACGAATCCTTCTGAATCCTGTTCTGTTACTGTTTGTGGATTGCGTTCATCTCTGCGAAGAGATAGCGAATCCTTCTGAGTCCTGTTCCCTGTATTACTCCAGTCCTAGTCAGCGTTCCTGCTTATGTCATATATCGGTTCATTGCCGATATATACATATGTTAGTCAGACCTTACAAATAGTTTCATTGATAGCTGTAATTGTAATACGCTAGGAAAACATACTTATTGTATATTTATCTGTGTTACGTTCATCTATCTCGATCCTGCTATTTCCTGTCTCTCCTGTCCTGTCTTTGTGAGGCACGCCATCGCCGCAACGCATTGGCTGCCTCATTCCAGTCTGTCTGGTTTTGGACGCTTGCTGTCGCTAAGTAATCGCTAGCTAGCAAGCGTTCATTCTGTCTACCTGTCCTGATCTCCTCAGTCCTGGTTTATGCGCTCAGCGCTACTTTGCGCTGAGACGTTATTACGAAAGTGTTTGTGGCTGTTCAGATCTGCACCGGCTCTGTGCACCACAATCTCCTATTGGAGTCAGTCCTCTCCTCCACTAAACTGGGGATATCCTGATCCCTTGTGCTGGTGTGTGTACCTCCTTCACGTCAGCTTATGTGTTGTATGCTGACTGTGGAGATTACACCCCCAAGCTTAACATTGAGTATCTGTAATGTAAGCCCTGTAGTAGGGAGTGGATAATTTCTATCTGCAGTCTATTGCCCAGCCTGGCTGCATAGTTCCTCTATGAGTATCTGTAATGTAAGCCCTGTAGTAGGGAGTGGATAATTTCTATCTGCAGTCTATTGCTCAGCCTGGCTGCATAGTTCATCTACAAGTATCTGTAATGTAAGCCCTGTACTAGGGAGAGGATCATTTCTATCTGCAGTCTATTGCTCAGCCTGGCTGCATACTACATCTGAGTATCTGTAATGTAAGCCCTGTACTAGGGAGTGGATAATTTCTATCTGCAGTCTATTGCCCAGCCTGGCTGCATAGTTCCTCTATGAGTATCTGTAATGTAAGCCCTGTAGTAGGGAGTGGATCATTTCTATCTGCAGTCTATTGCCCAGCCTGGCTGCATAGTTCCTCTATGAGTATCTGTAATGTAAGCCCTGTAGTAGGGAGTGGATCATTTCTATCTGTAGTCTATTGCCCAACCTGGCTGCATAGTACATCTATGAGTATCTGTAATGTAAGCCCTGTAGTAGGGAGTAGATCATTTCTATCTGCAGTCTATTGCTCAGCCTGGCTGCATAGTACATCTACGAGTATCTGTAATGTAAGCCCTGTACTAGGGAGTGGATCATTTCTATCTGCAGTCTATTGCTCAGCCTGGCTGCATAGTTCATCTACAAGTATCTGTAATGTAAGCCCTGTACTAGGGAGTGGATCATTTCTATCTGCAGTCTATTGCTCAGTCTGGCTGCATAGTTCATCTATGGGTATCTGTAATGTAAGCCCTGTATTAGGGAGTGGATAATTTCTATCTAGTCTATTGCTCAGCCTGGCTGCACAGTACATCTACGAGTATCTGTAATGTAAGCCCAGTACTAGGGAGAGGATCATTTCTATCTGCAGTCTATTGCTCAGCCTGGCTGCATAATACATCTATGAGTATCTGTAATGTAAGCCTTGTACTAGGGAGTGGATCATTTCTATCTGCAGTCTATTGCTCAGCCTGGCTGCATAGTTCATCTAAGAGTATCTGTTCTGTTCTTAAATCAGCACTTTCATCATACCATAAGAAGTTCCTGCTTTATATTGTGTGGTAGTGATCACTGCAGAATTGCTCCTTACATGTACTCATAAATCGTCCTGGGGCTGCCGCCGCCGTGTTCACGCCAATTGGCGTGATGCGGTCATTAAGTAGTTGAACAATGCACCTTGCCCGGCTGTCCTGCTGATCCTCTGCCCCTAATACGCTTAGCGATAGACCCTGAACAAGCATGCAGATCAGGTATTTCTACTAAAGTCTGTCTGGATTAGCCACATGCTTGCTTCAGGTGTGCGATTCAGACACTACTGCAGCCAGAGAACTGGTATTAGTTGTAAGGAAATAAAAATGACTTCCTCCATAGTTCTTCAGTTCTTGGGTGTGTTAAACGATATCTCCGCAGATTCATGTCCAAGATTGCTCCAATGTGGCCCCCTCAGCTGAATTCTGTCTAGGGTGTGTATACAGTGTTGTGCTCCACTCCATGTACCCTCCCACAAGGGGGTGTGGGAAGTTGGTCTTCTACCTACATCTACAAACCAAACGTCCTAATCGACTTATATGTAGTGCAATCCCTGTGCATAGTTTTAGCCTCAAAGTTTTCTGCCATCTGCAAATCCTATAATTTTTTACCAGCTATTACTGGTCCTCTTCCATGTATGATGAGTTTTCTTTGTAATGGCTTTGCTATGATCTCTCCTTTACCCATCATGCCTTGTGTTTCCACAGAGCCCAACCCACCTATCGACGAGGTGATCGGCACACAAGGGGTTGTGGCCCGCTTTGTGGAGTTCCTGAAGAGGAAAGAAAACTGCACGTTACAGGTAGTTACCTCTTCCAGCATTGCGACGCCTGCCTTTATAAGTGGTCAGAGACTTGTAAATAACTCATGAAAGAATAAAGTTACGTTAAAATCAAGCACACCATTATTTTTCTTGTGAAATTTCCAATAAGTTTGATGTGTCACATGACCCTCTTCCTATTGAAAAAAACAAAAGTTGGATTCAAAATGGCCGACTTCAAAATGGCCGCCATGGTCACCACCCATCTTGAAAAGTTTCCCCCCCCCTCACATATACTAATGTGCCAAAGACAGGAAGTTAATATCACCAACCATTCCCATTTTATTAAGAGGTGTGTGTGTGTGTGTGTGTGTGTGTGTGTGTGTGTGTGTGTGTGTGCGTGCGTGCGTGCGTGCGTGCGTGCGTGCGTGCGTGCGTGCGTGTCCTCAGAAGACCTCCATTTGCCTGCCACTCCCACCCTTCTAGTTAGTATGAAGTCGGGCTTTCTGATTAACTTCGCGGAGGCGTGGCTTCAGCTCTTACCCATGCTTGGCTTTGTGACTAAATTGGGAGTGAGCAGCCATCTGTGGGTCTCTGAGGAGGAGTTTAGTTGGCACGGCAACTATCTTTCTTTTTAGCCCAAAAAAAAGTTACTTTTTTTTAAAATTATTGTTATTATTTAAAGCGGAATATAACCCTGCATATCAACTTTGCTCTAAAACATTATTTACAGCATATTATATGCAAAAAGCATTTTTTTTTTTACTAGACCAGCATTGGAAGGGTTAAACACAGAGGTTTCAAGTTCTGTGGAGAGATATGCAGAAGTTCAGACTGTTACATTCTATTTAGTTAGATGTATTGATAAATGTTACACAATCTTTGGCTGTCCTCCAAGCTCCTTCTCAGTCAGAGAGATGAGTCACATTCAACACTTAGATACATTTTGTTTACATAAATGTATCTATTTCAGCTTCGGATGCGTCTGCAGAAATCTCCAGGAACTTTAAAGCCCTGTGTAACTCTTCCAATGCTGGTCTAGTAAAAAAAAAAAAAAATGCTGGTTGCATATAATATACTGTAAATAATGTTTTAGAGCAAAGTTGAAATGCAGGGTTATATTCCGCTTTAAAATGTATTAGGAAGACGAACTGATTTTGTCAGTATGGAGATATATCTGTTTGGTGGATTTGTTGAACTGTTTTTTTCTTTTTTTTCTCCTCTCTCGTTAGTTTGAAGCGGCTTGGGTGCTGACCAATATCGCCTCTGGGAACTCCCTGCAGACCCGGATAGTGATCCAGGCCGGGGCCGTTCCCATCTTCATAGAACTGCTCAGCTCAGAGTTTGAAGATGTACAGGAGCAGGTACTACTGCACCACAACGCCCCATGCTGCCACGTCTCTGATCTCCCAATTCGCCTCAATGCCTGACGCCGATACATCACTCAGCGCCTCTGATCTCCCAGTGTGCCTCAATGCCTGACGCCGACATGTCACTGACTGCCTCTGATCTCCCAGTGTGCCTCAATGCCTGACGCTGACACATCACTGAGCGCCTCTGATCTCCCAGTGTGCCTCAATGCCTGACGCTGACGCATCACTAAGCGACTGATATTCCAGTGTGCCTCAATGCCTGACGCCGACACATCACTAAGCGCCTCTGATCCCCCAGTGTGCCTCAATGCCTGACGCCAACATGTCACTGAGTGCCTCGGATCTCCCAGTGTGCCTCAATGCCTGACGCTGACACATCACTGAGCGCCTCTGATCTCCCAGTGTGCCTCAATGTCTGACGCTGACACATCACTGAGTGCCTCTGATCTCCCAATGTGCCTCAATGCCTGATGCCGACACATCACTGAGCGCCTCTGATCTCCCAGTGTGCCTCAATGCCTGACGCTGACGCATCACTAAGCGACTGATATTCCAGTGTGCCTCAATGCCTGACGCCGACACATCACTAAGCGCCTCTGATCTTCCAGTGTGCCTCAATGCCTGACGCCGACACATCACTAAGCGCCTCTGATCCCCCAGTGTGCCTCAATGCCTGACGCCAACATGTCACTGAGTGCCTCGGATCTCCCAGTGTGCCTCAATGTCTGGCACTGACACATCACTGAGTGCCTCTGATCTCCCAGTGTGCCTCAAAGCCTGACACTGACACATCACTAAGCGCCTCTGATCCCCCAGTGCGCCTCGATGCCTGACGCCGACATGTGACTGAGTGCCTCTGATCTCCCAGTGTGCCTCAATGCCTGACGCCGACACATCACTGAGCGCCTCTGATCTCCCAGTGTGCCTCAGTGCCTGACGCATCACTGAGTACCTCTGATCTCCCAATGTGCCTCAATGCCTGACGCCGACACATCACTGAGCGCCTCTGATCTCCCAGTGTGCCTCAGTGCCTGACGCATCACTGAGTGCCTCTGATCTCCCAATGTGCCTCAATGCCTGACGCTGACACATCACTGAGCACCTCTAATCTCCCAGTGTGCCTCAATGCCTGACACATCACTAAGCGCCTCTCCTATTCCAGTGTGCCTCATTGCCTGATGCCGACACATCACTAAGCGCCCCTGATCTCCCAGTGTGCCTCAATGCCTGACACTGACACATCACTAAGCGTCTCTGATCCCCCAGTGTGTCTCAATGCCTGACGCTGACACATCACTGAATGCCTCTGATCTCCCAGTGTGCCTCTATGCCTCACGCTGACATGTCACTGAGTGCCTCTGATCTCCCAGTGTGCCTCAATGCCTGACGCCGACACATCACTGAGCGCCTCTGATCTCCCAGTGCACCTCACTGCCTGACGCCGACACGTCACTTACCAAAGTGTTCCAGACAAAGCCACCATTTTTTTGACCCCCGTCGGTACCACCCACCACTGTCCACATTGTATTCACACACCAGACAAACAGCGTCACCCCGCTACACCTACACTTCTCTTATCTGTTGATGTTTTTGGACTGTAATAAATGGTGTTTCTTTGTCTTGTGTGCCAGGCGGTGTGGGCTCTGGGGAACATAGCCGGAGACAGCACAGTGTGCAGAGACTATGTGCTGGACTGCAACATCCTGCCCCCTCTGCTGCAGTGAGTACTCTCCCCTCCCTGCTGCATTTCTGTGGCCTTCTCTCTTCTGCATTTCTTACGTCTAAATGTATGCTTTTCAACGTATGTCTCGTATCAGTGCCACAGTTTATATACACATTTAAAGGAGACCTTAACTCAGGGGTCAGGAACCTTTTTGTCATAGAGCCATAAACGCCACATTTTATAATGTAATTCTAATATTGTAATGTAATTCTGTGAAAGCCATACAATATGTTTCAAACTGGGACAGTGGGGCTCACATTTCTGTTGCCATGGTGATGTGTATACAGTTGATCCACCAGGCAGCAGAAGTGTCAGACACGTCTTCAGCTTCTCTTGGGTTTCAGCAACATCTGCAATTTCCCCGAGAGCCAGACAGGAGGAATACCGGCTAACAGCTTGTACAATTAGCTAGCTGACTTGGGGGTTGATTCACTTTGTAGGAAGAGATCCCTGCACTGCAATCAAAGTGGTAGGATCTCCTCCTACAAAGTCACTGGACCTGACAGGGCCCAGAGTGGGACAATTGGAGCAGCTGTTAGTTTTGGGGGAGCGCGAGTAAGTTAGTGGTGCACGTTACAGCAGTAGTGTACCTACTTTTGATAATTTTACTTGCGCTGCCACACTAAGCTGCGTTGCTTGAGCAGCTTAGTGAATCAACCCCTAATTGTGAGCCAGATGTAGCCATCAAAAGAGCCACATCTGGCTCTTGAGCCATCTAACTAATAGTAAAAAAGCAGTTTTACTTACCTGGGGCTACTACCGGCACCCTGCAGACGTCCTGTGCCCCTGCCGGTTCTTAACAATTTTCCCACCCTTTTAATGCTTGCCTGACAATGGGATAAAGCAGGCCTCTCGCCAGAAACTGCATAAAATGTTGTGGACAGTAGCTTTAGTTTTTGCACCATTTATGTTCTTTTGCTTTTGCTCATTTTAATGACCCGTAGCTGGTCTCCTGATAATGTGTCGGCAAGATGGTGCCTAACGGCTGTTTCACACCATGGGTGCTTTTATAGAGCTTGGACAATTACTATTTGCCCTAACTCATAACTGGATGATAAGACTGTTTATTGCATCCTGTTTACCTTAATTGATAATTGAAAAAAAACTTTTTTTTGTTTTTTAACAAAAAACAATCTATGCTGTGATTGAAGAGCTGTGCATTGCATTGATATTTAGTTCCATGTCTCCACTAACCCTGCATGACAGAATATTATGCTGATTACATGTTTCTATAGCCCACTGTCATGGTTATCCTGATCTTACCTGTATTTGTTCATCTCCAGGCTGCTTTCCAAACAGAACCGGCTCACGATGACCCGGAATGCGGTGTGGGCTCTGTCTAACCTGTGCCGGGGGAAGAACCCACCGCCGGACTTTGCCAAGGTGAGAGATGTGTAAAAGGATGTGGAGGCGTTTATACCATTTCGCGCCGTATAAGACGCTCCGGAATATAAGACGCACCCAAGTTTAGAGGGCAAAAACCTGGGGAAAAAAAATATATTAAATCTGGTACGTCTATATTCTAGGAGCGTCTTTGAACATGTTGTGTCCTCCTGTGTACCTTATCTCTCCACCTGTGTGCCCCATCTGTCCTTCTGTGTGCCCCATGTCTCCCTTCTGTGTGCACCATCTGCCCCATGTGTCCTGTGTGCCCCTTCTCCCCATGTGTCCTCCTTTGTCATGTCTCCCACATGTGTCCTCCTGTGTCCTGTCTCCATGTGTCCTCCTGTGTCCTGTCTCCATGTGTCCTCCTGTGTCCTGTCTCCCTGTGTCCTGTCTCCCTGTGTCCTGTCTCCATGTGTCCTCCTGTGTCCTGTCTCCATGTGTCCTCCTGTGTCCTGTCTCCCTGTGTCCTGTCTCCCTGTGTCCTGTCTCCCTGTGTCCTGTCTCCCTGTGTCCTGTCTCCCTGTGTCCTGTCTCCCTGTGTCCTGTCTCCCTGTGTCCTGTCTCCATGTGTCCTCCTGTGTCCTGTCTCCATGTGTCCTCCTGTGTCCTGTCTCCCTGTGTCCTGTCTCCCTGTGTCCTGTCTCCCTGTGTCCTGTCTCCCTGTGTCCTGTCTCCCTGTGTCCTGTCTCCCTGTGTCCTGTCTCCCTGTGTCCTGTCTCCATGTGTCCTCCTGTGTCCTGTCTCCATGTGTCCTCCTGTGTCCTGTCTCCCTGTGTCCTCCTGTGTCCTGTCTCCCTGTGTCCTGTCTCCCTGTGTCCTGTCTCCCTGTGTCCTGTCTCCCTGTGTCCTGTCTCCCTGTGTCCTGTCTCCCTGTGTCCGGTCTCCCTGTGTCCGGTCTCCCTGTGTCCGGTCTCCCTGTGTCCGGTCTCCCTGTGTCCGGTCTCCCTGTGTCCGGTCTCCCTGTGTCCGGTCTCCCTGTGTCCGGTCTCCCTGTGTCCGGTCTCCCTGTGTCCGGTCTCCCTGTGTCCGGTCTCCCTGTGTCCGGTCTCCCTGTGTCCGGTCTCCCTGTGTCCGGTCTCGCTGTGTCCGGTCTCGCTGTGTCCTGTCTCGCTGTGTCCTGTCTCGCTGTGTCCTGTCTCGCTGTGTCCTGTCTCGCTGTGTCCTGTCTCGCTGTGTCCTGTCTCGCTGTGTCCTGTCTCGCTGTGTCCTGTCTCGCTGTGTCCTGTCTCGCTGTGTCCTGTCTCGCTGTGTCCTGTCTCGCTGTGTCCTGTCTCGCTGTGTCCTGTCTCGCTGTGTCCTGTCTCGCTGTGTCCTGTCTCGCTGTGTCCTGTCTCGCTGTGTCCTGTCTCGCTGTGTCCTGTCTCGCTGTGTCCTGTCTCGCTGTGTCCTGTCTCGCTGTGTCCTGTCTCGCTGTGTCCTGTCTCGCTGTGTCCTGTCTCGCTTTGTCCTGTCTCGCTGTGTCCTGTCTCGCTGTGTCCTGGCTCCATGTGCCCTCCTGTGTCCTGGCTCCATGTGTCCTCCTGTGTCCTGGCTCCATGTGTCCTCCTGTGTCCTGGCTCCATGTGTCCTCCTGTGTCCTGTCTCCCTGTGTCCTGTCTCCCTGTGTCCTGTCTCCCTGTGTCCTGTCTCCCTGTGTCCTGTCTCCCTGTGTCCTGTCTCCCTGTGTCCTGTCTCCCTGTGTCCTGTCTCCCTGTGTCCTGTCTCCCTGTGTCCTGTCTCCCTGTGTCCTGTCTCCCTGTGTCCTGTCTCCCTGTGTCCTGTCTCCCTGTGTCCGGTCTCCCTGTGTCCGGTCTCCCTGTGTCCGGTCTCCCTGTGTCCGGTCTCCCTGTGTCCGGTCTCCCTGTGTCCGGTCTCCCTGTGTCCGGTCTCCCTGTGTCCGGTCTCGCTGTGTCCTGTCTCGCTGTGTCCTGTCTCGCTGTGTCCTGTCTCGCTGTGTCCTGTCTCGCTGTGTCCTGTCTCGCTGTGTCCTGTCTCGCTGTGTCCTGTCTCGCTGTGTCCTGTCTCGCTGTGTCCTGTCTCGCTGTGTCCTGTCTCGCTGTGTCCTGTCTCGCTGTGTCCTGTCTCGCTGTGTCCTGTCTCGCTGTGTCCTGTCTCGCTGTGTCCTGTCTCGCTGTGTCCTGTCTCGCTGTGTCCTGTCTCGCTGTGTCCTGTCTCGCTGTGTCCTGTCTCGCTGTGTCCTGTCTCGCTGTGTCCTGTCTCGCTGTGTCCTGTCTCGCTGTGTCCTGTCTCGCTGTGTCCTGTCTCGCTGTGTCCTGTCTCGCTGTGTCCTGTCTCGCTGTGTCCTGTCTCGCTGTGTCCTGTCTCGCTGTGTCCTGTCTCGCTGTGTCCTGTCTCGCTGTGTCCTGTCTCGCTGTGTCCTGTCTCGCTGTGTCCTGTCTCGCTGTGTCCTGTCTCGCTGTGTCCTGTCTCGCTGTGTCCTGTCTCGCTGTGTCCTGTCTCGCTGTGTCCTGTCTCGCTGTGTCCTGTCTCGCTGTGTCCTGTCTCGCTTTGTCCTGTCTCGCTGTGTCCTGTCTCGCTGTGTCCTGGCTCCATGTGCCCTCCTGTGTCCTGGCTCCATGTGTCCTCCTGTGTCCTGGCTCCATGTGTCCTCCTGTGTCCTGGCTCCATGTGTCCTCCTGTGTCCTGGCTCCATGTGTCCTCCTGTGTCCTGGCTCCATGTGTCCTGGCTCCATGTGTCCTGGCTCCCTGACATGTCCTTCTTTGACTGGCTCCCCCGAGTGCCTCACTTCTCCCCCTCTATTTTCCTCCTGCCCCCCTCCATGTGCCCACCTCCCCCGTGTCTCCAATATGCCCATCTCCCCCCCCCCCCCCATCTCTCGGTATGCCCACCTCCTGTGTCTCCGATATGCCCCCCGTGTCTCCGAGATACCCACCGTAAATCCTTCCCCCCTCCGGGTCTGCAGCTGTAGCGGCTTACCTGATACATGCCGCCGCGAAGTCTGCAGACACCCGGCTACTCCATATGTTTCCTCTACTGTGCGGCTACTGATGACGCAATCAGTACAAGCCGCGCAGTAGAGGAAACATATGGAGTAGCCGGGTGTCTGCAGACTTCGCGGCGGCATGTATCAGGTAAGCCGCTACAGCTGCAGACCCGGAGGGGGGAAGGATTTACGGTGGGCATCACAGGGGGGCATATCGGAGACACGGGGGGAGGTGGGCATCTCGGAGACAAGGGGGGGAGGAGGTGGGCATATCGGAGACACGTGGGATGTGCGCACATGGAGCGGAGCAGGAGGAAAATAGAGGGGAAAAGCTGTGGCACATGGGGGAGCCAGGCACAGTGATCGCCCACACAGGCAGGGAATCCCCAATGGCGGCGGTTTATATCGGCGGGCATTCGCAAGTTGGGGATTCCCTGCCTTTGCCGTATAAGACGCAGGGACTTTTTCTCCCCATTTTTGGGGGAGAAAAAGTGCGTCTTATACGGCGGAAAATACGGTAAATATTATCGTTCAGGGACCAGTGTCATTCTTCATAGCAAACCATGTCAACCAGAGGCTTTTCAGTGGTTATTTCTTCTATTTATAAAGCGCCAACATATGACGTGCTGCTGGACATAACATGCATACAATGATACATGGATGACAGATAAAACCACAACATAGGAAAAGCTTTACAAGGCAAACGAGATACAGGATCATGTGATTTGGGCTGGTTAGGTAGGCCCAGTAATACAAGTATGAGGCAGTCATAGGAAAGGAGCACATGATCATGTAGAATACACTAGGGAAGGGAGAGGGTACAAGATATATGATCATGTGATTTGGGCTGGTTAGGTAGGCCCAGTAATAGTACAGGCCGTCATAGGAAAGGAGCACACGATCATGTAGAATACACTAGGGAAGGGAGAGGGTACAAGATACATGATCATGTGATTTGGGCTGGTTAGGTCCAGTAGTACAAGTACAAGGCCGTCATAGGAAAGGAGCACACGATCATGTAGAATACACTAGGGAAGGGAGAGGGTACAAGATACATGATCATGTGATTTGGGCTGGTTAGGTAGATCCAGTAATACAAGTACAAGGCTGTCATAGGAAAGCAGCACATGATAATGTAGAATACACTAGGGAAAGGAGAGGGTACAAGATACATGATCATGTGATTTGGGCTGGTTAGGTAGGTCCAGTATTACAAGTACAAGGCTGTCTTAGGAAAGGAGCACACAATCATGTAGAATACACTAGGGAAGGCAGAGGGTACAAGATACATGATCATGTGATTTGAGCTGGTTAGGTAGGCCCAGTAATACAAGTATGAGGCAGTCATAGGAAAGGAGCACATGCTCATGTAGAATACACTAGGGAAGGGAGAGGGTACAAGATACATGATCATGTGATTTGGGCTGGTTAGGTAGATCCAGTAATACAAGTACAGGCTGTCATAGGAAAGGAGCACACGATCATGTAGAATACACTAGGGAAGGGAGAGGGTACAAGATACATGATCATGTGATTTGGGGCTGGTTAGGTAGGCCCAGTAATACAAGTACAGGCTGTCATAGGAAAGGAGCACATGATCATGTGGAATACACTAGAGAAGGGAGAGGGTATAAGATACATGATCATGTGATTTGGGCTGGTTAGGTAGGCCCAGTAATACAAGTATGAGGCTGTCATAGGAAAGGAGCACACTATCTTGTAGAATAAACTAGGGAAGGGAGAGGGTACAACATATATGATCATGTGATTTGGGCTGGTTAGGTAGGTCCAGTAATACAGTAAGAGGCTGTCTTAGGAAAGAAGCACATGATTATGTAGAATACACTAGGGAAGGGAGAGAGTACAAGATACATGATCATGTAGAATACACTAGGAAAGGGAGGACCCTGCCAAAGGCTTACATTCTAAGGGACCGCTCCCTGTTTGTTGTCTGTATCGCTGTTGGGCAAAATGCACCTCACTTTCTGTCCTTATAATGCCAAGTCACCTGAGTCCATGGTGTCACCAGGAAGTGATGCGAGTGACGGCAGGAAGAAGCTCTGTGTGCATACCTCCCACCTCGTGTAAAAATCTTTAGTTGATTTGTTCACTGCATCAGTGGTAAGCCACCATTGTCCTGTAATAACTGTTATATGATTATACCCTGTCAGAGGCGTATCTAGGGATGACGGCGCCCATGGCAAGCAATTCAATTGCGCCCCTTTTGGGAATGGGGGGGGGGGGGGGGGGGGGCGGGGGTTTGATGCAATTTTTCCTGGACAAAAGGTTAAAAAACGTAGACAATTTTTTTTACAGACGGGTGGAGTCATTAACTCGGTAGGTATTTTTCATTGGGGGGAGGGGTTGTGGGAGTGGGCAGGGTGTGCATGGCCTGACTGAGGCCCTCAAGTGATAAATGCAGCTAATGTGAGGCCTCCCAAGCTATAAATGCAGCTTCCCCAAGTGACAATTGCAGGTAGTGTGTTCCCCAAGTGACAATTGCAGGTAGTGTGAGGCCTTCCCCCCCCAAGTGACAAATGAAAACCACACACAGCACTTCAGATCCCAAACACAGCACTTCAGATCCCAGACACACCACACACACAGCACTACAAGTCCCAGCCACACCGCACACACAGCACTACAAGTCCCAGCCACACCGCACACGCAGCACTACAAGTCCCAGCCACACCACACACACAGCACTACAAGTCCCAGCCACACCACACACGCAGCACTACAAGTCCCAGCCACACCGCACACGCAGCACTAAGAGTCCCAGCCCAGCTACACCACACACACAGCACTACAAGTCCCAGCCACACCGCACACGCAGCACTACAAGTCCCAGCCACACCACACACACAGCACTACAAGTCCCAGCCACACCACACACGCAGCACTAAGAGTCCCAGCCCAGCCACACCGCACACACAGCACTACAAGTCCCAGCCACACCGCACACGCAGCACTACAAGTCCCAGCCACACCGCACACGCAGCACTAAGAGTCCCAGCCCAGCTACACCACACACACAGCACTACAAGTCCCAGCCACACCGCACACGCAGCACTACAAGTCCCAGCCACACCGCACACACAGCACTAAGAGTCCCAGCTACACCACACACACAGCACTACAAGTCCCAGGCACACCACACACACAGCACTACAAGTCCCAGCCACACCGCACACGCAGCACTACAAGTCCCAGCCACACCGCACACACAGCACTAAGAGTCCCAGCTACACCACACACACAGCACTACAAGTCCCAGACACACCACACACAGCACTACAAGTCCCAGCCACACCACACACACAGCACTACAAGTCCCAGACACACCACTCACACACACAGCACTACAAGTCCCAGACACACCACTCACACACACAGCACTACAAGTCCCAGACACACCACACACACACACACAGCACTACAAGTCCCAGACACACCACACACACACAGCACTACAAGTCCCAGCCACACCACACACACAGCACTACAAGTCCCAGGCACACACCACACACACACAGTACTACAAGTCCCAGACACACCACACACACACACAGCACTACAAGTCCCAGCCACACCACACACACAGCACTACAAGTCCCAGGCACACCACACACACAGCACTACAAGTCCCAGCCACACCACACACACAGCACTACAAGTCCCAGGCACACACCACACACACACAGCACTACAAGTCCCAGGCACACCACACACACAGAGCACTACAAGTCCCAGGCACACACCACACACACACAGTACTACAAGTCCCAGGCACACCACACACACACAGCACTACAAGTCCCAGACACACCACACACACACAGCACTACAAGTTCCAGGCACACCACACACACAGCACTACAAGTCCCAGGCACACCACACACACAGCACTACAAGTCCCAGGCACACCACACACACAGCACTACAAGTCCCAGCCACATCACACACACAGCACTACAAGTCCCAGCCACACCACACACACAGCACTACAAGTCCCAGCCACACCACACACACAGCACTACAAGTCCCAGCCACACCACACACACAGCACTACAAGTCCCAGCCACACCACACACACAGCACTACAAGTCCCAGCCACACCACTCACACACACAGCACTACAAGTCCCAGACACACCACACACACACACAGCACTACAAGTCCCAGCCACACCACACACACAGCACTACAAGTCCCAGCCACACCACACACACAGCACTACAAGTCCCAGCCACACCACTCACACACACAGCACTACAAGTCCCAGACACACCACACACACACAGCACTACAAGTCCCAGCCACACCACACACACACAGCACTACAAGTCCCAGGCACACCACACACACACAGCACTACAAGTCCCAGGCACACCACACACACAGCACTACAAGTCCCAGCCACACCACACACACAGCACTACAAGTCCCAGCCACACCACTCACACACACAGCACTACAAGTCCCAGACACACCACACACACACAGCACTACAAGTCCCAGCCACACCACACACACAGCACTACAAGTCCCAGCCACACCACACACACACAGCACTACAAGTCCCAGCCACACCACACACACAGCACTACAAGTCCCAGCCACACCACACACACAGCACTACAAGTCCCAGCCACATCACACACCTCACTACAAGACACAACCCCCCCCCCCATCCTATCCTATCCTATCCTATCCTATTTACATACACCTAGTAACTTACGAGTACAGGATGTTTCCTTTTGTGGTGTGCAGTGGGCGGGCTCAAGGAGGAGGCTGCGGCTGTGGGCAGAGACTGAGTGCCATGCTGTGCACATCTGATCTCACTCACACAGCAGACTGGAGAAGGCGGAGAATTCTGGGCGGGGCTTCTGCAGGAAATACAAGGAGGCTGTTTCTAGCGTGGCTGTATACAACTGATGTGATAGAGGAAATTAGGTGCCGATCACTTGCTAATGACGGCGCATGTGATAACTATGAATGATATAGTCAGTCTGCGCCCCTAGTTGTCTGGAGAAGCGGGCGCCCAGGGCAAATGACATGTGCATGCTGGTAGATACGCGTCTGTACCCTGTATGCTGTTGTACAGCGCCACGGAAGATGCTGGCGCTATATAAATATCAATCAATCTATCAATAATAATTATAAATGGATCCATAATTGATCACATTTTAGCCATAGTATCACCACAGCCACCACCATGCATTGTTGGGACCCCAGCTTTGGAGTGGAGGTAGGGAGGATAAGTGCAGATAGATTGTGCTGTAAAAGGAGGGGGAATCCTCTCCTTGTGCTGCAGTCGCTGGTACTATTCAGGGTTAGGCTGATTTTGTACCCCCAGTCTGAATGCTGTTGTATTCCTCAGGTGTCACCGTGTCTGAACGTCCTGTCATGGCTGCTCTTCGTTAGCGACACGGACGTTCTTGCCGACGCCTGCTGGGCCCTCTCCTACCTGTCTGACGGGCCCAACGACAAGATCCAAGCTGTCATCGATGCTGGAGTGTGCAGGAGGCTGGTGGAGCTACTGATGTAAGCAGACATGATGTACTCTCAATACTCAGGGGGTGGGGTTTCACAAAAGATGCAAAGCTTGCTGGGTTTTCCTGTTGAGGCGGCGTGGCAATGTCCACATGCCTGGAGACTCCTTCCATAAGCGTGATAAGCAGGAGAGTCCCTGTCAGGTTATCTTTGCAGTGTTTGGCTGGAAAAACACACAGCAGAGTGCTTTTCGGATCGTCTTTGTTTTTTACTTTGACTAGCATAAAAATCGTGATTGCAGATATTTTGCCATGATTTTACCATGGTTTTAATGCAAGTTAATGGGAGCATTTTTTTTATAAAACTATACGAAAAGTGCTCTGTGTTGTTTCTCCAGCCATAGTCTACCATGTGTATTAACTGTTTCGGAGCTGCAATTGTTCTGAAAGAATGCACAGAGTTCATAGAGAACCAAAGTGCCACATGAGTAGTGAGATCAGGTTTATTCTTTATTAAACTGGGCTCAAGTCACTAAGACACATTCAGTAATAAATAGGTTGGTAAAATCCTGCATTTGGTAATCTAGCCTTTTTTCCCCTAATTCACAAAGATTTCCACATATGCGGTAATAGTTCACGAAGACCTGTTCGGTAAAACGTAGAAGTCTGACCAGCTGTGGAGAAGGTCTCTGCAGAGACAGAGATGTTCTCCCAGAGTTGTGATGATTCTCTAGGTCAGGGGTCAGGAACCTTTTTGGTTGAGAGCCATAAATGCCATATATTTTAAAAATGTATTTTTGTGAGAGCCATACAATATGTTTCAAACTGGGACAGTGTGCATGCGTAGCAGAGGGCCATGTTGCCATGGTGATGTGTATACAGTTGATCCGCCGGGCAGTGGAAGTGTCAGACACGTCTTCAGCTTCTCTTGGGTTTCAGCAACATTGGCAATTTCCCCGAGAGGCATACAGGAGAAATACCGACTAACAGCTTGTACAATTAGCTAGCTGACTTGGGGGTTGATTCACTTTTTAGGACGAGAACCTAGCACTTTGGCCCAATAGGCTGCCTGTCAAGTGACAAGCAGCCTATTGGGTCAATCAGTGTGGGGATCTCGTCCCTACAAAGTCACTGGACCTGACAGTCCAGAGTGGGACAATTGGAGCAGCCATTAGATTTGGGGTAGGGCGAGTATGTTAGTGGTACATGCTACAGCCAAATGTTACTTGCTCTGCCACACTAAGCTGCGCTGCTTGAGCTGTGTAGCTTAGTGAATCAACCCCTAACTGTGAGCCAGACGTAGCCATCAATAGAGCCACATCTGGCTCCCGAGCCCTAGGTTCCCTACCCCTGAACTAAGTGATCTGCCTGAAACCATGAGCTGTTCCTTTGCAAGAGCTGCATGTGACAGTGTACAAACAGTAATCTCCTTAGATACCACCCTCTCTCTGTTTATCAGTCTATAGATGGGCACATCTACAGGAGACCGGAGAAACTTCTATGAATGTGCTCTGATCCTTCCCCCCCCATTTTACTTTTTGATGTCCCGCCCGGCAGTACATCAACACCAATGGAGTAAGAGAGGTTGAAAGGGCGCTGGACATTTGAGCTCTGCCATGGGCTCAATAGTCCACCCTCCCCATGGCTGAGACCAGCGAACTACCCTACTCTGTGTATAAATAGGGATGCTTGTGTGTATGAGAAGTCCTGAAGTGTCATGTGATCAGTTTATAGGTGTGCAAGCCTCTGATTCGCTGAGAAAATGTCCTGTTTCCAAGCCGTGTATCCCACCTAATGTAATTACAGAATGTGGCTGCTCACTAACGGCTGACATGTATTTTCAGGCACAGCGATTACAAGGTGGTGTCCCCGGCTCTGCGGGCTGTGGGGAACATCGTGACCGGCGATGACGTGCAGACGCAGGTGAGGAAACCTCTGTACCGGGTCCCCAAGAGATGAGCTCCGACCGGGATTCTGTTTGTCAGCAATCTTTTAGAAATGAAATAATCTGCTCGTGCTGAGTAGTGCTGCCTAACTGCATGCACAGGGAGGGCCAAATGTTCTTCAGACTACACGGTGGAGGGGCAGCTGCAAAAGATTTAATTCTCACGGTACAAATACTGGGGGTATTAAAAAACCAGCAATTGGTCAACTCTCTAACCCCACCCCAAAAAAACCTAATTAGGCAGCATTTACCTCTAAAAAATGCAATTTGTTGGGTAAAAAAGGAGAGGCAGCATAGCCTCAAAAAACCCAAACACATAATTAGGCAATTCCCCCTTTAAAGCACATTGGGCAGCCTCTTCCCTCCAAAACACACAATTAGGCAGAGTTTCCCCTTAAAGACACACAATTAGGCAGAGTTTCCCCTTAAAGACACACAATTAGGCCTAGTGCACACCAGAGCGGTTCGGCTGCGTTTTGTGATCCGCTTGCGGCTGCGGATCCGCTAGGGTAATGTATTTCAATGGGCTGGTGCACACCAGAGCGGGAGGCGTTTTGCAGAAACTCATACTCCCGGGCTGCTGCAGATTTTGGATTGCGGAGGCGTTTCTGCGACCAATGTAAAGTAAAGGAAAAACGCAAACCGCTCTGAAAAACGGCAGTTCAGAGCAGTTTTGCAGGCGTTTTTGGTACAGAAGCTGTTCAGTAACAGCTTTACTGTAACAATATATGAAATCTGCTACACCAAAAACGCTTCCCAAAATCGGAAAATGCTAGCTGAAACACTACAGAAAAAGAAGAAAAAGTGTTTCAAAATCTGCTAGCATTTTGCGGATCTGCTAGTGGTTTTTGGTGTGCACCAGGCCTCAGGCAGAGCTTTCCCCTTAAAAACACATAATTAGGCAGAGTTTTCCCTTAAAGTGAACCTTAACCTGCTGAGCGGTCTGGACGAGCTCAGCTCGTCCATCACCGCCAGAGGCTGCCGCTCAGGCCCTACTGGGCCGATTTTAATGAAATAAAAAGCAGCACACGCAGCCGGCACTTTGCCAGCTGCGTGTGCTGCCTGATCGCCGCTGCAGCGCGGCGATCCGCCGCGTGCAGCGGCGAAAGAGGGTCCCCCCAGCCGCCCGAGCCCAGCGTAGCCGGAACAAACAGTTCCGGCCAGCGCTAAGGGCTGGATCGGAGGCGGCTGACGTCAAGACGTCGGCTGACGTCCATGACGTCACTCCGCTCGTCGCCATGGCGACGAGGTAAGCGAAACACGGAAGGTCGCTTATTGCGGCCTTCCGTGTTACTTCTGGCCGCCGGAGGCGATCGGAAGAACGCCTCCGGAGCGCCCTCTAGTGGGCTTTCATGCAGCCAACTTTCAGTTGGCTGCATGGAATAGTTTTTTTTTTAATTAAAAAAAAACCCTCCCACAGCCACCCTGGCGATTTTATCAGAACGCCAGGGTGGTTAAGCCAGAAAAAAAAAGTTTTACTCACCTGGTGCTTCTACTAGCCCCCTGCAGCAGTCCTGTGCCCTCGCAGCAACTCACTAATCCTCTGGTTCCCCGCTGCCAGCTAGTTTCGTCTTTGCCGACAGGCCCGTCAGGACTGGCCACGCGTAGCTTTTTCCGCATTCCCGACTGTAATTAGCGCTATTGCGGGCCGCAACGCATACAAAAATATGCCTTGCCGCATATCTATGCGTTTGTAATGTGGCAACGCGTATTTTTGTACGTGTTGTGGCCCGCAATAGTGCTAATTGCAGTCAGGAACGCGGAAAAGGCTACGCGTGGCCAGTCCTGACGGGCCTGTCGGCAAAAACGAAACTAGCTGGCAGCGGGGGACCAGAGGATTAGTGAGTGGCTGCGAGGGCACAGGATGGCTGCAGGGGGCTGGTAGAAGCCCCAGGTGAGTAAAACTCATTTTTTTTTCCTGGCTTAAGTGTCCCTTTAAGAACACACAATTAGGCAGAGTTTCCCCTTAAAGACACATGATTAGGCAGCATTCCCTGCACATGACTATAAAACATGGTTAGGCTGTAATGGAGTCTCAGCTGATGCGGTCTGAGTGTATGACTCTGCATCACCTGGGCTGCCATTACAGCCGTCCTAGCCAGGTGACATCGCTCCTCTGTCACTCTGCATTCCAGGAGGAGGGAGGAATCGTGTTTTTAGGTGGGAGGAGGATTGACAGCAAGCGGTGAACGGGCTGCAACAAGGCCGCCAGCTGCACAGCACTGAGACTATAACATCAGTGATCCTTATCTGCCCTCTAGTGGTTACATTACATAACAGCTGCCAATATGTAGTGTTCTGAAATATTTCAGGATTATGTTCTCTGTTACTCTGCTCAACAGTACTGCACATGTTCCACTACCCTTTGCATATTAATACACTTTTCTGATTTCCATCTGTGCTATGCTGTGATCGCTTAAAGTCGCATGTTATAAGATACTTTAACGCAGAGTAACGCACAGCAATGCAAAGTCTGTGCGACATTCACAGTGCACACGTTGCGTTAGTGTGTAACGTGTAGCGTTATTAAAGAGTGCTGCATGCTGTGCGTTTAGCAATAAATCTGCTGCGTTACTTGTGTGTTGCACATGCTCAGTAATGGTTTGTTTTTTCCTTTTTTAAAATCTTTTGCATGCCCTGTTTTCGTTCCATAGTAAATACAATTTATAACGTGCAACTTTAACGTCGCACTGTGAAAGTGTATATGTGTTGCGTTAGGGCCGTGTTGTGCCTTAACGTCGGATCAAATGCAACGTCCTACTATGTAAGTAGCCTTAGAGTATTGTAAGAGCATTGCGCAAAAGGTGGATCAGCGGTTATGTGTATGCTCGGTGTGTATTTTATCCCACAAGTGGGGCTTGCACTCTCTTGCAGGTAGGCACTAGTCTGTTTTTAAGTAGCGCTGCTCATTTCTTTGCTATTTTAAGAGCATATTTGGATTTGTATCTCTAAAAACCTAATATGGTAAATATCACACACCTGAAACAAGCATGTGCATTATCCAGTCATACAGCTGCATGCTTGTTCAGGGGCTATGGCTGAAAGTATTAGAGGCAGAGAATCAGCAGGGCTGCCAGGCAATGTGCATTATTTAAAAGGAAGTAAATATGGCAGCCTCCATATCCCTCTCATTTTAGTTGTCCTTCAAAAGGAACCAAGGTGGGAGACCTATGGAAGCCGCCATATTTATTTCCTCTTAAACAATACCATTTGCTTGGCATTCCTGCTGATCTTTCTGGTCAGTAATGTCTGAATCACACACCTGAAACAAGCATGCAGCTAATCTTATCAGATTTGTCATAGACATCTGATGTTCATGCTTGTTCAGGGGCTATGGCTAAAAGTATTAGAGGCAGAGGATCAGCAGGACAGCCAGGCAATGTGCATTTAAAAGGAAATAAACATGTCAGCCTCCTTATCCCTCTCACTTCGGGTTCTCTTTAACCACTTAAGTACCACAGGCTTCTCTCCTCCCTCCCCCTGGCTATTTTGTATTAATTAGGCCACTGCAGCTTTAAGGCCTCGCTGCAGGGCCATACAACTCGGCACACAAGTGATTCCCCCCCTTTTCTGCCCACCAACAGTGCTTTCTGTTGGTGGGCTGCTGGAGTGTTTGTTTGTTTTATAAATATTTGCTTTTTTTTTTTTTTTTTAGTATTATTTTCTATCTCTCACTCCCTCCCATGCCAATCCCCCACCCCCTCCCCCGGCCAGCCAATCACAGCAGATTGCTCATTTGCCTTAAGAGGGGACAGCCGTGTCATAAAGGTTTCCTCAGTACAGTGCTGTCTTAGATCGCAGCGCTGTACCATGTAAATAGACAGCCATCGCCATCTAACAGTCTCCTAGTGGCGACCGCCGCTGGAAGACTGATGGCGGACCGGAGCTCACTCATTCAAGCGGAGATACGTGCGAGGTCTCCTGCAAAACCCCGCCCAGGACTTCATGCCAATTGGCGTTGAGCGGTCCTAGGGCCGTTGCAGTGTCCACGCCAATTGTCGTGGAGCGGTGGTTAAAAGGTTAAGGTCACAGGAAGGGGAGGAGCCACTAGTAATGGAGAGTGTCGGGGAGTGCAGAAATCTCACCATTTCCTAAAACCAGAAAACTGTTAGATGATTGAAAACTCCAGCCTCCCCCCAAACACTGAGACACCAGTTGTGGGCGGAGTAACTGCATAGACATCGTGTGATCTTCTCTCTATCTCTCTGTGTTGCTCAGGTGATTCTGAACTGCTCAGCACTGCAGAGTTTGCTGCACCTCCTCAGCAGCCCTAAAGAGTCCATAAAGAAAGAGGCGTGCTGGACGATATCCAACATCACAGCGGGAAACCGGGCGCAGATTCAGGTAAACGTCCCTTGCAGAGGTCGGGGCCTCATAAGTACAGCGGAGCCTTTCACTCCAGAAACGTGCTTGTAATACAAAGCACTCTTCATTTCACAATCCAAAAACATTCACAGAAAAATATTTAAAGTAGACCTGAATTCAGAACTTTCTTTCTGCTTACATGGAAGCAGACATATTGTTAACATCCTGTGCTTTCAAATGAGCTTATCTGCCGTGGCAGTCAGCTGACTGCTGTTAGATCAAATTACAACATGTAATTAGACACAGATGAAGGGGAAATAGAGAAACTAAACCCTCTGAGAACAGTACAGAACAAAAGTTTGGACACACCTTCTCATTCAAAGAGTTTTCTTTATTTTCATGACTATGAACATTGTAGATTCACACTGAAGGCATCCAAACTATGAATTGCCACATGTGGAAGTATAGTACATAACCAAAAAGTGTGACACAACTGAAAATATGTCATATTCTAGGTTCTTCAAAGTAGCCACCTTTTGCTTTGATTACTGCTTTGCACACTTTTGGCATTCTCTTGATGAGCTTCAAGAGGTAGTCACCTGAAATGGTTTTCACTTCACAGGTGTGCCCTGTCAGGTTTAATAAGTGGGATTTCTTGCCTTATAAATGGTGTTGGGACCATCAGTTGCGTTGTGGAGAAGTCAGGTGGATACACAGCTGATAGTCCTACTGAATAGACGTTAGAATTTGTATTATGGCAAGAAGAAAGCAGCTAAGTATAGAAAAACGAGTGGCCATCATTACTTTAAGAAATGAAGGTCAGTCAGTCCGAAAAATTGGGAAAACTTTGAAAGTGTCCCCAAGTGCAGTCTCAAAAATCATCAAACACTACAAAGAAACTGGCTCACATGCGGACCGCCCCAGGAAAGGAAGTCCAAGAGTCACTTCTGCTGCGGAGGATGTTCATTCGAGTCACCAGCCTCAGAAAGCGCAGGATAACAGCAGCTCAGATTAGAGACCAGGTCAATGCCACACAGAGTTCTAGCAGCAGACACATCTCTAGAACTGTTAAGAGGAGACTGTGTGAATCAGGCCTTCATGGTAGAATATCTGCTAGGAAACCACTGCTAAGGACAGGCAACAAGCAGAAGAGACTTGTTTGGACTAAAGAATACAAGGAATGGACATTAGACCAGTGGGAATCTGTGCTTTGGTCTGATGAGTCCAAATTTGAGATTTTTGGTTCCAACCATCATGTCTTTGTCTGACTTAGAAAAGGTGAACGGATGGATTCTACATGCCTGGTTCCCACCGCGAAGCATGGAGGAGGAGGTGTGATCGTGTGGGGGTGCTTTTCTGGTTACACTGTTGGGGATTTATTCAAAATTGAAGGCATACTGAACCAGCATGGCTACCACAGCATCTTGCAGCAGCATGCTATTCCATCCGGTTTGCGTTTAGTTGGACTATCATTTATTTTCCAACAGGACAATGACCCAAACTACACCTCCAGGCTGTGTAAGGGCTATTTGACCAGGAAGGAGAGTGATGGGGTGCTGCGCCAGATGACCTGGCCTCCACAGTCACCAGACCTGAACCCAATCGAGATGGTTTGGGGTGAGCTGGACAGCAGAGTGAAGGCAAAAGGGCCAACAAGTGCTAAGCATCTCTGGGAACTCCTTCAAGACTGTTGGAAGACCATTTCAGGTGACTACCTCTTGAAGCTCATCAAGAGAATGCCAAGAGTGTGCAAAGCAGTAATCAAAGCAAAAGGTGGCTACTTTGCAGAACCTAGAATATGACATATTCAGTTGCTTCACACGTTTTGGTTATGTACTATACTTCCACATATGGTAATTTATAGTTTGGATGCCTTCAGTGTGAATCTACAATGTTCATAGTCATGAAAATAAAGAAAACTCTTTGAATGAGGTGTGTCCAAACTTTTGGTCTGTACTGTACATACAGGGTGCATTTCTCTGTTTTTCTTCCGTCCTGTGCAAGAGTTCAGGTCGACTTTAATACAAAATACTGTATAAAGTAAAAATGCAGTAATACTAATGAAACTGCACATTACTTCAGAAAATAATTGTTGCTGGTGGAAACAGGAGGATGAAGATTACTGTGCAGGAAGACTTTCATTATAACACAATTGTGGCTCACCCCAATCTCTTTTCTTTTTGTGCCTTTTATCCAATGACAGTTGATTTTGCTTCCTTTTGAGGATTTCACAGTAATGTGACGCTATACAGTCATTACACTCGCATTAAGTACATTCCTGATGTGTCAGAGACAAGAGCCATTGGCTCAGTTGTGGTCACGTGACGCGCGTATGCGCTCTGTGCTTGTACATCAAGACGTGGCTTGCTCATCAAGTCACAATTTCAAAAAAGTTTTTGCTTGTCTTGCAAAGCACTCTTAAAGAGAATCTGTACTCTAAAATGTTTACAGCAAAAAGCATACCATTCTATTCCTTATTTTCTCCTGTGCCCCTCTGTGCTGTTTCTGCCACTCTCTGCTGCAATCCTGGCTTGTAATTAACAGTTTTAGGCAATGTTTACAAACAAACTAACCAGCTTGTGATAGGCTCACATAAGCAGAGTGTGTGAGTCATACAGAGCCTGCAGGGGGGCTGCAGAGGGTGTGTATCGCTTCTATCCAATCACAAGCAGCCCTGCACATTCCACACATTCAAGCCTTAGCCCGACAGACACGACAGAGGAAAGGAGATAAGATTTATTACAGAGACTGTGCAATTAGAAAAGGCTGCAGTAAGCCAGAGCCCATTAGAACAGGCAAAGGAACTTATAGGATAGAAGAACTAAGGCTGAAAAGTTTGTTACAGAGTCTCTTTAAGGGGCCCATACACTGGTAGATTTCAGCCATCGATCAAAAATCAATTCTATCAAATCTAACAATCGATTTGTGGCTGATTTCGATCGATTTGATCTATCTGACAGGATAGGAAATCTAGGTCTATCAGCTGCTAGCATCAGATGGATGGCCCATAGAGTTGCATTGGATCTAATGGTCCAATAATGCATTTAGATCGATTTCCAATAGATTTAATTCTGAAATATTTTGGAAATCTGTTCCTAGTGTGTGGCACACATCAGATACATTCCTGTCAGATTCCACTTGACAGGCATCTGACAGAAATCTATCTGATGGTCGAATTTATCAGTGTATGGCCACCTCTAAACCAAGTTACCTACAATGTAAGGTTTTTCTGTAGATGTTTCTTATGCAAAAATGTTTCAATCTATAAGCCCCTAGTTTAGACCTTATTCCATGTACTATGCCTCCGTGCCACTGGGGGAGCTATTATCATGCACCCCAATAAAACACACCCCCTTCTCTGTAGGAAACAGGATGGAGCCCCCTGCTGGTGTCATACTTGTCTGCCCAACCTCTCCATGTTCTCCACACTCACTCTGCTTCTTGTCTTACCTGTTTATCACCTGCATCACTGTCACATGACACAGCAGTCACATGACCATCATGTTGCAGAGGTTTGCCTTGGGTACACAAAGCGGACCTCAACTCAGAACTAAAAACATTTTTGTTACAGCTGATACAAATCCTGCAATAAATCGGCACTGTTTCTACTTCCTGCTTTCATGGCAGCAGACATAGAGTTAACAGCCTGTGTTTACCAATCAGCTCTCTGCCATGGCAGTCAGCTGATACAGCTGAGGGATCAATTTACAACTTGTGCTTAGTCACAGGTGAGGGGGAATTAGACAGGCTAAACTACATGCATACAGGGTGCATTTCTCTCTGTTTTCGTTTTGTCCTGTGCAGGAGTTCAGGCCCACTTTAAGGACAGCTATTAACCACTTTACCCCCACGCGTACGGATTTCTCCGTCCCTTTTTCCATCCTTTAACCCCCAGGGACGGAGAAATCCGTACTTTCCGCGTTCCCGCCGCTGCCCGCGCTCCCGTTTGTAAACACGCCGCCTGCCGCTAGTAAATTAGCCGCCGCCCGCTCGCCCAGAGATCAATGAACGGGAAAATCCATTCCCGTTCGTTGATCTAAGCCCCGCAATGATCCGCTGCTCTCCGATGGGCAGCGTGATCATTGTGAGAAAAATCAAACACTTACAGCCTCCTTGTACTTCCTGCGAGCGTCTGGAGGTCGCAATAAACAAAAAGTTACTGTTGCTATCTTGTGGCCAAATAGTAAAACTACACCCTAAGAATTTTTTACATTGAAATAAATGTTACACAAAAAATTAACTCATTACCTCCCACACTCCCCAATTTATTTTTTTTTGTAATTAAAAAAAATTTACAATAAAAAAAAATACATAAATAGTTACCTTAGGGACTGAACTCTTTAAATATTTACGTCAAGAGGGTATAACACTGTTACTTTATAAACTATGGGCTTGTAATTAGGGATGGACGCAAAACTGAAAAAAATGCACCTTTATTTCCAAATAAAATATTGGCGCCAAACCTTGTGATAGGGACATAATTTAAATGGTTTTATAACCGGGACAAAAGGGCAAATACATTTCATGGGTTTTAATTACAGTAGCATGCATTATTTAAAAACTATAATGGCCGAAAACTGGAAAATAATTATTTTTTTCCCACATTTTTCCTATTGTCCCATTAAAACACATTTAGAATAAAATAATTCTTGGCATAATGTCCCACCTAAAGAAAGTCTAATTGGTGGCGGAAAAAACAAGATATAGTTAATTTCATTGCGATAAGTAATAATAAAGTTATAGATGAATGAATGGAAGGAGCACTGAAAGGTGAAAATTGCTCTGGTGCTCAGGGGGTAAAACCCCTCAGTGGTGAAGTGGTTAAGCATTACAGACACCTGATTGGCTGATAGAATGTGACTTTGCATGGAGCGGGTTACTGACCTGTGTGATGTATTTATCTCTCTTGCAGACTGTGATCGATGCTGACATCTTCCCGGCCCTCATTAGCATCTTACAGACAGCCGAGTTCAGGACAAGGAAGGAGGCCGCCTGGGCCATTACAAACGCCACCTCCGGGGGCTCCGCTGAGCAGATCAAGTGAGTGTTTCCCGTCATACCTGCTTGTGTGATACTGTAGCTGTAATTGTGATGTTTCTTGGCCAGTATCATAGATTCAGGTCTACTCTTTTATTCAGTGTTGCTGCTACATAAGTGATTATATAATTTATTGTATTTATAAAGCGCCAACATATTACGCAGCGCTGGACATTAGTTTAGGTTACAGACAATATTTAGGGGTGACAAACAGCAATATGACAATACAGGAATACAATAAAGACCAGATCATGCAATACAGTATGAGTACAAGGTAATGCTTAGTCACTGGATGGAGCATGGAGATCACACAGCGCAGTATGAGTACAAGGTAATGCTTAGTCACTGGAGGGGAGCATGGAGATTAGGCACGTTAGGTTCACTCAGATGCATAGCATGGGTTCACAGTAATGGAGGTGCAAGATCAGGTAGGACACAAAAGGAGGAGGACCCTGCCCAAAGGCTTATAATCTAGAGGGAGAGGTAGGGACACGAGAGGTAGGGGACCAGAGTTCGGCTGTGGGCTTAGAGCACTTGTGAGGGGTAGTAGGCCAGAGTGAAAAGGTGAGTTTTGAGGGCCTTCTTGAAGATGTTGAAGGAGGGGGCTGCCCTAATGGGTGGAGGTAGGGAGTACCATAGTGTTGGAGCAGCCCTTGAGAAGTCCAGGAGGCGTGGGTGATGCGGCGGGGGGGGGGGGGGGGGGTCAGACGAAGTTCATTGGAGGAGCAGAGTGAGCGGCTAGGTGTGTACCTCTGAGTAAGATCGGAAATGCAGGTTGGGCAGGTTTTGTGGACAGATTTGTAGGTCAGGCACAGTATCTTGTGATTCATATTATACAGAAGAATCTCATCATAGTGAGCTCTGATATAGTAAAGCTCTGGCTATTAAACTCAATCCCTACGTCCTGACCATTCGTATGTTTCCTATATACTTAACAAAGGATGTATTTCTGCACAGACGCACCTGCGTGCGCATATCACAACTGTGCTGCCGGCCAATGCCTGCCTACATCCACACCAAAGCCTGCGCGCCCATAGTGCAACTGTGCTGCCAACCAAAGCCTGCCTACATCCACACCAAAGCCTGCGCGCTCATAGTGCAACTGTGCTGCCAACCAAAGCCTGCCTACATCCACACCAAAGCCTGCGCGCCCATAGTGCAACTGTGCTGCCAACCAAAGCCTGCCTACATCCACACCAAAGCCTGCGCGCTCATAGTGCAACTGTGCTGCCAACCAAAGCCTGCCTACATCCACACCAAAGCCTGCGCGCCCATAGTGCAACTGTGCTGCCAACCAAAGCCTGCCTACATCCACACCAAAGCCTGTGCCCATAGTGCAACTGTGCTGCCAACCAAAGCCTGCCTACATCCACACCAAAGCCTGCGCGCCCATAGTGCAACTGTGCTGCCAACCAAAGCCTGCCTACATCCACACCAAAGCCTGTGCCCATAGTGCAACTGTGCTGCCAACCAAAGCCTGCCTACATCCACACCAAAGCCTGTGCCCATAGTGCAACTGCCGCCGTCAACACTGACTTAGCCATCGCACAAAGTGCAAGTTTCAGGCAATGGGAATGTGCAAAACAAGCGCACAACCACAGCTCAGAATGCAATAGACCGTGCGAGCAATCTGTGATCTCTGACAGATTTGTGATTTGAGAATGGGAAGCTCAGATTTGTGATTGTTTTGAAAATATTTACTGCTGAATATACAATGATCTTGTAAACTTCTTATTACAATGTCCTCAATGAGTGACGAAAGTGACTGGCAATCAAAATTTAAATGCGACAGCTGTGAACGAGAGGGGGGAGGGGAGTGTCGTTAACATACCGATGCGGCAGTCTGATCCGATGCATCCCACGTCATGTTCCATGTCACTCCTATGCTTCCCTCTTCTGGGTTGGAGGAGGAAGCGTGGGAGTGACGTTGAATGCATCTGATCAGGCGGCTGTCCCTCATTTCCTGATCTCAGCAGGGCCGGTTCTCTCATGAAGTAAGGTGAAACATTTTCATCAGGTGCAGAGATTTCAGGGGCAGCATGTTTGTATTGTATAGCTTGAGATTTGATGTTTTAATACTGGATATGTCCTAACTATAAAGAGGATTCGTGGCGAATTGGTGCGGACCTTCCTTCTGTTGGAGTATCTCTGAGGTCTTGCTAACCTGGTCCAGCACAACCATCCACTGGTGGGGTAGAGCGGTGTTCCCTCTACTACTGAGGAGGAATGGAGTGGCTGACAGCCAGGCAGTGTGCTATTGTGTTGAGCTGCAGCATGTCATGTGAGAACTTTAAATGAAGTCGAGTAAACTGTCGGGTGCTGCGCAATCATTCCAAATCCGGAAGGGGGTGGGGTGCTTCATCACAAGTTTGCCTCAGGTAGCAAAAAGTCTAGAACCGGCCTTGGGTCCCAGGGCATTCAATGGACAGTAGGTGGGGAAAATCCCTCCCATGGGGACAGAGGACCTAAATAACCCCCCAAATGTATTTCTATACTTTTCAGAAGACAGTTTGCTGGACTTGGGCTTAGACTTTATCATACTCATGTTGCTTTCTGTCTTCCAGGTATCTGGTGGATCTGGGCTGCATCAAACCACTTTGCGACCTCCTTACTGTCATGGATTCCAAGATCGTCCAGGTGGCATTGAACGGCCTTGAAAATATCCTGCGGCTGGGCGAGCAGGAGGCGAAGCGCAATGGTACAGGCATCAACCCTTACTGTGCCCTCATCGAGGAGGCTTACGGTAAGCACTCGAATAAATATAGCCAGAACCTGGGGGAACGCTGGAGAACGTGAATGACGGTCATGCTTTCTTCCCTCCTCCAGGTCTAGACAAGATCGAGTTCCTGCAGAGTCACGAGAACCAGGAGATCTACCAGAAGGCCTTCGACCTCATCGAGCATTACTTTGGCACAGAGGATGAAGATAGTAGTATTGCGCCACAAGTAGACCTCAACCAGCAGCAGTTCATCTTCCAGCAGCGAGAGGCTCCTATGGAGGGATTCCAGCTCTGAATTAAGGCTGAAGGGGGCTCCGCATGCCTAATCTCTATGTTCTCCTTCCAGATCCTTGCTCAACTGTTTGCCGTGTGCGCAGTACACGTTTCTGACCCCTCGTACTCCCTTCTTTTACTTCTCATCCCTCCTTGCTTCCTTTTACTTTGCACCCTATAGCAGTAGCTTTTTGTTTTATTATTTTGTTCAGTTTTGTTTTTATTTTGCTATTCCTCTCCCCCATCCCCACCTGACTTCCTCCTTGTTTTCTCTTTGACATCTGGCGCTGTCAGTGGACCCAGGAGCTCTTCTCCTGGCCAGTAAGAGCAAAGGGGGCTCCACCCCTTAGCCTCTGCACAACACCATAGCGATACATGGTGTTGCCCATCTGATGTGCTTTAACATATCTCCATTTCACCTATGACTTGAATACGTACGCTACAAGGACGTAGTTTGACTCCAGTGACAAAGAAGAAACAAGACCAACCGCCTACCTGACTACCGTACTACCGACTGGCAACATCCAGGACCAGAGGAGACCTATTGTCAGGACACGTACGACACATAACAGACGCGTTGGTGTGACGAAGAGAGATTCATCCTCACAATACCGGCAACCCAGCTTCACGTCGCCTCAAGTGGAAGTCGGAGGGAACGATAGAGACTTCATTTTCCGAGACGTGCCAAGTCTGGGCCGGAGAAGACTTCAGTGACATTTGGGAAATAAATATGAGGAGTTCAGTTTAGAGAACTGTTATTCCTCTTCAAAAGCCTTCAGTAGGATCGAAGACAACCTTTCCGTCAATCTTCTTTCTGACCATCTCAATCCGTGGAAAGGGTGGTTCAGCTACTTTGTTTATTTTTCAGGCTGCCTTGAGTTTTTTTTCGATAAACATTTTTGTGTCTCTCTCTCTCCCCCTCGAATTCCCCAATTTTTTTTCTTACCCACCTTCCTCGTCCCTATGAGACTTTGGACTGCCGCTGTCCTTAACACTCTCCCCAGAGACACATGACGGACTACAAATTCTTTGTGAAGACTTTTCTAGTGACTCTTTAAATTAAAAAAAAAAACACTGAAAAAAAGTTTAAAAAAAAGTTTCCCACCCCAAACACTACCCTGGATACTGACCTGCAAGAAATGTGATGAGACTGATCGTTCTTCTACACGCCGCCATTTCAGGTCATCGTCTCCTGAATCCGGGCTCGGAAGGCAAAGTCTTCTCTCCCACCCCACCCCTCCTCCCTTCATATATCTGGTTTACAGAGGAATTCCCTTGTAGTTTTAGAGTATATATATTTTTATTTTCACAGATGCAGCAATTTTTATTTGCTGTGTAAATTATTGCATTATTTTAATGTATACATTGTGTATGTTCCTCCCCCCCTCCCCACTTTTTGAGTCCATATTTTTTCGTTAAGGTCACAAGGTGGTGACCTGTTCTAACAACTCTCCACAGACAAATGCACGTTATGCCCAGGAGGGGGCGCTGCTAAATGTTGTGCTCCTTTCGGGCCGACAACCATTTTTAAAGAATACCTGACAAAGTTCCTCCAAGTCCGTACTATAATCTCTTTGTGGATCATTGAAGCACAAATCATGTCGCTTGGCCTTTTATCCATTGTCCACATGTTTCTGTACGGTACATCCCACCAAACATTCTCACGTTTCCTTTTTTTTTTAAATCTAACGTTACCACTAAAAGCCAGAATTTTTGAAATCATTTAATATATATGATACAGTATGTTTCTTTTGTGGTCCTTTCTCTGTCCTTGTTTTTAGTGAAAAATCATGTTCAATCGTTAAAGGGGGTGTGAAAAAAGTGTTTTTGTTAAAAAGACAAAAATCCCATCTCTAGCTTTATGGTAATACCTTATATACTCGAATACAAGTCCACCTCGTGTATAAGTCGACTCCAATATTCAACCCTCTTAAGCTGGAAAGTTTTATTGACTCAAGTATAAGTCAACCCAACAAAGTTAATGGCTGCACTGGGGGCTCTGGAGGGGTAATGACTGCACTGCATACAGTATTGCAGCCATTAGCCCTTCCTGTCCTTTAAGTGCAGCCAATATCTCCAATAGACCCCCCAAGTGCTGCAATTATTCACTCCCTTTTATGCAGCCCAATATTTCCCCCCTGCCCCTTTCCTTGGTAATTGTTGTGGCCAGGACTTTCAGATCTGTGTTTTCTTGTCATTCCCTTTTATCAAGAAAGTCAATTGCTGCAAATGGGAATGTCACGAATAGTACACACATTACTCAGTGTGCTCAGTGTTGCCCCTGACTCATGTATGAGCCGACCCCTATACTTTTATGAAGTGAATCAGACCTAAATTTCTAGACTTATACTCGAGTATATTACAGTATGTCTTTTAGACAAAATGCAATAGCCCTTATGCAGTGCACTTTTTCTCTTTCACCTTTTTATCTTCTTAACTTCCTTGGTGGTATGATTATTTCCGGATTTTAGGGTCTAAAGTGGTGCAATTTTTTTTGCACGCTTTTAGACCCTAAAGCCTGGTATACACCATGCAATTTACCGTCAGACTGGTCAAATGGATCATTTCTGACACGTCCAATCTGATTTCCAATCGGTTTTTCTGATCGACTTGCATAAAAGTGATCAGAAAATCTATCAGATAAACTATCGGGGATCCTATCGGATCGGTTGAAAATGATCAACCTACCTACCATATTATATTATATGGGTTGCAGTGGAAAGGAAGTGTTTGAAAACAGAAAGACTGAGAGGCGTATAATGAATAAAGTGTTATAATTGCGCTATTGTTCAGGGAGCATTTGGATGAGGAAAATGATTGGTTCTCACGTCACTGTGGGCACGGAGTTACCCAGCCAATGTCCAGGCACATAGGTGCAGCTGCAGTAGTCAGGAATACAACATACGTTGTAGAGGTGTCCTTTGGTTGGCAGACAGAGTCTGGCAGAGGTGAAATGGTAAACTTCAGCGATACTGAAGACTTTCTGAAGAGAATTGGGTATTTATAAGCCCATGTATCGGCTCTTGTTTTGCACCTGTGACCAAGAAGTAAATAGGAAGCCAATGATGAGTAAACATTTTCAACTTAGAGCTCCGCCCACCTATTTCCTGTTAAACATCACCGATTTGTGGACAACAGGAAGAGGGGGGTGGAGCTTCAGGAGAGTCCCAAGTCTCCATTAATTTTGGCTCCTTATCTCAGTATCTAAAGTTCAAGAAAAGGTACTTTCATTTCACATAAGTAACATGCTCGGTTCATTACCTGCAAATAATTGGGTCTGTGCACTAATATCAGAAGTATTCTTATACCTCATTAAGTGAGGTAGGAATGATTCGCCAGTATTTCATGCCTGTGCAATCCAAACTTTAGTGAGGGGAGAAAAAAGGCCAACTCGCCTAAGGAGAAGGAAGGCTTTGGATCCTATTGAGCATTCCCTGTACACTCTTGGTCCCCTCATTCCAGCATTGTTCCCAAGTGAGTTTACGCCGTCTCTGTGAGCCTTTGGAAGACTTTGGCACACTCATCCTTGAGGACAAGTATGCCAAAGTCTTCCAAAGGTTCATGGAGGCGGCGTAACCTCACTGGGGGACAATGCTGGAACGAGAGGACAGGGAAGGCCCAATAGGATCCAGAGCCTTCCCTCTCCGTACGTAAGCATGTGACTTTGTCTGACTTACAGATTTGCTTTAAAGCTCGCGTACATCCTTTTGGACTTGGGTTGAGACAGCCGTGTGTTCACAGGAAAACTACCTTATATGGGTGATGGGATAGGGGGTGGGGTTTCGAAGAGCTTCTTTTCACTCCAGCCAAGCAGCATCTGACATTTACACAGGAAGTCAACATTACATACGAAGATGGGTAATTAAAAAATTATGGAACCTCATTCAGCTTGAAAATGAACCAATCAAAGGCAGTTCTTGTGGAAATTGATGGGTCTGTTTTCAAACCTCATGAATTTCCATAAAATAAGATATAATTGTGCATCTTGCAGACCATGCCTATTATAGTGTATACCTTGTGCCATATAGGGAACCTGTGAGGTAGCTGTGTCCTAGCTTTGCTTCTAGTGGTTTGCCAATAGTGTTCTGTGACACGTCAGGAGAGTATTGGTCAGGGCTGGACAGGGTGTCGTACAAATGTTTGCATATTTTTATTTTTTATTTAAATTGTCTTAAATCAATAATGTGGCAACGGTGTGGAAACGTGACACAATTTCAGATCAATAATTTTTTTATACACAGTTGTTTAAAGGGAATCTAAAGTGAAAGTAATGTGCCCAGTTTAACTTACCCGGGGCTTTTTCTAGCCCCCTGTGGTCCTTTTGGTCCCTCCCTGGCATTCTGCTGCGTTCCAGGCAGCCGCTGTACGCATCAGAAAGCTGGACAACTGGGCCAGTCCCAGGCAGCTGCACATGCGCAGCTATGGCCATGCGCTTCCTCGATCACGCTCTCATAACTTGGAGTATTTGGCCCATGCAGAGTTGCAGTTTTTACAATCTGTGCAAGTGCAGAATGTTCACGGCTATGGGAGCGCAATCAAGGAAGCCCAAAGATGGAACAGAGTGGAACAACAGCGAGGGACCAGGCTGAAAGAAGTCCCAGGTAAGTCAAACTGGCCACATTACTTCCACTTTCGGTTCCCTATAAAGATTGAATGCTTCATTTTTTCATGTATCCCTCCTGATTGGACAATTCTCTCCAACCAATCATCTTCCTCCACAGCATGTCAGATTTGAACGGACCAGTGATAAAGGTAAATTCTATATGTGACGCCTGTTGAGAAAAGTTATGACAAGTGATGGCATTACTGTCCATTTCAGCCTCGCGTCACTTCCGCACATTGTTGTTCCGGTGAAGGGGGCGGCGGGGTGGGATGTACCCTGCAGACTTCACAATGGATAAATTCTAGCAATAAGGCGCAGTGCTATCTCTGAAACCTCACGCCCACATTTCCCATCTCGCCCTGCCAAGGAAACGTCCGCTCTTTGTTTTATTTTTTTCTTTGTGCCACAGACTGTAACCTGTGCTTTCCAGAGGCACAGACCACCTCGCATCCTTCCATGTATTTTGTCATTTTACCTGCTAAACTTGAGGAAAAAAAACAAAACAGACTTTTCTGATCAAGAGCCAAACTTCAAAAGGCCAAGCGTTTTCACCAAGGGGCAGGAGGAGCAAGTCCCGCCTCCTGCGCCCGCAACACTGCACTACGGGGAGAAGCAAAGGACAAAACACACAGCAATTCTTAACCTTGACTGCACTTTCAGCTCTGTTGGACTGGACCCGCGTCCTTTCTTAGGGAAAACAGAATTTTATTTCTCTTTTGTTCTTGTTTGGGACTGATGTTCATTCGGACATAAACCTTCCAGAGTTATTACACTGCTGAATGTCTGTGGTACATGTCTTTACCTTCCTCCGCCGTCACTATCAGAGGGACCTTCGCTGCTGATGTCGGTGTCACTGGGTGCCCTCCTGCCCCACATGGGAGTTGCTTGCTAATTCTGTATTAGTGGGGCTGAGGTATCAAGAAAACTGGATCATTGAGCAGCTTTCCAGAACAGCCAATCAGAACTCCTGTTTTGTGTAGCAGCTGAAACCTGATTGGTCAGTCTAGGAAATTGCCTCAGTTTTCTTTGCACCTGACTTATAGGACACCTGAAGTGAGAGAGCTATGGAGGCTGCCTTATTTACTTCATTTTTAGAGCTGGTTCATATTGGACACTTTGGTAGCGTTTTGCTGATCGCCCTCTGCTCCTAATGTATCTCTCTTTTCATACATTCTCACTGCAGATTTGTGTCAGTCGCACACACATTGCATGCAGCACTTTGGGGGTGAACGCAATTTGCGCTTTAAATGTGAACTAGCCCTTGGCAATACAAGTTGCCTGGTTGTCCTGCTGATACTCCGCCTCTAATACTTTCAGCCATAGACCCTGAACAAGCAGGCAGCAGATCAGGTGATTCTGGCATTATTGTCAGATCTCACAAGATTAGCTGCATGTGATTCAGACACTAATGCAGCCACATAGACCAGCAGGACTTGTTTAAAAGGAAATATATATATATGACCACTTCCATATACTTCTCACTTCAGTTGTTCTTTAATAAATCAGTCATACCATTACAAAGTTGTTAAAACAAACCTGTTCCCCCGCACTCGTGCCTGGGCAGTAGCAGAGATGGCAGCGTCCACTCAGCTCCGTGTTAGTGTGCAGGCATGAACCACCTGTGCAGTCTGGGTGAGCTCTGTCAGCGGTGATGGGCTTGTGGGGGGGGTCTCTGCGCTGGAACTGTGAGGAGGAGGGCAATGAGGAAAGTCCCTGGAGGATCTAGAGCAGTGATAGCTAACCTTGCACTCCAGCTGTGACAAATCTACAAATCCCATAATGCCTCTGCCTCCCCGAGTTATGCTTAGAGCTGTCAGAGTATTGCAATGCCTCATGGGACTTGTAGTTCCACCACAGCTGGAGTGCCAAGGTTAGCCATCACTGATCTAGAGGCTTTCCCCCGCCTGAGGCAAGTACCCATATGGGTGTGTGTGTGGGGGGGTTATACTTTGAGGTGTACCTGAGGCGACATGATGAGATAAACGTGTGTATGAACAGTGAAGAACAGATTAATAACCAGGCTGTAACTTTGCTTTATTTTGCTGCCTGAAAGAGTTAATTTCTAGGCATGGAAATGATAGCTTCTGTCTTGTCGGGAATATAGCAAACATCACTGATAAGCAAATTACAGCCATAGCGATTTTCCTGTCAGAATACAACTTCTGAGAGCAGAGTAAGACTGAATAAGGTCAATAGTTGATGCATTTTCACTTAGGGACACTTAATAGGCTGCCACTGAGCAGAGACAACAAAACATTCAATCTACTTTGTAAATGCTTAAATATAAAATAAAACAATAGGATATAAAAACAAGTAATTTTTAGGAGTAGAAGAATAAATACAATTGTTTATCTCATCAGTTTATTTTAATCTCGGGTTCACTTTAAGCATCTTTTTCACTCTAAAAATCACTGATCTCAGTCACAGTAGAATGTGATTTGTGGTTCATACATTTAGACGTTTACGTTTGCACTCACATCAATTCCTTACCAGCAGAGAAGAGGCAGCATTATTATTTGGATAGGAATCTAATCACACTGGTGTGAAGTGGTCACTAAGATTCCTTACATACATTGCAACTGGCAAAACGTGTGCGATTCAAGACATGGATGGAAACGCATTGGGTGTGATAAGGCCTGTCATTTGCTCTGGGTAAAATAATGTCTCCCTTCTCCCCCACTTCTATAGTATTACACATAAGTGCCATGTATTAAAAAATACATTATCTGCTACCAATCGGTATTGCAACCCCCCCCCCCCCCCCCCCCCCCTGTGTAGTTGGGGTGTTTTTTAATTGCATCTGAATGACTGGTGGGCGGGGCTGCCTGACAAGCACCCAGTTCAGCCACCTGCCTAAGGCCTCTTTCCCACGGGCAGACAAACTGTGTGCTCAGCAAGCAGTAGTGAGCAGTTGCCAGGCATTAGCAAGTAGCAAGTAGTTGTGAGAGTTTTCCGTGGAAAAGAGGCCTGAAGCAGTCACCTGACTTGTCCTGCTGCCTGTCATTGGGGATGATCAATGAGATGCAAATATTTCCGAGTTCATGCAAAACCTTGGTGGGACTTGACTGGTCCATTTTCAAGCTGCATAAATTTGCATGCCAATTTACATAACTGCATGATCTCAGAAATCTTTGCATGTCATTGATCATCCCCACCAGTCATACTTCAGGGACAGGAGACAGACACTTCAGGGACAGGCAGCACTTGGCACCCAAGCCCTTTAATTACAGCGCAGGTAGATTTGGGCGCAGTAGCCGCTGCCACCATAGGCCGTAATAGGCATTACAGCTATAGCGGCACACAGTAACTTCGGTGCCGTCAGAAGACGGAGCTGAAGTTACATTTAAAACACA
This sequence comes from Hyperolius riggenbachi, assembly GCF_040937935.1. Classification (NCBI taxonomy): domain Eukaryota; kingdom Metazoa; phylum Chordata; class Amphibia; order Anura; family Hyperoliidae; genus Hyperolius; species Hyperolius riggenbachi. The sequence continues at coordinate 561,191,365 of NC_090647.1, forward strand.
ACAATTTGGCTTCCGGCAATTGCTGGAAGCCGAATTATTTAATTCCCCACCGTCTATGGCGGCCTGGAGGGGGAGTAGTATTTAGCGTGGCCGGGACTTGTGCAGCAGCAGGATCAGCCATATACCGGCCGTATCCTGCGCCCAAGTCTACCAGCTGCGATTTTATATGTATCCCTCGGCACTGCCCTGGAATCTGCCTGTCAAAACCACACCTCCTTCTTTAGCCACACCCTTCCCCTTGATCAAGGTCAGTTGAAGAAGGGAGGAGTGAGGATGAGAGATGGTCAGTGAGGAGCTAATGTCCCATTGTTGTTGCAAATTGTATGCAGTTTGGAAATGGTCCAGATGAAACTGGCAGACAGAAAACATGATTGGTCCCATTCCAAACTGCATGAAATTTACATGCAAGTCAGGATTATTTGCATCTTATTGACAATCTCTTGTGGCAACACATTCCTGCTGCATCATTGGAGGTGATGCTGGAGAGGGAGGGGAATAGCAGGGTAACCACACCCCTATTCTGAAAGGCATTGTGAGGGAGGAGGAGTGGTTGCTATTACGTGGCAAGTGTTTTACAACCCAGGAGGGATAGTTGGGCAAAGAGCCTTAGGGGTCTGCACACATCCAATTTTCATTGGCCAATTTTACCCCTTCCATGTAGTATAATGCTTACCTTTACAATTTATTTGTAGTATTTAAAATCTGTAGGCCCTCATCCTACATGGAGGTGATAAATTTGGTCAATTAAAATTCGATGTGTGAATGCACCCTTAGAGGACAATGGAGGCTGGTATTTTAGCCGCCTCCTAAAGGCGTGTACACACATCCAACAAAGTGCACGACAAATTGTTTACATGACTTGTTATTTCTGTGCACCAACCAAAAGAATGGCCAACTCATTTAGATTGCACATGTAAGAGAAATGAGAGACCACACTATATGGTCTTATTCAAAACAAGTGCATGCGCTCAAACAACGTACACACATGGACAACTGAACGATATTAGCCCAACAACCGTGTGAGTAGATCCGCTGGATGGATCGGGTAAACTGCATGTTATGAGTTGCTCATCTAGTCGTTTGCCACTCGTACACATGCCTGAGTGTCCAACAAACCAAATTCAGACGACAATTGGGTGGATTTGTTGAATGTGTATAAAAATATACATACCTGGGGCTTCCTCCAGCCCCATCCGCTCTGATCGCTCCCACGCCGCCGTCCTCCGCTGCCCGCAGCTACGAGAACCGGGTCTCCGCACTGCTTTGTTGGCTCCAGTCTACGCGGGACAAGTGCGCTCTTTGCGTATCCAGCAGCTGCTGGAGAGATACGTAGAGGGCGCAGGTCCCTTATGTCATGACGGCAGTGTGGGGACCCGGTTCCCGAAGCTGCAGACATCAGAGGACGGCGGTGTGGGAGCTATCAGAGCGGATGGGGCTGGAGGGAAGCCCCAGGTATGTATAACACTTTTTGTTGTTGAGAGCTCTGGTTTCCTTTAAGAAATGCTGATCCTCCTGCACCAGTGACTGGTAAATCAGTCACGTGGAACAGGGGGGCAGATCAGGTGTTCTAATTTCGTGGGACTAGGCTTGCTCATACTAAGTAGCATACAAGTATGTAGCTACTAGGTATAGAAACTTAAATTAGCCAGCGTTGACCGGGGAGAGGGGGCTGGGCTATAACTTACCCATGCCGCCGCCTGGATCTGATGTGCTCCACGTCGTCCACTCTGACATTTCCTTCTTCTATCCAGGAGGAAGCGTGGGGGTGATGTGGAGCATAACTGATCCAGACAGCATGGGTACGTTTTTTTAGGGAGAGTTCTGACTTCCTGCCGTCCCTTGCCCAGGAAAGTGAGGGTGAATACTTCTACTAAAGACGCTGTGTGTTTGATTAGAGGAGCGGCCTGTGTCAGAATTTCAGGGCTGCTTGTGTCCACCACGGAGAGGGTCTCTCACTGTTCTGTCACCAAAATTAGGAAGTAAAGGGGAAATCCAACATGCCAACACAACCAGACGTCAGCTTAGATCAGGGGTCCCCAAACGTTCTGGGTAGAGGGCCGGGTCTACATACTTCAGACTGCTCGGGGACCGGAGGATACATAAAATGATGTAGAAGTCTTTGTGGTCCAGACAGTGTAGCATACCCAGGTGACAACCTGCAGTCCAATTGGACAGCAGTGTCACCTGATATTGAATTTGATTGGAAACCAGCGAATTACTGCTTTCTGGCTTCCATGTGGATGGGTGGTGCCAGCACTGCTATTCCATATGCAGACCACCAATATTTAAAGATGTAGCTGACCGCATCTATGAGTAATACATTTTGTGTGTGGGGGCCGATAAAAAAGCCTCAGGGGGCCACATTCGGCCCGCGGGCCTTAGTTTGAGGACCACTGGCTTAGATGTTATGGAAAGTAATTGGCTGTCATATTTGTAGTGCAGTTTTGCACATTCTTCCTTTAAAACTTACAGGAAACCTGAGACAAATAAAAGCAAAGCGTTTATACTTACCTGCAGCTTCATCCACCCCCCTTCAATCGGTGTGGTCTTTTGTCGCTCCGATCCTCCACGGGCTGTTCTGGTAAGCTTTTCCAGTTGCGCATGCATGGCCCCATCGCGCTCCTGTGGTTGAGTGGTGGGCCATACGTGCATGGCTGGAGAAAGTTCCCAGACCGACTAGCAGAGGATCGGGGAGACGGCGAGGAATTTCCAGGCAAGTATAAATTCTTTGCTTTTATTTGTCTCGGGCAAACTTTAAACCCAAAATGAAAACAGATTTTCATAACTCAAAATAGTAAGTGGATATAAACAGTGCCTAGAAGTGCTGGACAGAAAATGTTTCATGGACCACATGTGCTTGCCACTGCAGTGCAGCTTACTTCCTCTCCTCTGTGGATGCAGCTGCTGCGTGGCTCATGTGTGACCATTTAGTATTTGGACCAATCAAAACCGGGAGGGAGTGTATCTGGTCCAATTCCAAGCTTAAAGAGACTAACAAAAAAAAAATAATCCCCTGGGGGGTACTCACCTCGGTGGAGGAAAGCCTCAGGGCCTGTTCAGACTATCTGCGTATGAAGAATGCGTTTAAAATCAAAGAAACGCAAGTTGAAAAACGCATGCGTTTTTCTTGCGTTCTAATGCATATTCTATTGCGTTTTTCACACACATGTGACCCAGGGGAAAAAAAAAAATTATGGGAACCGCAGAGGAAAACGGACGCTAAAAACGCAATAGTACGCGTTTTTGATACGCGTCCATAGACTTTCATTGCGTCCGTTTCTATGCGTGGCGCACAGAACTGCATGCAGCATTGCGGATGAGAAACGTATGCGTCTCATACGCATACATGTGAACTAGCCCATTCAAAAGCATTAGGAGCCGTTTCTATGCGTTTTTGGTACCCAGACAAGTTCCCTGAAAACGTCTAGGAACGCGCATAGTCTGAACAGGCCCTCAGGGTCCCAATGAGGCTTCCCCCACCCCTGTAGCTGCAGGCAGTCCAGTGCTAGCTCCCCCGAAGCCTCCCGCAATCCTCCCTCGACAAGCCTGACAAGACTTGATATATTTACCTTCCCTGGCTCCAGCGAGTGGCGCTGTTGCGGCTCTCGGCACGAAATAGCCAATCTCTGTCGGGTCCGCTCTACTACGCAGGCGCAGGAGACACAGTAGAGCGGCCCGACAGCGATCGGCTATTATTGCCTATCTCTGAGCGGAGAGCCGATACTGCGCCTGCGCTGGAGCCGGGAAGGTAAATATTTACATCCCCGCTATTCGGAGGGGCACAGCGAGACCACCGTTGGACACAGAAGGACGGGGGAAGCCTCAATAGGATCTGGAGGCTTCCCCCACCCGAGGTGAGTACCCCCCAGGGGAACTATTTAAAGTTACAGGTTTTCTTTAATCTGTATGCAGTCTGGAATTATTAACATGCTATTGAACATCTCTGGCGTCACCTATCCCTTTCATACAGGCCACAGGCAGCTTGTCCATAGTGAAGTCTCATGCACTTGCCTGGCAGCGATCCAGGTCAAGCCTTCAGAGCCCACTAGTGTACACATGCGCTACGAGCCTGCAAGCTAGTGATGTCTGTTACTATGGAGAAGGGGCGGAACAATGACAAGGTGAGTGAGATGTGCAGTGCACTCGGGGTCACCACTGATCCAGACGGCCGCTGTACATGCTAGACTCCAGGCTGAGGCAATGTTTATCTTTTTTATTTTTAAAAATATTAATGAAAGGCAGTTGCTCGGTCCAACTGCCAAAATAGTGTGCAGCGAGCAGGGAGGCTGGCCAGCATCTTTGTATAAATCTTTTTCAGGGAATGTCTTTATAAAGAATAAAGGCCATGCTAAGAATCCCTCATGAAGAGATGGACTAACCCAAAACCTGTCGATAATGTCAGATTTATACTACCTACTGTAAGTGACAGCAACATAAGAGAAAAGTATTTGTATGTGTTTTAAATTTTAAGATTTTTGCGACAGTTCCTCTTTAACCACTTGCCGACCGCACGCTTATACCGTGCGTCGGCAAAGTGGCAGCTGCAGGACCAGCGATCGCGCGAGCGGCTGCTTCCTGTCAATTCACGGCGGGGGGCTCCGTGAATAGCCTGCGGGCCGCCGATCGCGGCTCGCAGGCTAAATGTAAACACAAGCGGAAATAATCCGCTTTGTTTACATTTTGTACGGTGCTGCTGCGCAGCAGCGCCGTAAGGCAGATCGGCGATCCCCGGCCAATCAGCGGCCGGGGATTGCCGCCATGTGACAGGGGACAGCCTGTCACTGGCTGCACAGGACGGATAGCGTCCTGTACAGCCCGGATCACCAGGGGGGCCAGGTAGGAGAGGGAGGGGGGGATTTTGCCGCGGAGGGGGGCTTTGAGGTGCCCCCCCCCCCCCCCCCGCAACACCCGGCAGGCAGGAGCGATCAGACCCCCCCAGCACATTATCCCCCTAGTGGGGAAAAAAGGGGGGCGATCTGGTCGCTCTGCCTGCACCCTGATCTGTGCTGGGGGCTGCACAGCCCACCCAGCACAGATCAGCTACAACAGCGCTGGTCCTTAAGGGGGGATAAAGGGTGGGTCCTCAAGTGGTTAACGGATTTATTCACCTTGAAAAGGCAATACCTAGCAATGGTACAGATGGTCAATGACTAGGGATAATCGGTGAGATGCAGATTATTCAGAGTTCATGCAAATCTATGCATGTTGAAAATGGCCCTGTCAAATGACACCTCCGCTTTTTTCAATTTTCAAGCAGCATACATTTGCATACAGAACTTAACAGGGCTGTGGCTAAGGGCCTGTTTCCACTACACGCAGATTCTGCATGCAGAAAACTGACTCCAATGAATGTCTATTGGCCTGTTTCCACTGAACGTGATTTTTCTGATGCAGATTTCCCATAGGCATTCATTGGAGTCAGTTTTCTGCATGCAGAATCTGCGTGTAGTGGAAACAGGCCCTAAAAGAATTAGACACAGGATCAGCAGGAGGGTCAGGCAACTGGTATGTTTAAAAGGAAAAATCCATATCCTCAGTTTAGGTTCCCTTTAAATAATCCTACATCAACTTGGAATCTATTTGCATCTCATTAATCATCCCTATCAAGGAGATGCTAATAATTAATAATTCCTGCTTGTATGCAATTTTCAGATACATTGTAAGCAGCTTGGGAATGAACCAGTCAGATGCTTGGCAATTTTGGTTGGCCCTATTCCAAGCTGCTTACATTTTGCTGGGGGGTACTCACCTGAGGTGGGGGAAGCCTCCGGATCTTATCGAGACTTCCCCCGTCCTCCTCGGTCCCACGGCGGCGGTGATAAAGCTCCCAGAATAGCAGGGATGTAAATATTTACCTTCCCGGCTCCAGCCCAGGCGCGCAGTATCGGCTCTCTGCTCGGAGATAGTCGGAAATAGCTGATCGCTGTCGGGCCGCTCTACTACGCAGGCACAAGTCTCCTGCACCTGGGCAGTAGAGCGGACCCGACAGCGTTCGGCTATTTCCACCTATCTCCGAGTGGAGAGCTGCAACAGCGCCCCCGATGGAGCCGGAGAAGTAAATAAATCAGCGCTTGTCGAGGGAGGATTGCTGGACACTCCGGGGGAGCCAGCGCTGGATTGCCTGCAGCTACAGGGGAGGGGGAAGCCTCATTGGGACCCTGAGGCTTCCCCCTCCTGAGGTGAGTACCCCCCAGGGGAACACTTTTTTTTGTAACAGGTTCTCTTTAAATCTGTATGAAAGTGTAAATCATTAGCATCTCATTGACCTTCTGTACTAGGTACCCTTAACTACTTAAAGACCGCCACACACCAATGGGCGTGACCGCGGCGGCAGCCCCAGGACCGCCAATTGGCGTCAAGTCCTGGGGCTGCAGTTTCCCAGGGAATGGCCGCGCACATGCGTGATCGTTCCCTGCCCATTCACGGAACAGAGTTCCGTGATTAGCCTGCTAGCCGCCGATCGCAGGCTGCTTGTAAACGAAAGGGGAAAGAAATCCCCTTTGTTTACATCCGTACAGCGCTGCGGTCCCCAGCAGCGCTGTACGAGATCGGCGATCCCCGGCCTCTGATTGGCCCGGGGAGCGCTGTCCTCTTATAGGCTGATGGCTATGAGAGGCGGAACAGGACAAATCGCCGTCCTGTTCCAATTCTGCTGACGGAGGGGAGGGAGAGAGAGCCTCATAGAGGCTGGAGAAAAAAAAAAAAATAAACGGCCGCAGCGATCGGACCCCTCCGGCGGCATGTCCCCTTAGGGACAAAAGAGGTGAGTCCGATCGCTGAGCTCCTAAGCTGGGCTGTGCAGGAGGCTGAAAAGCCCAGTGCTGCAAAAAATGGACTGGTCTTTGGAGGGGGGGGGGGGGTTAGCACTGTGGTCCTCAAGTGGTTAAGCCTGGTACACACTATCAATTCTGATTGGCCAATCGCTGACCAATTTTACCATCTCCATGTAGTATGATGGTCAGCAGATATTGTATACTATGAGCAGATTGTGCAGGTAAACCCAGATACCGGTAGTACATAGAGGTGGTAATATTGGTTAGTGGTTGGCCAATTATAATTGAACATGTGTACCAGGTTTAAAAAACATCTAAGGCAAAGGGATATGGCGGCTGTCATATTTATTTCTTTTTAAGCAATACCAGTTACCTGGCAGCCCTGCTGATCCTCTGCCTCTAATACTTTTAGCCATAGACCCTGAACAAGCATGCAGCAGGTCAGGGGTTTCTGACAGTATTGCCAGACCTAACAAGATTAGCTGCATGCTTGTTTCTGGTGTTATTCAGACACTACTGCAGCCAGATAGATCAGCAGGGCTGCCAGGCAACTGATATTGATTAACAGTAAATAAATATGACAGCCTCCATGTCCCTCTCACCTCAAGTGGGCTTTAGTATGAGTTATTAGATTCATTTCTACTGTGATGAGTGTCCAAACATGAAGGGAGACAACATATAGATCAGCCACAGCTTTACAAGCCCGATATCACATTTATTAAAAATATGTATATTTACAATCCTCGTCTCCCCTGATTCTCTACAGTCTCATTAGTACCTGTATAAGTAATTTCTGCACACATTGTTAGATAAATAAAAGGAAAAATAAATAACGTAATAGACAAAATTATCCAGCCTTACAGCCTTGATCCATGAGTGGGTGCTGGCTGGGGGCTCATTCCTTTAGTGCATTATTCATTGGAGAGGGATGAGGAGGTTGTCTTGTGATGTGATTGTTCTATCGGTCTAGAACTCCGGCACGTGGGCGAAATCAGGACCACAGAGCCATCAAATCTGGCCCATAAATGCTTTCCCCACTTTGCATCATGTTTGGCCCACTCTAGATCATCAGGGAAGCTATACTGAAGGTGAAGTCCTAGATCACCAGGGAAGCCATAAGGGGAGGGAGGGGGAATGCACTAGACTCCAGGGATGGAGGGGGCCACTAGACATCAGGGAACTGGATAAGGGAGGGAGGAACACTAGGCATCAGGGAACTGGTTAAGGGAGGAGGCATTGGACACCATGGAGCTGTATGCAGGAGGGCCACTACACACCAGGGAACTATATACAGTAAAGAGGAAGGCCACTAGACACCAGAGAGCTGTATAGGGGAATGGAGGGTAGCCACTTGACACAAGGGAAGCGGGGCATTAGACACCGGGGAACTTTATAAGGGAAGGAGGTGGCCCCAGACAGTTAAGACAGTGAGGTTGGCCAGCGGACTTGGTCCCAATGTTCAATTTTGGTCTACTTTGTATTTGAGTTGGACACCCCTGGTCTGGAATGATTCCTTCTCCTGTACACTGCTATTTTGGCGGATCTCCCAATGTTCATTTGAAAACAGTCCATCTCTAATTCCCATTACTGTCACTTAACCTTAACCCTTCCCCCTCCTTTCCTTACCTAAAGGTGACCCACTTCCTGCCTTACCTCCCCAACACCTAGCCCCCAGCCTTCAACCTGTCCTGACGCACAACAGTAAGGCCCACCCACCCCCACATTTATGCCTGTTTATAAAACTAACCGTCTTTTACTCCATATCCTAACATCACCCCTCCTGAATAATGTCTAGCTTGAACCAATACACACGATTAGCCATTATATTGCTGAAGTGCCGGCTGTGAAGAGTTCAGCGCTGCCGGCAGCGCTGAACTCTTCACAGCCGGAACTTCAGCAATATAATGGCCAAAACACTTATACTGAAGCTAACTGCCCACTGCCAAACCTTTGGGACCAGCATCAGCTGTACCATTGCCAGAAGAAGGTACTTAAACCTATATCAATCTACTAATGGCTACATCATCATAGCTGATCTCTGCCACAAATTCCTACAGACACCGCCACCAAACCTACCACGACTTATTAAACAGCTTCTAGACTTCAACTCCGTTTGGAGTGAAGAGCCCTGTAAATGTGTTCCAACTGAAACATTATATCACCAGTGACCTTCAGTGAATGATTAAACTGCTATCCCACAAAGGGGTTTCAGTTTCACATTCCAGAACCCCGACATCCTCCCCAGTCTGAGGTTTATTGAGCTGTGCGGCATCATTTGGATCCTTTACATGTGTAGAAAGACTGTACTGATGTTCCTTTAACTAGTCAACTTTAGTCAGTACTTCCTTGTAGGTTCAAATCTGTCCATGGTGCTGTATTCCGGCCAGTCTGCGAGCTCCCAGGTCCGCTATTTGTACCAATGTCTCTACGTTTTGCAGAGTTAATTTTTTACCATAGCTGTCAGATTCTTTCGTAGATCTTCCAAGTTGTACAGCAGATCTTTTGACAGTGCAAAGAACCCTAGTTCAGAATGTACTGGAGAAGCACTAGGCAATGCTATGGAAGCTGCTGTAAATCGTCCTGGGTCAATATCCACCACACAAAAACCGGTACCTTTCGGTGTGCCAAGCGCCGCTAGTGGGGAGGTTGCCCAGCAGCCATTTACTATAGAAAGTGGAATCCTGAAGCACTCTGGGACCATCTGACTGTGGAACCCAGAAGCACTCTGGGACCATCTTCTGAGAAGACCTTTTAAGTTGAACATTTCGTCCTACACAGAAGCTTCACGTGCATGGAGTGGGCGTCTTCACCGTGATCTGCTGCTCGGCTGACCTGCAATAGGTTGCAGAGTTCAGTGGAGACACGTCTGTCTCGTTCCTGCTCTGCTCATGCTTGCCTTCAGTCTGTTTTTTTGATTTTCCTTTTATAAGTGAAGTCCTCCTGAGCCTCTTTCCATTGAGCCCCCTGTCATTCAGGAAGCGGCGGATGGTGCGATCGGACACCGATGGACCTTGGCCTTCGAGTTCAGCTTGGATCTCTTTGGAAGTGGTCAGTGGCTTTTTGTTCAGCATCCTCTCTATCTTTCTGCCCATTCTGGGGTCGATTTTACTCTTGCGGCCGCGTCCAGGCAGGTTGGCCACGCTCCCGTGATCCTTGGCCTTTTTGATAATATTTGCAACGGTCGTCACGGGAATATTGAGCTGCTTGGAGATGGTTTTATAGCCTTTGCCGTTAATGTGCTTGTCGATAATTTTCATTCTGAGCTCTTCTGATAATTCTCTCCTTTGCTTTTTCTGCTCCATGTTGCGTGTGGGACACAATGATACTGAACAGCAGAAAGACTACTTTACTGAACTCAAACAGTCTGAAAGAGTGATTGTATGGGGACACAGGTGACACTAGTAGAAGAAACCAGCTGGTATGGAAGAAATCACTATAATCCCATTTATTATCTTTACTAAAAGATACCAAGAAATGTGACGAGGGCCAATGTAGTTTCTTTGTTGAATAACAATACTTTTTCTCTGTTTAACACTTGATTTTCTTCTCTATGGTATATCAGCAGCATTCAGGAATATATTTGACTATTCCTTTTCATTTTATCACTTTTAAGGACGCATAAAGCACTTTTTTCACTGAGCTGTATGGGTACCAATAAATATGTCCACAGCTGTATGAGTCACATGTTCTGGTGAATGGGAAAGAGGGTCACATGATGTCATAGCCCAGTGCTGCTGCTCTGCAGTGTGATTATCTCCAGGGGGTGTGTCTCAGACCTCCAGGCTGTCCAGGTTACAGGAATGGGGGACATCTGCCGGTTTCCTGTGGACAGAACAGAGGAGATTAGAGGGGCGGAGGCAGGAAATATCACACAGGAGGGAATGTTAAGGCACGACACTTCCTGTCTCTACACTACAGTTATACATTTCTAGTGACATCCCAGCTATTCCATAAACCAGACATTACCCACAATGCCGCTCCTCATACTACATGTCCACCTTATACACTGATACAGCTCATTACAGATACACCCTCCTAATGTAATGCTCAGGTCATTTAATATGGTGATTTCATAAAGGAGAGATTGCAGCGAGGTGAGAGGGATGCTTACGTTGCATGTATAATCTAAGTTACGCTATTTAACAGTCGGTGACAAAACTTCACACTCTGTAAAGCACTGTGGAAGATTTCAGCGCTATATAGATCTTAAATAATAATTGACCTAAATCGCATTACGTAGTTTGCAGAACTCCACTGAAACTTTCCAAGTGCAGTTTATATTGCAGTAGTATACACCCTTTCATTCCCACTCCTGCTCTGCCACCTGACGGTAAACAATATAGTTGAGTGTAATACACTGTACATGGGAGTACAGTAAGGATTAATTAGTAAATGTGAGGTGTGATTGAGGAATAGGATATTGGGGGAGCTCAGTGAGGCAATACTCAGGCTACTTTCAGTTAGCGTTACAGTGCAGCATAAGGGGCGCTGTGTAACGCAGCTTCATGCACCACCTATGTGACTTTCACACACGTTAACAGTTACAGTGAAGAATGCTTTTCAGTGACCACTTCACAATGTGCATATAATGTGCAGCGCTGCTTTCCTGATCTGCTGCAACGGCCGCTGTGAACCTCATCTCAAAGTAAGCCCAATGAGAGTCTAAGGTGAAAAAAATGGCTACATAAAGAAAATCTACAACTAAAAAACAACCCTCTGGGGGATAGCCTCTGGATACTAACGAGGCTTCCCCCATCCTGCTCCGTCCCTCCATTTAATTGCTGGTACCCCTGAAGAGTGGTGATGTAAAATTTACCTACTGCGATCCTGCGCAGGTGCACAAGCTGCTCTTCCTTCGGGATAAGGCGGAAATAGCCGAACCCGTTCGGATCCGCTCTACTGTGCAGCGGCGAGTCCTTTGTGCCTGCGCAGTAGAGCGGATCCGATCAGGTTCGGCTATTTCCGCCTTATCCCGAAGGAAGAGCAGCTTGTGCGCCTGCGCTGGATCCTGGAGAGGTAAATATATCATCCCTTGTCAGGCCTGTCGGGGGAGGATTTGTGGATGCCAACGTTGGATTCCTGCTATCTTCAGAGGACGGGGAAGCCTCATCGGGACCCTGAGGTAAGTATCCCCCAGAAGGGTTTTTTGTGTTACAGGTTCTCTGTAAAGGACAAATGTAACTTAAAAAAAACAAGTTAGATACGCATTTCCAGGCCTTTGAGTACTTCCAAAGACGAGCGGCTCCATACTGCACACACGCGAGCGTGGACTCCCATGTGCACAGTACTGAGCCACTCGTCTTTGGAAGAACTCGGAGATCAGAATCCGAGATCCAACACGCTCTTGTAGGATGCCTTTCAACTGTCCTAGTGCAGCAATAGGGGGGGGGGGGGAGGGGGGAACAGGAAGTGGAAAGTTTCTTTAGGATCCACAGGCTTCCTTTTTTGTATTTTCGTAGGCAAGTATTTAGTTTAACATCAGTTAGTTCACTTTAAAGAGAAAATCCGACCAAGAATTGAACTTTATCTCAATCAGTAGCTGATACCCCCTTTTACATGAGAAATCTATTCCTTTTCACAAACAGACCATCAGGGGGCGCTGTATGACTGATATTGGGGTGAAACCCCTCCCACAAAGAAATTCTGAGTACGTATTCTGGTCAGTTTCCTGTCTGTGAACCTTGCTGCATTGTGGGAAATAACTGTTTACAGCTGTTTCCAACTGCCAAAAAAGCATGCAGCAGCTACATCACCTGCCAACAGTAAAAATGTCACCATGTAATAAATGTCAGAATGTAAATCAGGGATTTAAAAGATTTTACAATGGGAAACACTGACTAAATCATTTATACATCATTATTGTAAAAATGAAGCACTTTTTTTTATTACATTATTTTCACTGGAGTTCCTCTTTAACTGTGTCTCTCCAAACTAAAGCATTACGCACAAGCTAGATGGTTATTGGCCACATCTACGTGTGTACAGCTGCCACCAATGGCATTAGTGAGAGATCCGACTTGTGGATCATCTCAGCTAAGTGCAGGCCTAGGCCCTCAACACTGTCGGCCCTCCTCCTAACCAACAGAACATGCTGCTAGCCTCTAAGCTAACACGTTGTCTGTACAGAACTCGGCCAGGGACCTAATGCTAAGTACACACTGTGAGATTTTCTGGCAGATTTACTGTTGATTATTTCCAACATGTTTGATCTGATTTCCGACTGTTTTCCGTTCATTTCTATCAAATTGAAAGAAAATCAGATTGGACGTGTTGCAAATAATCGATCTGACTGTAACTCTGCCATTAGATCTCATAGTGTGTACCCAGCATAAAACAGTCCAGATCCCAGCAGGTGATAGTCATAGGAAGCTTTATTAGGATATTTATTTGTGACAGAGATAAGTGAGGTGTGATTGGGGGAAGACAGCAGAGAGCTCACAGGGCACTCAGGACTAGGATTATACTATTGTAATACACTGCAATGCTGACAGGCAAGAGATGCCAAGGCCTGCACCCATCACAATAAGGCTACTGGTTGGCAGGAGGAAGTGAAGAAGTTAGAGCGACTCCAAACAAAATGTCACAGCGCCACCTGCTGGCTGGACGTGCTCCCTGCTGGGACACATACAAGAAGCCGCAATCCCCGCTCAGGGCGGGCGGCTTTCAATCAGCCCAGCCAATCCGCGCTCGCCTCACCTCAGGCTGGTTGCTATGGGAGACAGAGCCCCGCCCTCACCTCCTGTAGGGTCCCGGCGCTCACCTGTATAGCTCTGCCGCTCAGCCCCGCCTGTGAGATCCCCGGAGCCTCCTCAGCGCTGGGCCTCCGTACATCTGTGATCGGGGAGCGCAATCTGTCCGTACACTGACAGCTGTCTCCTCCAATCACTGCTGTCCCGCCCCCTGCAGCAGAGCCAATCAGAGGGGGGAGGGGCAGCAGCTCCTGAGTGTGATCTCTCTTTACGAGACTGCTGCTGCTTACAGAGCCGCTGCGATGCGAAGTTCGGATCTTTTCAATGATCCGGATCAGGCACGTGCACAGGGGGGTGCTCTGGGTGCCCAGGCACCCCCCTTTTTTAAAATCTTCAAAAAAAGGCCCCTCTCGCGTGCAAAATAAGCTCCGCCCCCAGCCGCGATAAGCCCCGCCCACCCGCGGGAAGCTCCTCCCCGCCTGGGACACTTTCAAGTGAAGAGGCCCAGACAGAATTCCTAGTTTGGCATACTGACCTCTCCCTCCACCTAGGACCCATACTGACCTCTACCTCCCCCAGCACCCATAGTGACCTCTCCCTCCACCTAGTACCCAGTGACCACTCCCTCCCCTAGCACTCACAGTGACCTCTCCCTCCACCTAGGACCCATACTGACCTCTACCTCCCCCAGCACCCATAGTGACCTCTCCCTTCACCTAGCAACCACAGTGACCTCTCCCTCCACCTAGCACCCACAGAGACCTCTCCCTCCACCTAGGACCCACAGTGACCTCTCTCTTACCCAGCACCCACAGTGACCTCTCCCTCCATCTAGCACCCACAGTGACCTCTCCCTCCACCTAGCACCCACAGTGACCTCTCCCTCCACCTGGGACTCATAGTGACCTCTCCCTCCCCAGCACCCACAGTGACCTCTCCCTCCACCTAGCACCCACAGTGATCTCTCCCTCCACCTAGGACCCATACTGACCTCTACCTCCCCCAGCACCCATAGTGACCTCTCCCTTCATCTAGCAACCACAGTGACCTCTCCCACCTAGCACCCACAGTGACCTTTCCCTCCATCTAGCACCCACAGTGACCTCTCCCTCCACCTAGCACCCACAGTGACCCCTCTCTACCCCAGCACCCACAGTTACCTCTCCCTCCACCTAGCACCCACAGTAACCTCTCCCTCCCCAGCTTTAGCAGTGATCCTGCCTTTCCTCCAGCACCCATACTGACCTCTACCTTCCACAGCACCCACAGTTACTTCTCCCCCCAGCACCCACAGTGACCTACCCTTCCCCCATCAACCACACTGACCTCTACCTCCCCTAGCAGCAACTATGCTATTCATAGCAGTACCCACAGTGATCTCCCACCCCCTGCACCCACAGCAATCCCACCAATATCCAGCACCCACATTACACTCAACTAGTAACCCCCACTATAGCAAGCACCCAGTACTTGCACCAAGCACCCAGTACTTGCACCAAGCACTCTGCATCCAATACTCACATCTGGCATCAATATGGCACTTAGAACTTGCATCAAACAGCCACATGGCACCCAGTACCTGCACCCCTTCACCCTATAGCTGTCACCCAGTACTCACACCCACATGGCACAGTACTTGCACCCAGCCCCAACATGGCACTCACTAACACCTGCACACCGCCTTCACATGGCATCCACTATCTGCACTCACATAACTAGTACTAGCACCTAAAGTACCTGCACTCAGAACCCACATGACACACAATGCCCACCCATAGCTAGCACCCAGTGCAGGCATGGCACCAAGTATTTGCACCTATGTGATACCCAGTACCTGCACCCAACACCCACATGCTTCATCTGCAGTAGTTCCAGTTGCACTAAGCCACCACTTGGTGCCCAGCACAAACACCAAGCACTCACATGACATCCAGTACATGCACCCAGAACTCACAAGGAACTGAGTACCTGCAATCAACACCTACATGATGGTTGATACACACCCATATAGCCAGAATCCACATGACACCCTGTGCCAGCACCCAGAACCCACATGGCACCCAGCATCTCCCTTTAGCACCCACATGACAACTAATACCCCACTAGCCAGCACCGATCACCCAGATGTCACAATGTACTCACTCTCAGTACCCACTTGGCACTCAGTATTTGCACCTAAGACCCACATACCCCCATAATCAACACCCACATGGCACAGTACTCACACGTCACCAAGTTCCAAAGTCATTATAGTACCCATCCTTGGCCTGAACCCGTATGAGACTCAAGACTCTCCCATGGCACACAACCAGACCACACATGGCACTCCCTACTCACATGGCTCCCTGTACCAATTAGCACTCACATGGCACCCACTATTGTTTATCACCATCTGCTACTCATTCAGCACCCAATACTGCATAGCACCCACTGCAAATATACACCCAATACAAACTGGACCTTGGTACACAAAGCAGCTTGACACAGACTTTACTTTGGCATCTCAGCACCCACTGCAACTTAGCACACAGTGAACCTTTGCGTCTTACCATCTACTGCATCTGGGCAGTGGGCACCCACTGCACCTTGGCACTTACTGCAGTTTTGCATCTACTAATGCTTAGCAACCACTGCATATTGGTAACCACTTCTTCTTTGCCTGAAAAGAGGATTGGGTGCTGATCAAGAGGGACAGAGGTCCCAGTAATGAAAGGTGAGTCTGTGCCTCCACTGTGGGCTCCACTGTGCCCACTCTAACCCACTAACAGTGGGCACCTATCACTGCTGATTTGAGGGTGGTAGCATCAAAAGAGTTGGTTGGAAAGAGACACAAAGTCTGCCTGATACTGCTATAAAGGTGTGTGTGTGTGTGTGTGTGGGGGGGGGGGGGGGGGGTATGTGGGGGAAGGCATTGCCAGGCCCCTTTTTTAAATTTGAGCACCCCCCACTTAAAGACCCTCTGCACGGTCCTGATCCGGATGATTCGAATTGGATCATTGAAAAGATACGGATCTTTGATCCGAATCTCGGATCATTTTACTACCGAAGCATTCGGGGTGAAATGACTAGCAGGGCAGGTCTGTGGACAGGAGAAGGGGAGGGGGGTGGACACACAGAGAAGGGGAGAAGATGGACAGAGGACAGAGATGGGAGGAGGGGTGAGCAGAGAGCAGAAAAGTTTGTTTGCACGTAATACCCACATGCTGCAATCATATGCTTTACATGTATTTCACCTATACGCTCATCTGTGTACCTTGAATGCAAACGTCGCACAGTGAAAGAAAGCATTCCCAGAAGATTAGTGCAGCTGTTTAGAGCGAGTGCAGGAGGATCATATTGCGCTGCAATCACAGTGCCTGCAAAGTTACTGAGCTGTGCTGAGCCAAAAGCTTCCAATGTGATCACTGTGCACAACTAGGGAACAGACAGCCTATAATGGGCAGCACGTTATAGCCAGTATGTGTGCTCTACACATATCTGGCAGTGGCACCCATGTCCCCTCTACCTGTCCCTGCAAGGCTGCCTCCCCTGAGTCCCCTCCAACAGAGCGATCTATCTCTGCTCTGCTTCCAGGACCCTGCTGCCCGCTTAGAGGGGGCGTGTCGCTCCTGGCCCTGCCCCTTTTGCGATCCGAATCACTCATTTTGATGATTCGGATGAGAGTGATTCAGATGGTTCGACTCACAAAAGAGATTAGGATGAAAGATCCGAATCGTTCATGATCCGGACAACACAACTGGGTAGTTATTTGTCTATCAGTATTTATTACAGTATAACCTCTGATATAGTAAACCTATACAGTATCATCTGCAGCCAATGCCAGTTCCAGGGCTGTAAACAGCCCGTCTCTTCTGCAGCCAATGCCAGTTCCAGGGCTGGACACAGCTTGCCTCCCCTGCAGCCGATGCCAGTTCCAGGGCTGGACACAGCCCGTCTCCCCTGCAGCCGATGCCAGTTCCAGGGCTGGACACAGCCCGTCTCCCCTGCAGCCGATACCAGTTCCAGGGCTGGACACAGCTTCTCTCCCCTGCACCCGATGCCAGTTCTAGGGCTGGACACAGCCCGTCTCCCCTGCAGCCGATGCCAGTTCCAGGGCTGGACACAGCCCGTCTCCCCTGCAGCCGATGCCAGTTCCAGGGCCGGACACAGCTTGTCTCCCCTGCAGCCGATGCCAGTTCCAGGGCCGGACACAGCCTCTCTCACCTGCAGCCGTTGCCAGTTCCAGGGCCGGACACAGCCTGCCTCCCCTGCAGCCGACGCCAGTTCCAGGGCCGGACACAGCCTGCCTCCCCTGCAGCCGACGCCAGTTCCAGGGCCGGACACAGCGTGTCTCCCCTGCAGCCGACGCCAGTTCCAGGGCCGGACACAGCGTGTCTCCCCTGCAGCCGACGCCAGTTCCAGGGCCGGACACGGCCTGTCTCCCCTGCAGCCGACGCCAGTTCCAGGGCCGGACACAGCCTGTCTCCCCTGAAGCCGACGCCAGTTCCAGGGCTGGACACAGCCTGTCTCCCCTGCAGCCGACGCCAGTTCCAGGCCTGGACACAGCCTGTCTCCCCTGTAGCCGACGCTAGTTCCAGGGCTGGACAAAGCCTGTCTCCCCTTCAGCCGACGCCAGTTCCAGGGCTGGACACAGCCTGTCTCCCTTGCAGTCAATGCCAGTTCCAGGGCTCTGCAGCCGATGCCAGTTCCAGGGCTCTGCAGCCGATGCCAGTTCCAGGGCTGGTCACAGCCTCTCTCCCCTGCAGCCAATGCCAGTTCCAGGGCTGGACACAGCCTGTCTCCCTTGCAGTCAATGCCAGTTCCAGGGCTGGACACAGCTTGTCCTCCCTGCAGCCAATGCCAGTTACAGGGCTGGACACAGCCTGTCTCCCCTGCAGCCAATGCCAGTTCCAGGGCTGGACACAGCCTGTCTCCCCTGCAGCCAATGCCAGCTCCAGGGCTGGGCACAGCCTCTCTCCCCTGCAGCCAATGCCAGTTCCAGGGCTGGACACAGCCTGTCTCCCCTGCAGCCAATGCCAGTTCCAGGGCTGGACACAGCCTGTCTCCCCTGCAGCCAATGCCAGCTCCAGGGCTGGGCACAGCCTCTCTCCCCTGCAGCCAATGCCAGTTCCAGGGCTGGACACAGCCTGTCTCCCCTGCAGCCAATGCCAGCTCCAGGGCTGGGCACAGCCTGTCTCACCTGCAGCCAATGCCAGTTCCAGGGCTGGACACAGCTTGTCTCCCCTGCAGTCAATGCCAGCTCCAGGGCAGGACACAGCCTGTCTCCCCTGCAGCCAATGCCAGTTCCAGGGCTGGACACAGCTTGTCTCCCCTGCAGCCAATGCCAGCTCCAGGGCAGGACACAGCCTGTCTCACCTGCAGCCAATGCCAGTTCCAGGGCTGGACACAGCGTGTCTCCCCTGCAGCCAATGCCAGTTCCAGGGTAGGACACAGCGTGTCTCCCCTGCAGCCAATGCCAGTTCCAGGGCAGGACACAGCCTGTCTCCCCTGCAGCCAATGCCAGTTCCAGGGCTGGACACAGCCTGTCTCCCCTGCAGCCAATGCCAGTTCCAGGGCTGGACACAGCCTCTCTCCCCTGCAGCCAATGCCAGTTCCAGGGCTGGACACAGCCTGTCTCCCCTGCAGCCAATGCCAGTTCCAGGGCTGGACACAGCTTGTCTCCCCTGCAGCCAATGCCAGTTCCAGGGCTGGACACAGCCTCTCTCCCCTGCAGCCAATGCCAGTTCCAGGGCTGGACACAGCCTGTCTCCCCTGCAGCCAATGCCAGTTCCAGGGCTGGACACAGCTTGTCTCCCCTGCAGCCAACGCCAGTTCCAGGGCTGGACACAGCCTGTCTCACCTGCAGCCAATGCCAGTTCCAGGGCTGGACACAGCTTGTCTCCCCTGCAGCCAATGCCAGTTCCAGGGCTGGACACAGCCTCTCTCCCCTGCAGCCAATGCCAGTTCCAGGGCTGGACACAGCCTGTCTCACCTGCAGCCAATGCCAGTTCCAGGGCTGGACACAGCCTGTCTCACCTGCAGCCAATGCCAGTTCCAGGGCTGGACACAGCTTGTCTCCCCTGCAGCCAATGCCAGTTCCAGGGCTGGACACAGCTTGTCTCCCCTGCAGCCAATGCCAGTTCCAGGGCTGGACACAGCGTGTCTCCACTGCAGCCAATGCCAGTTCCAGGGCTGGACACAGCCTGTCTCACCTGCAGCCAATGCCAGTTCCAGGGCTGGACACAGCTTGTCTCCCCTGCAGCCAATGCCAGTTCCAGGGCTGGACACAGCCTCTCTCCCCTGCAGCCAATGCCAGTTCCAGGGCTGGACACAGTCTGTCTCACCTGCAGCCAATGCCAGTTCCAGGGCTGGACACAGCGTGTCTCCCCTGCAGCCAATGCCAGTTCCAGGGCTGGACACAGCTTGTCTCCCCTGCAGCCAATGCCAGTTCCAGGGCTGGACACAGCCTCTCTCCCCTGCAGCCAATGCCAGTTCCAGGGCTGGACACAGCTTGTCTCCCCTGCAGCCAATGCCAGTTCCAGGGCTGGACACAGCGTGTCTCCCCTGCAGCCAATGCCAGTTCCAGGGCTGGACACAGCTTGTCTCCCCTGCAGCCAATGCCAGTTCCAGGGCTGGACACAGCTTGTCTCCCCTGCAGCCAATGCCAGTTCCAGGGCTGGACACAGCCTGTCTCACCTGCAGCCAATGCCAGTTCCAGGGCTGGACACAGCGTGTCTCCCCTGCAGCCAATGCCAGTTCCAGGGCTGGACACAGCTTGTCTCCCCTGCAGCCAATGCCAGTTCCAGGGCTGGACACAGCCTCTCTCCCCTGCAGCCAATGCCAGTTCCAGGGCTGGACACAGCTTGTCTCCCCTGCAGCCAATGCCAGTTCCAGGGCTGGACACAGCGTGTCTCCCCTGCAGCCAATGCCAGTTCCAGGGCTGGACACAGCTTGTCTCCCCTGCAGCCAATGCCAGTTCCAGGGCTGGACACAGCTTGTCTCCCCTGCAGCCAATGCCAGTTCCAGGGCTGGACACAGCCTCTCAACACACCTACTATCACATTCTCCGTACTTATTCTTTTATTTCCCCTCACAACCCCACAGGAGATGTGATCCCAGGAAGGTCTTATAAAGGCCTCTGGATGTGTTTTTTTTTTCTTTTGAAACTGATGAAAAAAACCCACAAAAAAATACACATGAACAACACAAACCAGCAAAAACAGTATCTGAAAAACCCCGAACGCATAAAAAAACGCACCTAAACACAAACGCACGCTTTCCTGCATGGACAAGTGTGACCCCAGCCTTCACATAAATAAAGCAAATCGCGAGGCGTTGTACACCGCGGTGCAATGTGAGTTTTTTGGGGTTTTTTTATAATTTTTTTCATGAAGAATTTGCTATAAAAAAAGAATTTGCGATGACATTACTTGTAGAGTGAAATTGACATCAGAGGACCTGTGGACTAATATAACGGAAAATTGTATACTCACCTACGGTAATTTTCCTTTCCTGATGCATCCATGTCGGCACAACGGGTATTGGCCCCGCCCAATGACCTCACCGGACATATGTGTATAAAAGTTTGTTCCACCCTCCCATACATGTCTTGTAACTAGTGCCTCACCGAACAGTGGGCGGGTCCCTTGTGCTGACATGGATGCATCAGGAAAGGAAAATTACCGTAGGTGAGTATACAATTTTCCGTTTTCCTAATGCCTCCATGTCAGCACAACGGGATGTAACTAGACAAAAAGATACTGGAGGGCAACTGGAGCAGGTGAAAACAAATTCTGTTTAATTACATCACCAAAGACACATAAACAACTGTAATTATACAACAGAAGCCAAAGAGGTGCGTGTGTGTGTGTGTACGGCTTGACCGATTTGAATGAAACTTGGTACACAGATCCCTCACTACCTGGGATGATATGTTCTGGGGGTCTCGCGGCCCCCCTGCACACGTGGGCGGAGCTACAAACAGCAAATCAGATTTCACCCATTCAAGTCAATGGAAAAAATGTAAAAGGCTGCCATTCTCACAGTAATCAAGCCAGAGTCCCCACACTTGGCACAGTTGGTCACTTGGTGACCGAGGTTAAAAATCCAGGAAAAGTGGGCGGAGCATAAAACATTGGCAGGGTTCTCAAACATGACACAGTTGGCCACTAGGTGACTGGGACTAATATTCAGAAAAGTGGGTGGAGCCTACAGCAGCCAATCAAAATTCACCTTTTGATTTTCAAGGGGAATATTTACATTGCTGCCATTCATGCAGTCTTAATGGCAGAGGCCTAACATCTGCTACAGTCAGTCACTGGGAGACTGGGGTTTAAATTCTGAAGGGAGCGGGCCAAAAACAGCCAATCAGATTTATTTAATTTCAATGGTAAAATGCAACTTATTGATGCCAAAGACCCCAAAGCTCATAAACTTGGTCATTAAGTGATTGTATGTCAAGATTAGAAATAGTGGGTGGAGCCAAAAACAACTAACTTTTTACATGGGGAAATGTAAACTGCAGCTTTTCTTACACTGTTAATGGCAGGGTTCTCAAACTTCACACAGTTGGTCACTGGGTGACTAGAATTAATATTCCGAAAAGTAGGTGGAGCCTACAAGAGCCAATCAAAATTCACCTATTGATTTTCAAGGGGAATATTGAAACTGCAGCCATTCTCACACTGTTAATAGCAGAGGCCTCAAACCTGCTACAGTCGGTCGTTAAGTGTTTGGGGTTCAAATTCAGTAAAGGGGCGGAGCCAAAAACAGCCAGATTTCTTTGCTGGATAAACTGCTTATATTAGCACAATTTTGATGCCAGGAACCCAAAAGCTCACAAACTTGGTCATTGAGTAGTGACTGTGTGTCAAGGTTACAAAAAGTGGGTGGAGTTAAAAACAGATTTTTCTGGGAAATTGTAAACTGCAGCCCGTCTTCACTGTTAATGGCAGGGTTCTCAAACTTAGCATAGCTGGTTACCGGGTGACTGGGATTAATATTCAGAAAAGTGGGTGGAGCCTAACAATGCCAATCAAAAATCACGTCACTTTTCAAGGAGAATATTAAAATTGCTGCCATTCTTGTACTGTTAATGGCACAAGCCTCAAACCTGGTACAGTTGGTCATTGGGTCACTGAGGTTCAAATTCAGAAAAGAGGACAGAGCCACAAACAGTGAATCAGATTTATTTAATTTCATGGGAAAATACAAATTATTGATGCCAAGGACCCCAAAACTCACAAACTTGGTGGGCGGAGCCAAAAACAAATTTCACTGGGAAAGTGTAAACTGCAGCCCTTCTTACACTGTTTATTTCAGGGTTCCCAATCTTTGCCCAGATGGTCACTGAGTGACTGAGATTAATATTCAGGAAAGTGGGTGGAGCCTATAATAGCCAATCAAAATTCACCTGTTGATTTTCAAGTGCAATATTTAAATTGCTGCCATTTTTACACTGTTAATAGCAGATGCCTCAAACCTGCTACAGTTGGTCATTGGGTGACTGGGGTTCAAATGCTGGAGAGGGGTGGAGCCACAAACAGCCTATCTGATTTGTTTAATTTCTATGGAACCAGGGCCGGCCCGCTCATGAGGCGGGGTGAAACATTTGCCTCAGGCGGCAAACTTCTAAGGGCGGCACCCGCCCGGGGGAACTGGCCGCTGAGCCAGAGGGGTAGCGGGCAGGTCGGGGGTATTGGGCCTAGCGGTGGGGAGGGGGGTCGGACCCCCCCCCCTCCCTCGCCTGGGTCCCCCGATCTGCGCTCCCCTCCAGCCTGTAATTAGTAAGCCGCTGCCAGATCGTAAGAGGCACGGGTGGGGAGGACTCACCTTTTCCGCGTTCCAGCGAGCGCTCCACTGACGTCACTTCCTGCATCGCCGCCCACTGTATTGTAAGTGGATGGCGATGCAGGAAGTGACGTCAGTGGAGCGCACGATGGAACGCGGATAAGGTGAGTCCTCCCCGCCCGTGCCTCTTACAATCTGGCAGCAGCTTCCTAATTACAGGCTGGAGGGGAGCGCAGATCGGGGGACCCAGGCGAGGGAGGGGGGGGTCCGACCCCCCTCCCCACCGCTAGGCCCAATACCCCCGACCTGCCCGCTACCCCTCCGGCTCGGCGGCCGGCCCCCCCGCACCCACGGACGGGGGGGGGGGGCGGCGGCAGCAGCAGCTCTCTCCTAAATTTGCCTCAGGCGGCAAAAAGTCTAGGGCCGGCCCTGTATGGAACTATACAAATTATTGATGCCAAGGACCCCAAAGCTCACAAACTTGGTCATTGAGTGTTTGTGTGTTAGGGTTATAAAGTGGGCGGAGCCAACACCAGTCAAATACATACCCGGGCAACGCCAGATCATCAGTGGGTGGAGACAAATACAAATTTCACTGGGAAAATGTAAACTGCAGCCATTCTGTTAATGGCAGGGTTTTTAAACTTTGCACAGTTGGTCACTGGGTGACTGGGATTAATATTCAGAAAAGTGGGTGGAGCCTACAAAAGTGAATAAAACTTCACCTGTTGCTTTTCAAGGGGAATATTTAATTGCTACCATTCTTGAACTGTTAATGGCACAGGCCTCAGTACCTCAGACCTGGTACAGTTGGTTATTGGGTGACTGGGGTTCAAATTCAGAAAAGGGGGTGGAGCCAGACACACCCAATCAGATTTGTTTCATTTCAATGCAGATTATTGATACCAAAGACCGCAAAGCTCACAAACTTGGTCAGTGAGTAATTGTGTGTTAGGGTTAGAAAAAGTAGGCGGAGCCAACACCAGCCAAATACATACCCGGGCAACGCCGGGCAATCAGCTAGTGTTTTATAAAAGTATTTATGGTGCTCCACTTGGCTGCTTGACATATCTTAGTAGCGGAAATGTTAGCATGAGCTGCCCAGGATGCGGCCAGTCCTCTGGTGGAATGTGCCCTTATTTCACTAGGAGGCTCCTTCCCTGCTGCCCTATAGGCTCCCTGAATTGTGCGGACTAGCCAGGAGGCTATAGTTCTTGAAGAAGCTGCTTCCCCTTTGCGATAGCCCGAAGGGACAATGAACAACCTGTCTGTTTTTCTGAAATCTTGTGTTGCTTCCAGATAGGATCTCAATGATCTCGCTACATCCAGAGATGCTGAGATTGGAGAATCTTCCTGAGTGAAAGAAGGTAAAGACCATTCTTGATTAATATGAAGAGCTGACGGAACTTTAGGTAGGAACCCCTTCACTGGACGTATCTGTACTCTGTCTGGATAGAAAGATAAATATGGTTCAAGATGACTGAGGGCCTGAAGTTCTGAAGACCTCCTTGCTGACGTAATTTCCACTAAAAATACAGATTTTAGCGTCTTGAACCAGAGTGAACAGTCCTCCAGAGGTTCAAATGGAGACTTGGTTAAGAAATCTAGTACCAGGGGCAAGTCCCATTGTGGAAAGATGGATCTGGAAGGAGGCCTAAACCTCATCACCCCGGCAACAAATTGTTTCACTAAGGGTTCCAAGGCCCATCGATGCCCTGTCAGGGCTGAAATTGCTGAAATTTGCACTTTCACGGAATGATAGGCTAAGCCCTTTTCAAGACCTGTTTGAAGAAAGGCCAAAACTTGTTGAATTGGTGGATGTAGAGCATCAAACTCCATGTTAGTCGCGTACTCTATATATCTTCTCCAGATTCTATGGTAGTTCGAGTTCGTCGTGTGCTTTCTTGATTTGAGTAGTGTAATAACTGCCTCACAACATCCCAATTCCTTAAGTTTCCTCCTTTCAATTTCCATGCCTTCAATTTCAGACGAGAGGGATTCGGGTGTAATATTGGTCCCTGATAAAGGAGAGATCTGCTCACCGGTATCTGCATCGGCTGTGCTATCGCCATCCGAGATATCAAAGGGAACCAGGGTCTCTTTGGCCACCATGGAAGTACCGCTAATAGAATTACTGGCTCCGACAGTAACCTCTGTAACAGTCTCATAATCAAGGGTATTGGTGGGAAGACATAAGCCACTTGAAAAGACCAAGGAGCAGTTAGCGCATCGAATGCTTCTGCATCCCTCTCCTGATAACGACTCATGAATCTTAGGCATTTCCTGTTGGCCTTGGTTGCCATGAGATCCAATTCTGGTTTCTGCCAGTGGGTACAGATCATCCTGAAGACTGAGTCCTCCAGTTCCCATTCGTTGTTCGAGATGGTCGTTCTGCTCAGGTAGTCGGGTACTATGTTCGAGGACCCTGGGATATATGTTGCCGTTAGAGACTTTACCTCTCACTGCTAAGGCAAATATCTGGGAGGTCTCTTCCATAAGTGACTGACTTCGAGTGCCCCTTGATTTCTTATATAAGCCACCGCCGTCTGGTTGTCCATTTGCAGTAGTATATCCTTTCCCTGAATCTGGTTCTGAAAATGTCGAAGAGCACACAGTGCTGCTCTTAGCTCCAGCTTGTTGGCTGGCCAGTCTTTCATGGATAATGGCCATCTCCCCTGTATTATTCTTGACCCGCAGAATGCTCCCCAGCCCCTTGTGCTGGCGTCCGTACCTATAATCAGTGGCTTGTTCGGCTTCAAAGGTAAAGTCTTTCCGAGGTTCTCTGTCTTCAACCACCAAGGGAGATCCCTCTTCATGTGCGCTGAGATCAGTATGGACTGGCGTAAGTTGACTCCATCCCATTGGGCTAGGAAACCTGTCTGTAGGCTTCTCAGGTGCCAGTGGGCCCAAGGAATTAATGGAATTGTAGAGGACATTGTTCCTAATACCCTGAGGCAGTCCCTTGCCGGTACCACTGTTGAGAGGAGCAATTGGAGAACTCTCTGAGTTATTACTGGAATCTTTTCCTCCGGTAATCCTACTGTGTTGTTCATAGTTTGAAATCTGGCCCCCAGGTAGACTAGATCCTGAGTTGGCTGAAGGTGACTTTTTGCATAATTCACTAGCCATCAGAACTGTTTGAGAGTGACCAGCAGTATATCCCTGTGAGTTGCACAGTCAGTTTTTGAGTTTGCCAGCAGCAGGATGTCGTCCAAATAATGGAAAGCACGAATGTTCTGTAGCCTGATAATCGCTATGACCTCTAGCAGAAGCTTTGAAAAGGTCCTGGGCGCTGTGCAGATGCCAAACGGTAGGCACACAAACTGAAAATGTAGATTCCCCACTGCGAATCTTAAGTACTGTTGAAGGTTGTCTTGGATGGGAACGTGGAGGTAAGCATCCTCCAAATCTACCGATAGCATGTAGTCCATTGGCTCCACTACTGTAATTATTGTGCTCAGCTACTCCATTTTGAACCGATCTAGGTGAATATATGCATTCAATTCCTTTATGTCTAGTACCGGCCTGAGGTCGCCCGACTTCTTTTGTACAAAAAAGAGTTTGGAGTAAAACCCCTGGTGTCTTTCTGCTGGGGGAACAAGAGTAATTGCTCGTTTGGAAATGAGTTCTCGAAGATATTTTTCCAGTATATCTCTTTATTCCGGAGAAGAGGGTACGCTTGTAGCTTTGAAATGATTTTTGGGGGGAAGTTTCTTGAATGTCCAGAAGTGACCTGTCATGACGGTACGTACTACCCAGGGTGACTTTATTAGTTTTCTCCAAACCTGACTGAACTGTCTCAGTCTGGAACCGACTGGCTCACTCTGGACACGGAAACTGTCAAAAGGACTTCTTAGGGGCTGGTCCTGGCTGGGAAGCCTTCTGTCTAGCCAGCTTCCCTATTGATGCCTGAGTAGTCTGCCAATTGCCTCTATTGCTCCTTCCGGGTCTATAGGATCTTGCATTCCTGTATCTTGAGCCTTGGTATTGCTGTTGCGAGGTGTTACCCCTCTTCTTAGGCCGTCTATCCTGGGGTAGCAGGCCCGACTTCCCGCCGGTCACTCTGGAAATAGCAGAGTCTAATTTTTCCCCAAATAAGGCGTGTCCGTCAAAAGGAATCTTGCACCAAGACTGGCGGGAAGTCGGGTCCGCCGCCCAAGACTTAAGCCATAATGCTCGTTTCGCAGTGACTGAGTACAGCATCGATTTGGCCGATCCTCTCATGATATCAATAGCTGCCTCTCCAACGAACTCTCCCGAAATTTTAAGGTCTTCTAACTTCTGGATAATAACATCCTTATCCACCTCCTCCATCACTGCCTGCTCAATATTCGCCGTCCAGGCCTGGATAGCCTTACCCACCGCTGTGAGCGCTATGGCGGGTTTACATGTTCCTCCACAAGTAGTATAGATCTTTTTCAGATCCAAATCTTGTTTCCGGTCCAGAGAGTCGATGAAGGAGATTGAGTCCTCGATTGGCAGTGTAACATGCTTTGCCAGTCTGGCTACTGCTGCATCTACGACTGGTGCCGTATCTAGGGTCTTGGTCCTCTTTTCTGGAAGCGGATATAGTTTGGAAAGTCTATTTGCCAACGGCACTTTTTTCTCCAATTTCTGCCATTCTTCCTGTATTATAGCATCAATTTCATCCATAACTGGAAAGGATAGCCTGGTCTTATCAAGGTGTTTGTAGTAGCTTTTCTTAGGCTTCTTTTTCTCCTCGGATTCTTCATCTGAATCCTCCCAATCAAGGGCCTCTCGTACTGCTTTAACGAAAGGATCGACCAAGGCAAAGTCGAACCCGATATCAATATCACTTTCCATAGGCTTGCCGGATGAGGCTGACGGTTGATCGCTCACTGTAACCGGCTGCGCTGGGAGACTGGCAATGTAACTCTTCATCGAGTCCTGCACCGCTTTCTGGATGGCCTCTGTTATATCAATAGGCTCAGATGACGGTTCTTTATTGAGGTCATGGAAGCAAGTCGCACATACAAGCTTTCCTGGTACCACCTGCTTGCCACAGGCCCAGCAGGGTTTCTCTCTGCGTCTGTAAGGAGGAGTCCTGGATCTGGACCTTGATCTTCTACGAGATCTGCTGCGAGATCGCCTTCTATAATGATCCCTTGAAGGGGAGCGTGAGTACCTCCGTAGTCTAGCTCCAGGGCTAAAAAAATTGCTGCACGCAAAGAATCTTCTGTGAACACAATTAAGTGTGCCCCCCCCTTACCACGAGAAAGAGCGCTGATCTATGAGGGGCACGTGGGCATCCATAAGGCAGCTGAAATTATGCTGCAAGGAAGAAATACAGAGAAGCAAATTCAAAAAACTTGTCCTAGTATGAGAAAAACAGAGTTAACTGCCAGACCGGCGCCTACCTTGCTGAAGTTCAGGAACAGCAGAAAGCGTCCATCCGCCTGGATCGTGAGAATAGGACGGTGGACGCTAACCTAATTCATTTAAATATGCCCGGCGCCGATCCGCACGCCACCCACCCGGCGCCCAGCCGCTCCACCAATGGGAAACCCGGCAAGTGCGCAACGTCACTTCCGCAACGTGGAACGCGGCTGAAACGCCGCTATGGAGCGCACGCCCGGCCGGCCACCAAGCAGAGAGGAGCGCGAGTCCCATCCACTTCCGCGTATTGAAACGCGACTTGAACCGCTTGCCGAGACTGAGGGAAAGGGAAAGGGAGGAAAGATGCCCGCCCAGAAACCACTTGTTTAGAGTAAATACAATTGAGAACGAAGGTATGCATAAATTTGCCAGCCACCAATTGTGGGCACGGCAGACGCATCCTAGTGGACCCCCAAGATCAGCAGAGTGGGGTCCCCACCTAGAAGCCTGTTTAAGGCCTGCCAGTGGCATCGCAACAGGGGAGGTGCCTGTGCGGGATAGGCTACATAATGCAGCCGGTAAGGGGGAAAATCCCCCCAAAAAACCTGCAGGAATCACCTGCGACGTCCTGTGAGGTGAGGGACAGAAAAAAAAGACATGTATGGGAGGGTGGAACAAACTTTTATACACATATGTCCGGTGTGGTCATTGGGCACGGCCAATACCCGTTGTGCTGACATGGAGGCATTAGGAAATTCTGCTGCACTCCGATCCAACCATCTGTGAGGGTGGAGAGAAGCTGCGGTATTTAGCAAACCACAGAATTGTCAGCTTCTCTGAGGTGATATGTGGAGGAAACGAAGCTGACTAATCTGTGGTTTTTCTAACATTCACATATCACACGTCCCCATATCAGTACACACAACACAACGGGTTATGTGGTTAGAAGTTCAGCCACATGTTTTCGTGTAGGCAGAGATCACAGTAGTCTCCATCGGTTTTCTACACTTTTCAGAAAGACAACTTGTGACCCCTGCTAAATACTGCAGGCTTCTCTCCGCCCTCGCAGAGGATTGGATCTGGATGAGTGCGGCAGACAGCAGTATATATATAAGTAGCGGATCTCCATGCAGGTGGCTGTGACGGGACTGTTCTGTATCTCTACAGAGATGGCACAGCGGGTCCCCAGGTGTTCCTCCTCCTTCTGCCTCCTCCTGGCCATGTTACTCTCCAGCCCGAACCCTTCAGGTGAGTGAGGGAGAGGAGGGTATGCTGATTCAGCGGGTCCCAGCTAGGTCCATACATCAGGGAGCAGCAGCAAGTCAGAGATGAGGACAGATTCCTGTTTGTATGGCGATTGGCGAGTTCCCCGCTGTGTGTACTGGGAGCATCATGTGTGGTTCACTCTATTCTGCGGGGGGGGGGGGGGGGAAGGGTCACTCTATCCTACTGGGGAGGAGGGGGGGTCACTATCGGGGGGGGGGGTCACTCTATCCTGCTGAGGGGTCACTCTATCCTGCTTGTGGAGGGGGGGGGGTCACTCTATCCTGCTTTTGGGGGCGGGGGGTCACTTGATCCTACTGGGGGGAGGGGTCACTCCTGCTGAGGGGCCTGTCTGTCCTGCTGGGGGGGGGGGGGTCACTCTATCCTGCTGGAGGGGGTCTGTTTATCCTGCTGGGGGGGGGGGGTCACTCTATCCTGCTGGGGGGGGGGGCGGGGCTGTCCAATCCAAAAAAGCTTTATTGGCAGGACCAAATACATTTAGCATTGCCAAAGCACAACATTAACATGGGGAGGGGGGATTGTGGGAATAAGGGCAGGGCCGGCGCTACCATAGAGGCAAAGGGGGCAATTGCCCCAGGGCCCCAGAGCTTGTAGGGGCCCCCAGTGGCTACAAGAGGCGTTTTTGAGAAAATCGATTTTAAAGTTTCAAAGGAAAAAAAATACACATTTAAAAACCCGCTGACTTTAATGGTTAATAGCAAATCCCCCTTAAATGCTAGAAACCCTAAATTTGCAGGATATGTTAAGGAGATCATTGGGGATAAGAGGTAAAAAACAATTTTTCAAAAAGACCTTATAGTTTTTGAGAAAATCGATTTTAAAGTTTCAAAGGAAAAAAGTATACTTTTAAATGCGGTAAATGTCACTTTTAGTAGCAAACCTAACGGTAGTGTAATTTTACAGGCATCAAAAGAAAGAGTAATAAATTTCCTGACGGGGTTTCCAGGGGGTCCATATGCAGCCGCAGCGCTTTGGCCAGGGATCGCTATACAGCCGCAATATGGCTGTATGAAGATCCCTTACATTTTTTCCTATTTTCCCAATTTTTTTTTTATGTTTAGAGTGTGGGAATTTTTTTTTTTATTTTTTTTTTAATTATGTGGGGTCCCCCCTCCTGAAACTTTTTAACCCCTTGTCCCCCATGCAGGCTGGGGTAGCCAGAATGTGGAGCTCCGACCGATTGGGGCTTCACACCCTGACTATACCAGCTGCAAAAAAGGTCCCTTAATGCCGATTTTTGTTTCGGGGTATCTGTTGGGGGGGGGGGGGGGCCCAGGTTTATTTTGCCCTGGGTCCCCATTGTTGCTTAAACCGGCCCTGAATAAGGGAATGGTATAG
Organism: Hyperolius riggenbachi; assembly: GCF_040937935.1. Lineage (NCBI taxonomy): Eukaryota > Metazoa > Chordata > Amphibia > Anura > Hyperoliidae > Hyperolius > Hyperolius riggenbachi. Next base: position 561,222,554 of record NC_090647.1, read on the forward strand.
GGGGTTTGGGTATATAGTCCATAGGTGTGTGGAGGGTGTAAGGGACAGTATGGGGGACTGGGATATACAGTCCATAGGGGGGTATTGGGGGTATACAGTCCATGTGGTATCATGTTCCTCTCAGTTGGTGGCAGGCTGTGACATATCGGGCAGCTATTTGCACGGTTGTTTCCTCCTCCCCCAGTAGGATGTAGAGTTTCTTCTCCTCATCTGTGGAGGTAAAATCCTGGATGTGGGCGGAGAGTCTCTGGAAGTGGACAGTCCTCACAGGTGCGTATTTGCTGCAGTGTAGCAGGAAGTGGGCCTCATCCTCCAAGACCCCCTGTTCACCTTGTCTGCACAGTCTCTCCTCCCGGGGCTTCCATGTCTGTCTGTGGCGCCCTGTCTCTATCTCCAGGCTGTGGGCGCTCAGACGGTACAGGCTCAGGGTCTGTCTGTCTTTGTGGTGGTGTAGCCTCTCCAGATATGGAGCCATTGTGTACTCCCTCTGTAGTGATTGGTAGAGTTTCTGGGAGTTCTTTATGTCACTTCTCCATTACTCAAGTATTGTTCCTTGCAGCTTTCTATCGTCTCTTTTATTTGGACTTTTGTCAGCCTGTGTTGGTGGCCTTGCCTGGGCTGGCTGCTGATGCTTTGCTTGAGAGCTTGTGGTATGGCCTCACCCCCCTGGCTCAGTGAGGCTTTATGGTGGTAAGTGCTGGGGCTGCTGCTCTGTATATGCGCCCAGTATGAGAGTGCACTCTGCTGGATAGTCAGCCATAGTGGTATGGCCTCACCCCCCTGGCTCAGTGAGGCTTTATGGTGGTAAGAGCTGGGGCTGCTGCTCTGTATATGCGCCCAGTATGAGAGTGCACTCTGCTGGATAGTCAGCCATAGTGGGAATGTACGAGTTCGAGGTGCTGCGATGGACTTGGAGGAGATACTTGCAGAACTCTAGATGGAAGATTTCTGTTGAGCTGGAGTCCCATTTTGATTGGTCTGGGTAGGTGACCGGGCCCCATACCTCACTGCTATAGAGCAGGATTGGGGTGATGATGCTGTCGAACATCTTTACCCAGACTCTCACTGGTGGTTTTAGGTGTAAAGCTGTCTTCTGATGGCATAAAATGTTCTGCAGGCTTTTTCTTTCAGGAGCATTTACTGCCGGTTTAAAGCTTCCTGATTGGTTGATCTCCAGCCCCAGGTAGGTGTAACTGTTGGTGGACACCAGTGGGGAGCCATTTTTTTTTTTTTTTTAAACAAAAAGAAGTTTATTGAACAGAATTTTGCATAGTGGGGAGCCATTTAATATAAATGAGGAGGTGGGGGTTTTATTTCCACTCTTCCTCTGGTACACCATCACTTTCGTCTTCTTTGGGTTGATGGACAGTGTCACAGACCGCAAGGCCGGTCTGTGGGCGGGTCAATCGATCAGAGTCAGAAATCCTCTCACACTGTCATGTTGCCCATCACGAAGCGTAAACCTGACTTCGCAGTTTGATGAACTGACTAATGGTGGGAGCGTTCAGACGCCAAAGGATTCACCACACACATACAATTCAAAGATCTGCCACCAAGCAGGTTACACAGCCCGCTACTGTAATTATGCTGATACTTTGAGAACGCTCTGCTAACCCTTTGCAGTATGCAGGAATCTGGGTCAGATCTGAACATCTGTGCCGGTTTCACGCATACGGGTTATAAATGTACACTTCTATTAAACACAGGGTAGCGGTTTCAGGAGAATAGGTACGATTGTGTATGTTCAGCAACTGGTCATAACCGCTAAACGATTTGTAACACGTTCAATAACAAAAATGCATTACATACAGTTATATACACCAATTAACATATACACACAAAGCTTAAAAATAAAAGTGATAAAATTAGAAAATTCTTATTTAGTTACAGCTGAGCAGTCCACTTGGAGAATGAAGAAAAAGAGTCCAGTTTAAATCAGCTTTAAGAAGCCTTGGGAGACTGCATGCGTCGGTCCTTCTGTGGAACGCATGCTCCGGGCTCTTCTTTAGCAGATGAAATGAGGAAAGACAGGGACGGGCTCTGCTGGCCCCATATTTATACAATCTTAGAATTGGGGCTGGGTTACCTCCAAACTAGGTGGAGGGAAGGCGGGGTTATCTCCTGGCAGCAAGGTTGCCAACCCCAGACTCAGAGCAAGAAAATGTAACCTTTATTAATAATCAGTGTGACTCCGCCCCAGAGTGGCGCATCGCAAATCCGAGGCTATATTCATAAGCGTCCTGCGACCCTGTATCAAATGAGGCTACGCATGCCTATTCTATCTCATTCGCTCTACGCAGGTTGAATAAAGCAGTTTCCTGACTGACCCCTGACAGTTGGGAAACTGTGATCTGGATGAATGATAGAACTGCTTTATGGGTATCAGAATAAGTATTTTTTGTCTTTCAGTGACAAGCCTATTTTGAAATACAAATACATTAAAGTTTCCTTTGTCTGAGTGTAAGGTTTTGGAGGGAGCTCTTATCTGGCCAGTTCGATCTGGCTTTTGGAAGAGAGGGCTGTGGCAGGAAGTGGTCCTTGATTGTACATTTACACAGGACTGACAGTAATTGTGCTGGACCATACGAAAATCGTTGGCGATTACGCACGACTTTCCGTAATGTTCACCACAGACAGTGCCCATGTGGTGCAGAAACTCTCCAATACTGCCAGGCTATCCTGTAGCCCTTTCTCTGTTGGGAAAAACAGCACAAGGTCGTCTGCATACAGCAGGAACATCACCTCACGGTCATGCAGGAGGAGGCCTGGTGCTGGGGAGGATTCCAGGGCTACAGCCAATTGGTTACTGCATATGTCACTATCCTGCTGGGGGTAGGGGGGGGTCACTGTCCTGCTGGGGGGAGGAGAGGGGGGGTCACTGTCCTGCTGGGGGGAGGAGAAGGGGGGTCACTGTCCTGCTGGGGGGAGGGGAGGGGTGGTCACTGTCCTGCGGGGGAAGGAGAGGGTGGGTCACTGTCCTGCTGGGGAGAGGAGAGGGGGAGTCACTGTCCTGCTGAGGGGAGGGGGTTCACTATCCTGCTGAGGGGAGGGGGGGTCACTGTCCTGCTGAGGGGAGGGGGGTTCACTATCCTGCTGAGGGGAGGGGGGGTCACTGTCCTGCTGGAGGGGGGAGGGTCACTATCCTGCTGTCACACTGTCCAACTGGGGTGGAGGTTGCATTACATGTGTATAAGCTGGCAGGGGCCGCTTTTCCTGTCCCGGCACCGGCTGCAGTGCGAGCTCCTTCCCACTGAAGGGATAACAGCTACTCAGTAGATGCCTGCAGGTGGTAGGTGCTGTTACTTCAGCCCCCGGCATGTTCCCTGATCTGCATTAGGCTGCCAGAGGAGGGCTGCGGTCTGTGTAATAAGCAGCAATCACACTTTCCTTATGCCTCCATGGCAGCACATTGGGTAATGGCCCCACCTCTTTAACCCATAGCACCAGTGAATTTAAGTGGGGCTTTGAGGAGGTGCTCGCTGTCTTTTTGCTCTGTCCTCACCTCATAGGATCAGATGCTGCAGTATTTTTATTTTACACCTACCTAACTGTTTCTTGCAGTCTCCACACACCTGCCTCCCTGTGTGAAGGTCCCCTGTTACACCCTATAAACTAGGGTTATGGTGAGCACCCCATTCTGCTGATCTTGTGGGTTTGTGTAGATTTATGCTGCCAGTCTATGCACTAATAGTGTTTCTGCGTAAGCTATCTACTTACTGTTGTTGGACTCTAACTAATGGGTCTTTAAATTGTGGCCAGTGTCCTTTTCTTAAGTTTCCTTTCGGCGGCCAGCGTGCGTTCCAGCTCTCATACTATGCTGGGACGCGGCCGTGCCCTCGGTGTCTCCGTCTGCCTGCCGCTCTGCCCTCTTTCCGATTGGCTGTGCGGCACACTTCCGCTCCGCCCAGCGACCTTTGACATCACTGCTGTCTCAGGATTGGAGAGCGAACACGTTGAGCTCCCTCCATCCAGCCCATCTCCTTGCTAGAGAGGAAGTATATTTAAATCGGCAGCGGCTGGCGTTCGCCACTCATAGCATTCTGCAGAATGGACGTGAGGAACAACAGGATGTCATTGTGGAAGTGGAAAGGTATGTGGCAATCTATGCAAGTGTCCTGGTACTGTGTCATAGTTCCCAGCCCGAGGAGAAGACATGATTCAAGATCAGGGGGCGGAAAAGCAACCAGAAAGTCGTCTCCTCCACGTCACTATGCGTCCAGTTCAAGATGACGCAATTCGAGAAGCCGATCTCCTCCTAGAAACGACTACTTTGATTATTATGATGACTACTACTCCTATCAGGAATATTACAGATCACCTAGAAGGGATTACGCATCTGAATATCATCATCAACGACGGCCAGACAAGCGATCATGCTGGGCCTGTGGAAACTCAGTGATGCCGGGGAAATTAGTCTGCGCAACCTGTTTTTCACAGATAGCGGAAGAATCTGAACAGTCTACAGTTGATGTGTCCGGATTAATTAAGAAAGCAGTTAAAGAGTCTATTGAAACCTATATTGAAAGCCTTCCTCCCTCACGTTCTACTGAGCAACCGCATACTTCTTCCACTGAACCTGCTGTAGAAAACGTAACAGACTGTGGTTTCGATTTTGCCCTAGTATCACCATACGTCCGAGCAGTGAGAGAGGCCATAGAGTGGGAGTCTGGAGATGAGATAGAGGATGCATCATCAAAGAATAAGGAGAAAAAAGCACCTGCTAGACTTACCGGTAGCGGTGTTTCTATCCTGAAGCTGGGACACGTCCTTCAGGAGTTTGGGCACGCCCAGACACCTGCTGAAACACAACGAAAAGGATTAAAAGCTCCCGCCCTCCCTCTAACCTCAGTGTATAAAAAGTAAAAGACCGGACACACCAGGAAAGAAGAGAGGAGCGAAGCACCTCCTAGTGACCTCTAACAGAACAGACGTCAGGAAAGTGCGCAGAAGGGTAGGGTAGCGGACAGTGTCCCAGCTTCAGGATAGAAACACCGCTACCGGTAAGTCTAGCAGGTGCTTTCTCAAACCCTCAGCTGGGACACGTCCTTCAGGAGAGATGGAAAAGTAAAATGACCCACCTAGGGAGGGACTACAGCCTGTAGCACTTTCCTGCCAAACGACAAATCCTGTTGTGACAGCACATCCACTCTATAGTGTTTGATAAAGGTGGAAGGACTTGCCCAGGTCGCCGCCTGACATATCTGCTGAACTGTAGCCCCCGCTCTCTCAGCCCATGATGTAGAGATGGAACGGGTCGAGTGTGCGTTAATACTGGTTGGTGGAGTAGAGTCTGAAATCTTGTAGGCCAACGAAATAACCTCACAGATCCATTTAGCCAGAGTCTGTCTAGAAGCCTGGAGACCTCGGTTTTTTGCACCATATAGAACAAATAAATGAGAGGTCTTTCTAAACTCCCTAGTTCTAGTCAAGTAGGCCAAAATAGCTCGCCTGACATCTAAACAATGAAATTCAGACTCCTTGGCACAAGAAGGCCTATCACAAAAGGACGAAGAACAATACTTTGAGATCTGTGAAACTCCGAAGAAACTTTCGGTAAATAATTAGGATCTAACCGAAGAACAACCTTGTCCGGAAAAATTGCCAAAAACGGATCCTTAATAGATAAGGCCTGGAGATCACCCAGTCTCCTGGCCGACGTAATTGCAACTAAAAAGATAACTTTAAACGTCAAAAATTTCAGATCAATTTCCTCAATGGGCTCAAACGGGGTTTTAGTTAGCACATTGAGGACCAAGGAAAGATCCCACTGTGGCACAATCTTTTGTTTGATAGGTGTGGATCTTCGTACTGCACGAAAAAAATCTCTGATTAACCTTTCTTGTGCCAAGGGTCTATCCAATAGAATAGATAACGCTGAACACTGCACTTTGAGCGTACTGAGGGACAAATTCATTTCAAGACCCTCCTGGAGAAAGTCCAGAATGGTACCTAGTTCCGACTGACATCTATTATGAGAAATACACCATGACTCAAACACCCTCCACACCTTCCTATAGATCTTGTGCGTGACGGGTTTCCTGCACTTCAATAACGTATCAATCACTTTTTCGGATATCCCCTTGTTCCTAAGAATTAGCCTCTCAGGATCCAAGCCGATAGACTGAACAACTCCGGCCTGGGATGAAATACGGGCCCCTGTCGTAAAAGGTCTGACCTCAGCGGGAGAGGTAATGGAGATTGCACTGACAGACTCAAGAGCGTGGCAAACCAAACCCTCTTGGGCCAGGCCGGTGCAATCAGAATTAAATTTGCCTTTTCCCTTTTGCACCTTCTCGAGAACTCGTGGAATCAACTTTAGGGGCGGAAAGGCATAGCCTAGACTGAATGTCCATGGTACCGATAGTGCGTCCAATCCCAGGGAGCTCGGACTGCCATGGAGAGAAAAAAATTGGGGTAACTTCGCGTTGGTCGGAGAAGCGAAGAGATCGATCTCTGGAGAGCCTAATCTTTCTGTTATCCAGAGAAAAACCTCCTGATTCAATTCCCATTCCGCTTGGTCGAGTTCGTGGCGGCTCAAATAATCCGCTTCCACATTCAACGTTCCCTTTATGTGGATCGCTTCGACTGACAAAAGATTTGCCTCTGCCCAGCAAAAAATCTCCGTCGACAAGAGGGACAGACTCACTGATCTGGTGCCCCCTTGCTTGTTGAGATACGCCACTGCGGAAACATTGTCGGAAAAAAACAGAACATGCCTGTCCTGTATCAATTCCTGAAAAGCAAAAAACGCCTCCAGAACTGCCCGAAGCTCCCTGAGATTGGACGAGCTTCTTGCCAGCCTCTTGGGCCATGTCCCCTGTGCCTGATAACCTAGGGTCGTGGCTCCCCAACCCCAAGCGCTTGCATCTGTGTGGATTCTCACTGGGTCTTCCTGTCTCCACACTCTGCCCTGAGTGAGATTGGAGGTGCCCAGCCACCAGTGTAAACTTTGCTTTACCTGACCCGGAATCTGAACTACGTTCTCCAGAGACTCCTGAGTCTTGTCCTAAATTGCTAACAACCACCTCTGCAGACCTCGACTGTGAAACTGTGCCCAAGAGACTGCCGGGAGTGCTGCTGTCATTAACCCCAAAACCTTCATTACGTTTCTGATGGATGTTTCTTGTAACAGTAAAAGGTTTCTCAACTCTGACTGTAATTTTTCTACTTTTACCATGGGAAGAAAAATCCTGCCTCTGACAGAATCGATCGTATAGCCCAAGAATACGATCGTCTGGGTTGGTATCAAATGGGATTTCTGATAATTTATTATCCATCCCAACTGCGTTAAGGTTTGAATTACCTGGTCTCTGTGCTGTACTAAGATCTGCTCTGTTTTGGCAAAAATTAGCAGGTCGTCTAAATAAGGAATTATCTCTATTCCTTGAAGTCTTATAAACTTCATGACCTCGGCCAGCACCTTTGTAAAGATTCGAGGGGCTGTCGCAATTCCGAAGGGAAGTGCTTGAAACTGGTAATGGAGACACTGTCCCTGTGATTGAATTGCGAACCTCAGAAACTTCTGATGCGACTGTGCAATGGGGATGTGTAAATATGCGTCCTGTAAATCTATTGACACAAAAAACTCCTCCCCCTGGAGTAGGGCCCTTACTGAGGAGATGTTCTCCATTCTGAACCTCCTGTAAATTAAAAAAGGGTTTAGAGACTTCAGGTTCAGAATGAATCTGAAGTCCCCTGTATTCTTTGTGACCAGAAATATGTGGGGATAATACCCCTGGTACTCTTCCTCTTGAGGCACCGGAAGTATTACCCGCTTTGAAATTAATTTTGAAATTTCTAACTGAAGTCCGTCTGCCTTCCTCTGATCTAGAGGAAGACTGTTCACATAGACCCTGGAGGGAGGTGGAACAAAAAATTGCGGACCGTAACCGTCCCTTATAATCTTTAAAATAAAAGGATCTGGATTTATTTGACCCCACTGGGAAACGAAAAAGCGAAGCCTCCCCCCCACTGGCCGAGAGTCATTTATTCTCTTTGGGGTTGTTGGGTTTAGCAAGAGCAAATCCCCCTTTCCCCTTGCCTGCTGGAAAAGACCATTTTTTCTGTTGGGAATGAGACTTGGGTTGATCCTCCCTACTCTGTCCAGGCCTTCTGAAATTCCCCTGTTTCTTAAATTGAAAGGGTTTATGTTTACTGGGAAACTGTTTTCCCCTCTCAGCTGATCGGGAAAGAATATTCTCTAATTCACTCCCGAAAAGTAAATTACCTTCAAAGGGTACCGAGCATAATTTGTTCTTTGATGTCAAGTCCCCATCCCAGGTCTTGAGCCAGACCGCTCTCCTGGCAGAATTGATAAGAGCCGTAGTACGGGCAGAAATTCTAATAATCTCTACCACCGCGTCTGCCAAAAAAGCCACCGATCTCAAAACTACCGGCAGAGACTTGACATAAGTATCCAAAGCTTTACCAGAAGTAATATGTGAAACTAAATTTTCCATCCACACTTTTAAATTCCTGGATATGCAAGTAACCGCTACACTTGGTAAAAAGGCAAAAGATAAATCAATTCTTTTATCCATAGCGTCCTTTAGCATCCCTGCGTCCTCAAAGGATAAGTCCGCATTTTTTGAATATTTAGATAAAGAAGCATCAATCTTTGGACACTTCGTAAATTTTTCCATGTCTGACTGGGCAAACGAATATTTTCTCTTAGCCAACTTCGGGATAAACAAACGTCGCTCCGGCTCCTGCCATTGCGATACAATAATGTCCTTAAGGGACTGGTGAAACGGAAAAACTCTACCCGTTTGCTGAGCCAAACCGGAATATACCTGATCCTGAACTGACAATTCCTTTTGAACTTCAGGAATTTGTTCCGTAGTGTATACAGCTTTAAGTAAATCATTAACATCATCTGTATTAAACAAAAATCTTGCTGGTTTTTTAGACTCTTCATCCGAGTCTTCCTCTGAATGAACGGTCTCTCCCTCCTCAACTTCAGAGAAATTTCCGCTCTCTAAATCTTCCCTCTCCTCTTCCTCCTGCAGAGCCCCCTCTAAAATCAACTGGTAACTGGGAAGGGCCCGCAGGAGGATCCGACTCCAGATCGCCAGATATAGGAGGAAGAATGGACTCAGTAGGTGCAGAGGAAGGACCAGCCCCAGAAACCTCCGTGGAAACTGACAAAAGGGACTCTTTAAATTTACCCAAAGTTTCCGTCATATCCCTTTTAACTGAACGCATTACATTTTTAAAAATCGCTGATGACTCAGAAGCAATAACTGCATCAATACAAATCTGGCATAAACTTTTTGTATAACTAGAAGATAATTTAGCCAGACATTGGCAACATTTCTTAGATTTAGGCCTAACACTAGAGCCACCAGATTTAGACTCCACTTTGGCCTGAAAAGAAAAAACAGACACAGAGAAACCCCATTAATCACTTATCTTTATGGTCGGTTTCAGTAAGGGAGAGCATTCTCCCACTCACCCCACCATCCGACTGTTTGGCTGTGGAGGCTGAGGAGGCTGACGCTGCGGACGCCGACACTGCTGCCGTTGATGCTGCTGCCGGTGCACTGCCCTGGGACGCAGAGGCCGCTGAAGCGCTTGCTGACTCCATTGTGCGCCATAGCGGCCTCTCCCTGGCGTCCTTTCATACACATATCCTTCCGACGTCACTTCCGGTCGCTTCCCCTCTCCTCCCGGAAGTCCGTCATGCGCATCAGCCGGAACCTCTGCCTTTTTTTCAAAAGCCGGCAGAAGGCTAGGCGCGCAGGAGGAAGGAAGCTGGACTGCCCTATTCCACCCGCGGGCGTCCAGCATAATGGCGGCGGCACGTTCTTCCCGGATCCGACTCCAGATCGCCTCCATGGAACACCCCCGGCTAACTACAGGTACCACCGCCAGGACCAAACTCACCCTTCGGTGAGAGCAATAAAATAACAAATAGGAGCTACCTTTCCATGTGTTCCCGGGCGGAAACACAAATACACTGGGGTTAGAGGGAGGGCGGGAGCTTTTAATCCTTTTCGTTGTGTTTCAGCAGGTGTCTGGGCGTGCCCAAACTCCTGAAGGACGTGTCCCAGCTGAGGGTTTGAGAAAAGATACTATAAACCTCTTCAAAAGTCTAAGGATACCTTTCCTTATCTGGCGGAGATGGAGAAAGTGATAAAAGACGAATGGCAAATATTGGAGAAGAAGCCACCGCTAGCTAACCTTTTATCGAAATTATACCCCTTGCCAAATGAGGAGACCAAAGTGCTAGATAATGCACCCATCGTAGACGCCTCCGTGATGAGGCTAGTGATACATATGACACTACCATTGGAGGATTGTATTTCATTTGAGGATGTACTACTTAGAAAGGCTGACCAGGACCTTAAAAAAAATATATACTACAGCAGGAGGAGCGTGTAAACCTGCATTTACCCTAGCTGCAGTAGGTAAGGGCTTGGACAGAAAACATTGAATCCGCAATAAAGTCTGAAGTAGATAAGGACTCAATAATCTCAGCCTTGGAGGACTTGAAACTCTCTGCCGGTTTTTATCAGTGAGGTATCCTTTGATGTAGTTAGATGCGCATCTCGCGCTATGCTATATTCAGTTAAGGCAAAAAGAGCCCTCTGGCTCAGGTCATGGTCAGCAGACATCAACTCAAGACAGGCATGGTGCAAAATTCCGTTCAACGCAAAAACACTCCAGAGTAACTGGAGGAAAATCAGGCCTAATTTCTCAGGACAAGAGACCTACCAGGCAAAGTTATACTTCATCGCAACAACAAACTGGATATAAGAACGCCAGGGCTTATCGGCCTCTGAAGAACTTCAAAAGAGATTGGAGAAGTTCTCAAGGTACAGTCCAGGATTTTCCAGTGGGGGCCAGACTGATGTTTTTCAGCAAAGTTTGGGAAGAACAGAACCCTTCTCGTTGGGTGAACATGACGATATCCACAGGCCACTCCTGGACGTTCTACAGAGTACCAAAACAGACTTTTATACGAACCAAAGGAACAGAAGAGGAACATCTTATTCTCCTACATACAAGAATTAATCGACAAACAGGCAATATTACAGGTTCCTTCAAATCAGAGAGGCAAAGGGTTTTATTCTCCTCTATTCTTTGCGCAGAAAAAAACAGGGAAATTTTGTCCAGTGTTGGATCTAAAGAGGCTAAACCGTCATATAAACCTGGAAAGTTTCAAGATGGAGTCGCTTCAGTCAATAACCAAGGCCATACTCATAAACGACTGGATGCTTTCAGTAGATTTGCAGGATGCGTATCTACACATCCCAATTCGCAAAGATCTTCAAAAGTTTTTAAGGTTCGCGGTGGAAGAGGCTCATTACCAGTTCACGTGCCTACCCTTTGGCATCTCCACCGCCCCTCGAACTTTTACGAAAGTCCTAGTCTCCATTATAGCAAAGCTCAGAGTCCAGAAGTTGCGAGTATATCATTATCTGAACGACATCCTGCTACTAGGCAGCAGTCGTATAGAAATTCTTCAACACAGGAGAACTTTGTTAGACACCTTGAGGGAATTCGGATGGCTAATAAACCTGAAGAAAAGTCAACTAACCCCAACTCAGGACTTAGTGTTTCTGGGTGCCCGATTCCAAACTCATCTCAATTCAATATCGATTCCTCCGGACAAAATCCCTGTAATTCAGAACAAAGTGAGAAACGTGATGACCTCTCCAGCGGCATCGGCAAGTACTTGTCTCAGCCTCTTAGGCACGTTATCTTCGACCATTCCTATGCTTCCATGGTCCCACTGGCATATTCGGGGCTTCCAGGTGGGCTTCCTACATCAATGGGACAGGTCAGATCTCAATCAACGTATCCTACTGCTGAAAACTATGACAAACCAGGGCAGGTAGGTCTTCATCTGGGATAAGGTGTTTGATTTTCGCTATATTTCTTAGCTGGAAGAAGGAAGACTTGACGACAGCTGATACCTGCTGTCTGAGTTTTAGATTTCCATCCAGGATCACCCCAAGGTTTCGCACAGAGTCTTTATACTGTACAGTATCTCCCCCAATTGCTAGTTTGACAATAGCCTATAAGGTCTATGCACAGATTTGCATTATGAAGTGCACCTTATGAGTTTTACAGAATCACCCTTGGTCCTTTAAAGGGAACTCAAGGTGAGAGGGATATAAAAGCTTTCATATGTATTGCTTTGTAAAAGAAATAATGCCAGTTGCCTGGCAGCCCTGTTGCTATTCTGGCATAAGTATCGTCTGAGTTCAAACCCTGGAACAAGCATATGGCTAATCCAGTAAAACCTGAGTCAGCTTGGTCAGAGCACCTGATGTGCATGTTTGTTCAGGGCCCTATGGCTAAAGTATTGGCGCTAGTCTACTTTAGGGGACCCACCGCAAATCCCCATGGACAATTTGAGCTGTGCTTAAGGGCTGGTTCAGACGGACGTTTGGAGGCGTCGCGGTGGCAATGCGTTCAGGCTTTCAGCAGCGTTCGCGTTGCGTTTGGATGCGGTCGCGTTTCTTCTGCCCCTAGGGGTACATTACCCGTCGTGGTTAACCGCCCCTGGAAGCAACATGTAGCTTCCAGGGGCTCCTTGAACGCCAGTGAAAATCGGGACCCGAATGCCGCGTTCGTGTAAACGCGCATGAAAGCTTGGTACAAACGCTCCCATTCACTTGAATGGGAGCGTTTAACGCCAAGCCCCGAACGCTGGCGGTAAACGTTGCACAAACGTCCGTCTGAACCAGCCCAACGGAATGAATTTCCACTTTCACTGGGTTTACATCATTGGAGCCTATAGGCACAGATGTCCTGGCACCCTAGACTCCGCCCTCCATTGCCTACAAACCCCACCGAACCGCACCCCAAGTGTGCTGACTGTCCCAGCTGTCACTTCTCCCTTACTTCCCTTGCCAGTCATAGGTAGCTACAGGTGTCCCCTAGTATTAGGTAGTCAGAGCTATCCTCAGTATTAAGTAGCTAGAGGTGCCTCAAAGGATTAGGTAGCTAGAGGTGTCCCCGACTGAAGGGAGATCTGGTCAGTGGAATACCGAGACCCAGGTGAGTAACTACTTATTTATACTCCACTCAGGTCTCTGTATAGGTTAGGCAGGAGGGAGGCACTTGAGGAGAGGGGCGTAAGCTGCTTTTCCATCATCAGGTGCCTGTAGGCAAGTGCCTACAGTGCCTTATGGTAAATCTGGCTCTGCTGTAAGTACACTTACACTTGTGGAGTACACTTTTTTCTCCTTTCTGGCACGCCCCCAGCTAACAATCCCTCCAATGAGGAGGGAGAAAATACATGCAGCACAGAACTGAGATGGCCGATGGACCTGGGATTGCGGCTGTTTGGTGCCTCCTACGCGGTCAGTTTCAACTTTTTGTCACCAAAAGTGGCAAAATTAGTTAGAAGAGATTCTAAGCTATCCATAGATATAAGGCTTGTGGGGGTTTAAACAAGCTGAAAGCGGAAATACGTTCCACTTTCTGCACAACCCAAATTGTCTACGGGGATTTGCGGTGGGTTCCCTAAAGTAGACTAGCGCCAAAGTATTAGAGACACAAAATCTGGAGGACTGCCAGGCAACTGGTATTGTTTAAAAGTAAATAAATATGGCAGCCTCTGTATCCCTCTCGCCTTGGGTTCCTTTTAAGGAATAGCCTGTTCTCCTTCCTCCACCAGGTTTTGGCCACCAGTCCTCATCATGAAGGAGGACGACTTGGGAAGGGGGGGGGGGGGGGGGTCTCTGGGGGTTGTAAGCAGCTGATTATTGTCCGTTGGATCTCACAGGTTTGCATGTAGATTTGTGATAAACGGAAGAAATACAATTTCTGATTTATAATTAGTGCAGCACCTTGTACTATAAATGTGTAATGGGTGGAAACTGAGAAATAATGTGTATTTTCCTTCTAATAATAGAAAACAAAATGAAAATTATTCTGGTGAGAAAACTCTTCCCAAAGATAGAGCAGTTTTCCCTGGAAATAAAAATATGTTCAGGAGTGTGACAGAGGCCAGTATGCTGAGTCCCTGCCTCAGGGAACACACTTGACTTTCAGTTTTCTGCGCACGTTTTTCTGCATACTTTTTCTGCACACCAAGTGTGTTTCTATGCAGGAAACCGCGCGCATTTTTTCACAGTAGCTGATGTAAATGATAGAGGAAACTGCCAAAATGTGCAGAGTCATCATGCAGAATGTCCGTTTTTTTTTCTGCGTGCGAACAACACAGTAAGTGTGCACTAGCCCATTGATTAACATGAGTTCTCAGTTTTTCTGTGCAGAAAACGCGTACGAAAACTGTCAAGTGTGTTCCCTGCCTTTCAGTTTTCTGCGCACGTTTTCCTGCATACTTTTTCTGCACACCGTGTGTTTCTATGCAGGAAAACGCGTGCGTTTTTTCACAGCAGCTGATGTAATTGATAGAGAAAACTGCCAAAATGTGCAGAATCATCATGCAAAATATCCATTTTTTTTCTGCCGCGAACAACATATTAAGTGTGAACTAGCCCATTGATTAACATGAGTTCTCTTCTGTGCAGAAAATTCCTACTAAAACAGTCAGGCAGGGAACACACTTGTCTTTCAGTTTTCTGCGCGCGTTTTCCTGCATACTTTTTCTGCACACCAAGTGTGTTTCTATGCAGGAAAATGCGCGCGTTTTTTCACAGCAGCTGATGTAGTTGATAGAGAAAACTGACAAAATGTGCAGAATCAGGATGCAGAATGTCAGTTTTTTTTCTGCGGGCGAACAACATATTAAGTGTGAACTAGCCCATTGATTAACAGGAGTTCTCAGTTTTTCTGTGCAGAAAATTCCTACTAAAACAGTCAAGTGTGTTCCCTGCCCAGAATCTCCCCACAAGTGAGAGAATTGCGGTTAGATAGCTATGACATCAGCTAGTTCTAGGTACTCAGCCAGCTCATCTCTGCCTCCAATCTCACAATGAGTATACACAGTATATTCTACACTGCAGAGAGTCCAAGCAGTCCAGGTGACCGCAAAACCACAATCTATATCTATACCCCCTCCTGGCGGTTTCCTCTCGGCTCCCACAATGAGTCACAGTCACAGATCAGGTGGCGAGGCTGGTGGAAGCTGCTGCTGTTTGCAGGAGGCTGTGGCACTGGCACAAGTTCTGTAGTGGAGAGAAGATGGCACAGCGGGTCTGCAGGTATTCCTCCTCCTCCTGCCTCCTCCTGGTGCTGCTGCTCCTCTGCCTGACCCCGGGTACTGCTGCAGGTGAGTGACGGGGGGGGGGGGGGGGGGGGGGGGGCTGGATACTGATCCATACATATATTAGCGCTGCTATTCTGTACATCAGTGATCCGCAGGTACAGATAAGGGCAGATTCCAGACTGTATATCCCTGGAGGTCACATTGTGCGGGTCACACATCGTTATTGGGGGCTCACTCTATCCTGCTGGGGGGGGATCAATATGCCAAGGAGAATTACACCTCATCTTTATTATAACAAAGTGGCAGATCAAGTCTCACAGTGAATATACATTATTATAATCATATAATCATTTCAATTGGACATATTTATACTGCGCTGCTGGTAAGTTTACAGCCTGGAGGATTTGATTGTATCTGCACTGTAACAACGCATTGGGTTCTTACACCGCTATCTTAAAAAAAAAAGTAGGCAGTTAAAATCTGACAGAACCAACAGGTTCTGGGCCAGTTGATCTCCTCATGGGGGATTCTTACATGGGTGTTTTTTTTTGTTTTCAGCAGCATTTCCTGAATAACATTTTATTACTGCCAAAATCCTGTCGGTTCTGTCAGATTGTAACTGCCTAGTATTTTGCTGTTACTAGCCCTCGACTGATATTACTAAGAGCAGCCGCTTTGTGGTGAGAATTCTCAGTAGTGTGGCTTTAGAGAAAGAGAGAGGTAGCGCATTATCTCTATTTGGGAAAGTTTCATTCTAATTATAGCCTGCAGAGCAATATATATGTTGGTACGGAGGGACTTAGGAAGTAATCTGCCATTGTAGTGGTTGTAGATATTTGTACATGTTCATTTGTAATGCTTATTATTAATGTCTATTCACTGTGAGACTTGATCTGTCACCTTGTTACAATACAGATGTGTAATTCTCGTTGACATAAGAGCCTAGACTGTTTTCAGGTAATTGTTCTGTACTATGGAGAGTATTGTCACATTCAGCAATCGTTATGAGCAGTACATAGACGTGTATAGAGAAGTGACACATCCATGCACGTCTTCCAAAGCAATCAGTGTATAGGCTATACATATATATATAGAATAATGTGACTATTGCTTTATATTACATTACTGCAAGTTTGTGATGACAAATATACATAATTCCTAATCTGCCTTCTCTATATTGGAGTATATGATAGCGGTTATTACTCTGTTGTGTGATGATACACACTGTGCTGGTTGTAGTACTGTTATAGTTTAGGATACACTATGGTGGTTATATTATGAAGTTATAATATAAATTGTGTAATGTTCATATTATTATATCTTAATATACACAATGCTAGTTGTATGATTACATTGCTATTAGCGATACAAAGTTCATTGTATTTGTATTAATGTGATTAGAACGTGCGCTGTGCCGGTTATATTGTGTTATGATTTCAGAGTATACATTGTTTGTTTAATTATAATATCATTATTTCGCAATATATCCTTTAATTATTGTAGTATTATTATATCATTGATATGTTCTCTGTAGTTTATATCGCGGTGTGATTTCCTGACATACACAGTGTGGCATTTGTTGTTATTATTGTTGTTTCATAATATTCAGAGCTTCTGCTATATTTTATTATACAGAGTGTGATTGTAGGATTATTACATCGCTCTCTAATACGCATTCTAAGGGTTGTATTATTTTATTATGATTTCATAGAAATCACTGTGTCGCTAAATGTATAATGACACGATTCATAGTGACATATTTATGCCATGTGGGTGTATTATGCATGCATTATCCAGGGCAATAAAGCACAACGGTTTGATCTCCCTTTGAGCTGCATCAGAACCATTAGTAACATTCTATAGGAACATAATAACATGAATGCTGCAGATTCCCCGATACTGATACAAAGAAACATTTCTCTAGAGAGGAAAGTGGACTTCAGACTCAGGGGGAAAGAAAATAACCGTTTTATAAGCTTGATGAGAGGCGCATGGCGAAAGCGGAGTGTTTCATTTGTGTTACAAGTGACTTGGGGATTATGGGGTGAGCCGGAGCTTCAACATTCTAGAATACTTATCAAGGCAGCCTACATTTACACGTGTATTAGTTACAATTTTTCTGACTGATTGTAACATTTCAACAATATGACCAATGTATCACACACCTGTGTTCAATTTTTCCCCAATTATGATAAAAATGATTGGAAACTGAGAAAATTGCTAGGGTGTGTATATTAATAAATTGACAATCTAACACACACCATACAATCTTTAGAAAGATTGAAAAAAAATATCTGGCATTCCGGATCAATAAAAATCGAAGAAAACGGGAAATCTGATCGGATTTTTCAGTCGAATGAAAAAAAAAAAGCTTACGATTTTTCCGGGAGATCCGATCGTTTTTCTCAAATTGATGTAAATCTGATCATTTTATTGTATGGTGTGTGGCCACCTTGAATCTAATGACCAAATCTTTTTCACCCAATTTTAACATTTCTATGTCATATAAGGGAACTGCCTAAATTATAAATTCACTCAATTTACCCTAAGGGTGGCCACACACGATACAATAAAATGATCCGATTTTACAGCAATTCGATAAAAACGATCGGATCTCCCGAAAAAATCGAAAGCTTTTTTTTCATTTGACTGTAAAATCCGATCGGATTTCACGGTTTTTCCAATTTTAATCGAACTGGAATGCCAGATATTTTTCCATTCTGAGTATCAGGGGGGTCTACACCTTTTATTAGGCTATATGTGTGATGAGGAATGACAGGAATAGGATTTAGAATGAGAAACATGATATTTATTTACTGTTCCACTAGATCAAATACTAGAGATAGGTAAATAGTCCTTTAAGTGGGATCTTTATCCACTTCTTGTTTGGAATAGATTGATGTGAGTACGTAAGTGCAAAATTTAGATATAAGTCTCATTTTTCGTTGTATTTTTATTTACAATTACAATGGTTGGTTTGTCTGTTTTCCGTTGTGATATAATAAGCGCTTTTATCTAAAGGGGGACATACACTAGGCGACCAACCAACCAATCGACCATCCAATTTGATTATTATAATCGAATTGGATGAAATGTGGTGCTGCCAAGTGCATGCCCGACCGACAAAGCGACCAATTTCGGGACAGAAATTGGCCGCACAGTCGATTGTGCATTCCGGGGCGAGGTTGGTTGGTCGGGGGCGCGGCGGTACGGTGGCCGATTTGCGAACGAGTGACGAGACAATGAAACCCCCGCCGCTGCAATGTATAAATGTATGTAGTGTGTGTGCATTTATACATTACCTGTCCGGTGTCGGCCTCCACGCGGCTTCAGTCCATCTGCCGGGTTCCGCATACACGCCGGCGGTGCTCTGACGTCACGAAGGCGCATACTGTCTGATGTAAGATGCTATGCGTCGCTAGCGTGTATGCGGCTGTTACCTGGTGAGATGGACGGATGGACCCGGCAAGCTGCTGCAGGACAGGTAATGTATAAATGCACTACATAATTTACATACATTTATACATTTTGGGGGCAGCGGCGGGGCGGACGCAGCGGCTCAGCCGATTCCATGATGATTTAATGCTGAAATCGGACGGGAATCGGCCTGTAATGTATGGGCGGATTCGATTAGAGATAAATTTGTCTCTTGGTCGAATCTGCCCATATTCGTTCTAATGTATGGCCACCTTTACTCTGAGGGCCCTTTTCCACTAGCAATCACAAATCACAAACGTCGGCGATTGCGATTTTTCATTAATACAGCTGAATCGCAAATCGCTAGTGATTTTTAAATCACTAGGGTTGCTACTTTATCATAGAAATCATGAGAAGTATTTTCCACTATAGTGATTCAATTTGTAAATCGCAATGGCTTTCTGGAGCGATTGTATGAGGGATAATGCAATGCAAATGAAAAATCGCAATCTCTGGCGTTTGTGATTGCTATTGCTAGTGGAAAAGGGCCCTTATGCGATTGCTCATTTGCATTGCCCCTCTTAAAATCGCTCCAGAAAGCGGTTACGATTTGTGATTTTTCAAATTGAATCACTATAGTGGAAAATACTTCTTTTTGCGATTCAGCTGTGTAGTGGAAAAAGGCCCTTATATGAGTTGTAAAAAAGACCAAAATGTACTCAGGATTGTGAAAGCAAAGCTGAAGCCAGCTGATGAATCTGCACTGAACACGGGTATGAAGAGTGTGGTTTGGTTTTACTTGTGGCTTGCCTGTGGTGTATGTGAGTCAGCTCAGCGGATTGTTCAGGAACAGTCCTATCAGTCCACCGAGATCACATACACACGCACTACTGTCTGCTGAAAGTCTGCCCAGCGGGAGCAGGGGCGTAACTAGGAATCGCCGGGCCCCCCTGCAACAATTCTGAGCGGGCCCCCCCTCCACCCTGGGGCCCGCTCAGGACCGTTTTGGGGGGCTGGAGGGGTCGCAGCATGAAGGGAGAGCTTGGTGGCACGTCGGTGGGGAGGGGGGACAGTCCCCCCCTCCCTCACCTCAGGCTCTCCCCTCTGCACTCCCCTCCAGCATTGAATACAGCGCATGCAGTCGGCAGGCAGCGGCAGATACATACTTTCCTGTGTTCCATCATGGATGTTCCTCTCTCTAGCTTCTGATGCGACTTCCTGTATAAACAGGAACGCACAGAAGGTATGTACCTTTATGCTGCGACCCCTCCAGCCCCCCCAAAACGGCCCTGAGCGGGAGGGTGTGACGGTGTAGTGAAATTTTTTGCAACTTTATCAGATTTTACAACCGGTTGCACTTATTTATAGGTATAGCTATCAGAAAGTGCAACCTAACCATTGACTTCAACTAGTGTTGGGCGAACACCTAGATGTTCGGGTTCGCGAACGTTCGCCGAACATCGCCGCGATGTTCGGGTGTTCGTGCCGAACTCCGAACATAATGGAAGTCAATGGGGACCCGAATTTTCGTGCTTTGTAAAGCTTCCTTACATGCTACATACCCCAAATTAGCAGGGTATGTGCACCTTGGGAGTGGGTACAAGGGGAAAAAAAATATTTGAAACTTTACAATCAATTTTCTCAAAAACTATAAGCTCTTTTTCAAAGGAAAAACTGTCTTTTAAATGTGGAGAATGTCATGTTTCTTTGCACAGGTAACATGCTTTTTGTCGCCATGCAGTCATAAGTGTAATACAGAGAAGAGGTTCCAGGAAAAGGGACCGGTAACGCTAACCCAGCACCAGCAGCAGCACACGTGATGGAACAGGAGGAGGTGCAGGAGGAGAAGGCCACGCTTTGAGACACAACAACCCAGGCCTTGCATGAGGACAAGAAGCGTGCGGATAGCATGCTTTGTACCGCCATGCATGCAGTCATAAATGTAATAAAGATAAGAGGTTCCATAAACAGGGACCGGCAATGCTAACGCAGCAGCAGCAGCAGCACACGTGATGGAACAGGAGCAGGCGCAGGATAAGAAGGCCATGCTTTTTGAGACACAACAACACCGGCCTTGCATGAGGACAAAAAGTGTGCGGATATAGCAGCAATGCTTTTTACCGCCATGCATGCAGTCACAGTTAATGGTTGTGAATCCGGGCACAACATTTCTGGCTGTTCCTCCATTGACCTTTCAAAGGTGGAAGTTTGTTGGCCTGGGAATAGCTCCTGCGAATACCCAATTGTGTCCTGAGGTAATTTATCGGACTGGTTATCTGGCAGTTGTGTGCGTGGTGTCGCTGCCGGTTGTGTCAGCTTTGTGCCCACTGGCTCCTTGTAACTGGCTGAGGACTCGGACCTCGTGCGTGATGTGCTGGTGCTGCTTAACCCACTGCTGAACGCTTGAGAGGTCATCCAAGTAATTATCTGGTCCTGTTCTTTTGGATCTGTGAGGGTTGTTGTCCTGGACAACATGGGCGGTATTGAGTGGGTTTTCTTGGGTGCTCCCCTGTGGCCTGTACGTGAACCGTCAGGGGAAACACCTCTTCCCTTGCCCCTCCCTCTTTCACCGGATTTCTTCCTCATTTCACTTATCCTTAAAGTACACGCTGACTGGCAGCAGTACAGTGGCAGTACAGAAATGCTATACAGTGGTGGGTAAGCGGTGTACCACTATTGCCAGCAGCGACACAGAGCACAATGCTATACAGTGGCGGGTGAGCGGTGTACTACTGTTCCCAGGCCCAGCAGACACAGAGTGGAAGTAAACACAATGCTATATAGTCTGGCTGAGCCGTGTACACAGAGTGGCAGTACACACAATGCTATATAGTCTGGCTGAGCGGTGTACACAGAGTGGCAGTACACACAATGCTATATAGTCAGGCTGAGCGGTGTACACAGAGTGTCAGTAAATAATGATATATAGTCTGGCTGAGCGGTGTACACAGAGTGTCAGTAAACACAATGCTATAGATAGCGTGGCTGAGCGAGGTGCACAGTGGCAGTACACACAATGCTATATAGTCAGGCTGAGCCGTGTACACAGAGTGTCAGTAAACAATGATATATAGTCTGGCTGAGCAGTGTACACAGAGTGTCAGTAAACACAATGCTATATATAGCGTGGCTGAGCGAGGTGCACAGTGGCAGTACACACAATGCTATATAGTCAGGCTGAGCGGTGTACACAGAGTGTCAGTAAACAATGATATATATAGTCTGGCTGAGCGGTGTACACAGAGTGTCAGTAAACACAATGCTATATATAGCGTGGCTGAGCGAGGTGCACAGTGGCAGTACACACAATGCTATATAGTCAGGCTGAGCCGTGTACACAGAGTGTCAGTAAACAATGATATATAGTCTGGCTGAGCAGTGTACACAGAGTGTCAGTAAACACAATGCTATATATAGCGTGGCTGAGCGAGGTGCACAGTGGCAGTACACACAATGCTATATAGTCAGGCTGAGCGGTGTACACAGAGTGTCAGTAAACAATGATATATATAGTCTGGCTGAGCGGTGTACACAGAGTGTCAGTAAACACAATGCTATATATAGCGTGGCTGAGCGAGGTGCACAGTGGCAGTACACACAATGCTATATAGTCAGGCTGAGCGGTGTACACAGAGTGTCAGTAAACAATGATATATATAGTCTGGCTGAGCGGTGTACACAGAGTGTCAGTAAACACAATGCTATATATAGCGTGGCTGAGCGAGGTGCACAGTGGCAGTACACACAATGCTATATATTCAGGCTGAGCCGTGTACACAGAGTGTCAGAAAACACAATGCTATATATAGCGTGGCTGAGCGAGGTACACACTACACAGTGGCAGTAAACAATGCTATATATAGTCTGGCTGAGCGAGCGGTGTACTACTGTTCCCAGCAGCGACACACAATGACTGGGGGGGGACCCTGGCTAGCGTGGCTGGAGCGCGAACTACCCTGCCTGCCTACCCAAAGCTAAACCCACAGACAAATGGCGGAGATATGACGTGGTTCGGGTATTTATTTACCCGAACCACGTGACCGTTCGGCCAATCAGAGCGCGTTCGGGTCCGAACCACGTGACCCGTTCGGCCAATCACAGCGCTAGCCGAACGTTCGGGGAACGTTCGGCCATGCGCTCTTAGTTCGGCCATGTGGCCGAACTCGAACATCACCCGAACAGGGTGATGTTCTGCAGAACCCGAACAGTGGTGAACACTGTTCGCCCAACACTAACTTCAACCTAACTGTATCATAAAATGCAACCCAACCAAATCCTATTCTCACACAGAACCCTCCCCTCTTGCTCAACTAACAGCCCCCCCTGGAGGGAACAATCCCCCCTCTTGCTCAATTTAATAACCCCCCCCCCTCCCCACTGGAGGGAAGAATTCTCCCTCTTGCTCAACTAATAACACCCCCTCCCCCAGGGAAGAATCCCCCTCTTCTTGCTCAACCAATTACCCCCCCTGGAGGGAACAATCCCCCCTTCTAGCTCAATGGGATCCATGGTTGCATAAAATTACAGGCGTGTTAGGCCCGGTTCACATTAGCGGTTTTGTCAAAACCGCACCGGATGTCCGGACCGCACCGTATCCGGACCGGACCTGATCCGTACGGTTCCTATCCGGATCCGGTCCGGATCCGGTCCGTTTGCATCCGGTTTCCGTGCGGTGTGAACACGGTTGCGGTCCGGATCCGGTTTCTTAAGGAGATAACAACCTGTAAATACCTGGGGTCTTGGAGGTCAGCAGAAGGGTCTGGGGTCATTGTTGGAGACAGGTGGACGTGTGGAGACCATCCGTGGATACAGAGACTGCAGTTGGGACCATGGATCCAGGCATTTTTTACTCATATACCTGGGAATTCTCTCCTTCCTGTTGTTCGCCTCCTCGTTATCAGACATATCAGACATGTTGCTGCCAAAGAGCTGCAGCATGAAATCGCTGCTGCCCCACTCTTTGAACGCTGGGCCCATGTGGTCCCCATCCAAAATGCATAGGAAGTGGGGTAGAACGTCCGGTTTTTGTAGCCAGTGTGTTGTGCGCTCTCCGGTTCTCATTGCTTTGTATTGGCCGGATGTTGCAGTCCGGCTCCGCTCCGGATACGGCTGCCGGAGGAGCCGGACCAAAAAATAGCGCATGTTGGGACGTACGCCGGAGTCCGGATCCGGTCCGGCTCCGGTCCGGACGAAACGGACGCATGTGAACGGACGCATAGACTATCATTGCTATGCCGTGCGTCCGTTCCGTCCGTTCCGCATGCGGTCCGGCTCCGGCACGGCGATTCCGGACGGCGACCGCTAATGTGAACCGGGCCTTAGGAGAAGCCACGCCTTACCAGTTATACACTGTCCTCTATGGCAAGTTGCAAAATATAATGAGATGCAAAATCTTTCATTACAACGGTAGTTGGCCTCCTGTAGTGCATGTGTAGCACCTGTACACTCCACAGTGAGTCACAGTCACAGAGCAGGGGGCGGGGCTGCTGCTGTCTGCAGGAGGCTGGGACAAGTGGCAGAAGATCTGTATCTGGAGAGAAGATGGCAGGGTGGGTCTCCAGGCTCTCCTCCTGCTTCCTCCTGGCGCTGCTGCTGCTCAGCCTGACCCCGGGTGCTGCTGCAGGTGAGTGATTGGGGGGGGATGGATACTGATCCATACATATATTAGCGCTGCTATTCTGTACATCAGTGATCCGCAGGTAGAGATAAGGGCAGATTCCAGACTGTTTGTCCCTGGAGGGCACATTGTGCGGGTCATAAATCTTTATTGGGGGGGATTGGGGGGTCACTCTATCCTGCTAATGGGGGGGAGGGAGGGGGGATCATATGTCACGGATAATTACACCTCACCTTTATTATAACAAAGTGACAGATCAAGTCTCACAGTGAATGTACATTATTAATAATCATTGCAATTGGACATATTGGACATATTTAAACTGCACTGCTGATAAGTTTACAGCCTGGAGGATTTGATGGTATCTGCACTGTAACAACGCGTTGGGTTCTGAAACCACTATCTTGAAAAAAAAAGTAGGCAGTTAAAATCTGACAAAACCAACAGGTTCTGGACTCCCTCACTCAGGCTGCTGATACTCCCTCACTCAGGCTGCTGATACTCCCTCGCTCAGGCACCTGATACTCCCTCACTCGGGCTGCTGATACTCCTTCACTCAGGCTGCTGATACTCCCTCACTCAGGCTGCTGATACTCCCTCACTCAGGCTGCTGATACTCCCTCACTCAGGCACCTGATACTCCCTCACTCAGGCACCTGATACTCCCTCACTCAGGCACCTGATACTCCCTCACTCGGGCACCTGATACTCCCTCACTCAGGCACCTGATACTCCCTCACTCAGGCTGCTGATACTCCCTCACTCAGGCACCTGATACTCCCTCACTCAGGCACCTGATACTCCCTCACTCGGGCTGCTGATACTCCTTCACTCAGGCTGCTGATACTCCCTCACTCAGGCTGCTGATACTCCCTCACTCAGGCTGCTGATACTCCCTCACTCAGGCTGCTGATACTCCCTCACTCAGGCACCTGATACTCCCTCACTCGGGCTGCTGATACTCCCTCACTCAGGCACCTCATACTCCCTCACTCAGAGTATCACTAAGGCTGCTGATACTCCCTCACTCAGGCTGCTGATACTCCCTCACTCAGGCACCTGATACTCCCTCACTCAGGCTGCTGATACTCCCTCACTCAGGCACCTGATACTCCCTCACTCGGGCACCTGATACTCCCTCACTCGGGCACCTGATACTCCCTCACTCAGGCACCTGATACTCCCTCACTCAGGCTGCTGATACTCCCTCACTCAGGCTGCTGATACTCCCTCACTCAGGCACCTGATACTCCCTCACTCAGGCACCTGATACTCCCTCACTCGGGCTGCTGATACTCCTTCACTCAGGCTGCTGATACTCCCTCACTCAGGCTGCTGATACTCCCTCACTCAGGCTGCTGATACTCCCTCACTCAGGCTGCTGATACTCCCTCACTCAGGCTGCTGATACTCCCTCACTCAGGCACCTGATACTCCCTCACTCGGGCTGCTGATACTCCCTCACTCAGGCACCTCATACTCCCTCACTCAGAGTATCACTAAGGCTGCTGATACTCCCTCACTCAGGCTGCTGATACTCCCTCACTCAGGCACCTGATACTCCCTCACTCAGGCTGCTGATACTCCCTCACTCAGGCACCTGATACTCCCTCACTCGGGCTGCTGATACTCCCTCACTCAGGCACCTGATACTCCCTCACTCGGGCTGCTGATACTCCCTCACTCAGGCACCTCATACTCCCTCACTCGGGCTGCTGATACTCCCTCACTCGGGCTGCTGATACTCCCTCACTCAGGCTGCTGATACTCCCTCACTCAGGCTGCTGATACTCCCTCACTCAGGCTGCTGATACTCCCTCACTCAGGCTGCTGATACTCCCTCACTCAGGCTGCTGATACTCCCTCACTCAGGCTGCTGATACTCCCTCACTCAGGCACCTGATACTCCCTCACTCGGGCTGCTGATACTCTTTCACTCAGGCTGCTGATACTCCCTCACTCAGGCTGCTGATACTCCCTCACTCAGGCTGCTGATACTCCCTCACTCAGGCACCTGATACTCCCTCACTCAGGCACCTGATACTCCCTCACTCAGGCACCTGATACTCCCTCACTCGGGCTGCTGATACTCCTTCACTCAGGCTGCTGATACTCCCTCACTCAGGCTGCTGATACTCCCTCACTCAGGCTGCTGATACTCCCTCACTCAGGCTGCTGATACTCCCTCACTCAGGCTGCTGATACTCCCTCACTCGGGCTGCTGATACTCCCTCACTCAGGCACCTGATACTCCCTCACTCAGGCTGCTGATACTCCCTCACTCAGGCACCTCATACTCCCTCACTCGGGCTGCTGATACTCCCTCACTCAGGCTGCTGATACTCCCTCACTCAGGCACCTGATACTCCCTCACTCAGGCTGCTGATACTCCCTCACTCAGGCACCTGATACTCCCTCACTCAGGCTGCTGATACTCCCTCACTCAGGCACCTCATACTCCCTCACTCAGGCTGCTGATACTCCCTCACTCGGGCACCTGATACTCCCTCATTCAGGCTGCTGATACTCCCTCATTCAGGCTGCTGATACTCCCTCACTCAGGCACCTGATACTCCCTCACTCGGGCTGCTGATACTCCCTCACTCAGGCACCTCATACTCCCTCACTCAGAGTATCACTAAGGCTGCTGATACTCCCTCACTCAGGCACCTGATACTCCCTCACTCAGGCACCTGATACTCCCTCACTCAGGCTGCTGATACTCCCTCACTCAGGCACCTGATACTCCCTCACTCGGGCTGCTGATACTCCCTCACTCAGGCACCTCATACTCCCTCACTCGGGCTGCTGATACTCCCTCACTCAGGCACCTCATACTCCCTCACTCGGGCTGCTGATACTCCCTCACTCGGGCTGCTGATACTCCCTCACTCAGGCTGCTGATACTCCCTCACTCAGGCTGCTGATACTCCCTCACTCAGGCTGCTGATACTCCCTCACTCAGGCTGCTGATACTCCCTCACTCAGGCTGCTGATACTCCCTCACTCAGGCTGCTGATACTCCCTCACTCGGGCTGCTGATACTCCTTCACTCAGGCTGCTGATACTCCCTCACTCAGGCTGCTGATACTCCCTCACTCAGGCACCTGATACTCCCTCACTCAGGCACCTGATACTCCCTCACTCGGGCACCTGATACTCCCTCACTCAGGCACCTGATACTCCCTCACTCGGGCTGCTGATACTCCTTCACTCAGGCTGCTGATACTCCCTCACTCAGGCTGCTGATACTCCCTCACTCAGGCTGCTGATACTCCCTCACTCGGGCTGCTGATACTCCCTCACTCAGGCACCTGATACTCCCTCACTCAGGCTGCTGATACTCCCTCACTCAGGCACCTCATACTCCCTCACTCGGGCTGCTGATACTCCCTCACTCAGGCTGCTGATACTCCCTCACTCAGGCACCTGATACTCCCTCGCTCAGGCACCTGATACTCCCTCACTCGGGCTGCTGATACTCCTTCACTCAGGCTGCTGATACTCCCTCACTCAGGCTGCTGATACTCCCTCACTCAGGCTGCTGATACTCCCTCACTCAGGCACCTGATACTCCCTCACTCAGGCACCTGATACTCCCTCACTCAGGCACCTGATACTCCCTCACTCGGGCACCTGATACTCCCTCACTCAGGCACCTGATACTCCCTCACTCAGGCTGCTGATACTCCCTCACTCAGGCACCTGATACTCCCTCACTCAGGCACCTGATACTCCCTCACTCGGGCTGCTGATACTCCTTCACTCAGGCTGCTGATACTCCCTCACTCAGGCTGCTGATACTCCCTCACTCAGGCTGCTGATACTCCCTCACTCAGGCTGCTGATACTCCCTCACTCAGGCACCTGATACTCCCTCACTCGGGCTGCTGATACTCCCTCACTCAGGCACCTCATACTCCCTCACTCAGAGTATCACTAAGGCTGCTGATACTCCCTCACTCAGGCTGCTGATACTCCCTCACTCAGGCACCTGATACTCCCTCACTCAGGCTGCTGATACTCCCTCACTCAGGCACCTGATACTCCCTCACTCGGGCACCTGATACTCCCTCACTCGGGCACCTGATACTCCCTCACTCGGGCACCTGATACTCCCTCACTCAGGCTGCTGATACTCCCTCACTCAGGCTGCTGATACTCCCTCACTCAGGCACCTGATACTCCCTCACTCAGGCACCTGATACTCCCTCACTCGGGCTGCTGATACTCCTTCACTCAGGCTGCTGATACTCCCTCACTCAGGCTGCTGATACTCCCTCACTCAGGCTGCTGATACTCCCTCACTCAGGCTGCTGATACTCCCTCACTCAGGCTGCTGATACTCCCTCACTCAGGCACCTGATACTCCCTCACTCGGGCTGCTGATACTCCCTCACTCAGGCACCTCATACTCCCTCACTCAGAGTATCACTAAGGCTGCTGATACTCCCTCACTCAGGCTGCTGATACTCCCTCACTCAGGCACCTGATACTCCCTCACTCAGGCTGCTGATACTCCCTCACTCAGGCACCTGATACTCCCTCACTCGGGCTGCTGATACTCCCTCACTCAGGCACCTGATACTCCCTCACTCGGGCTGCTGATACTCCCTCACTCAGGCACCTCATAC
This sequence comes from Hyperolius riggenbachi, assembly GCF_040937935.1. Classification (NCBI taxonomy): domain Eukaryota; kingdom Metazoa; phylum Chordata; class Amphibia; order Anura; family Hyperoliidae; genus Hyperolius; species Hyperolius riggenbachi. Next base: position 561,251,351 of record NC_090647.1, read on the forward strand.
TCCCTCACTCGGGCTGCTGATACTCCCTCACTCGGGCTGCTGATACTCCCTCACTCAGGCTGCTGATACTCCCTCACTCAGGCTGCTGATACTCCCTCACTCAGGCTGCTGATACTCCCTCACTCAGGCTGCTGATACTCCCTCACTCAGGCTGCTGATACTCCCTCACTCAGGCTGCTGATACTCCCTCACTCGGGCACCTGATACTCCCTCACTCGGGCTGCTGATACTCTTTCACTCAGGCTGCTGATACTCCCTCACTCAGGCTGCTGATACTCCCTCACTCAGGCTGCTGATACTCCCTCACTCAGGCACCTGATACTCCCTCACTCAGGCACCTGATACTCCCTCACTCAGGCACCTGATACTCCCTCACTCGGGCTGCTGATACTCCTTCACTCAGGCTGCTGATACTCCCTCACTCAGGCTGCTGATACTCCCTCACTCAGGCTGCTGATACTCCCTCACTCAGGCTGCTGATACTCCCTCACTCAGGCTGCTGATACTCCCTCACTCAGGCTGCTGATACTCCCTCACTCGGGCTGCTGATACTCCCTCACTCAGGCACCTGATACTCCCTCACTCAGGCTGCTGATACTCCCTCACTCAGGCACCTCATACTCCCTCACTCGGGCTGCTGATACTCCCTCACTCAGGCTGCTGATACTCCCTCACTCAGGCACCTGATACTCCCTCACTCAGGCTGCTGATACTCCCTCACTCAGGCACCTGATACTCCCTCACTCAGGCTGCTGATACTCCCTCACTCAGGCACCTCATACTCCCTCACTCAGGCTGCTGATACTCCCTCACTCGGGCACCTGATACTCCCTCATTCAGGCTGCTGATACTCCCTCATTCAGGCTGCTGATACTCCCTCACTCAGGCACCTGATACTCCCTCACTCGGGCTGCTGATACTCCCTCACTCAGGCACCTCATACTCCCTCACTCAGAGTATCACTAAGGCTGCTGATACTCCCTCACTCAGGCACCTGATACTCCCTCACTCAGGCACCTGATACTCCCTCACTCAGGCTGCTGATACTCCCTCACTCAGGCACCTGATACTCCCTCACTCGGGCTGCTGATACTCCCTCACTCAGGCACCTCATACTCCCTCACTCGGGCTGCTGATACTCCCTCACTCAGGCACCTCATACTCCCTCACTCGGGCTGCTGATACTCCCTCACTCGGGCTGCTGATACTCCCTCACTCAGGCTGCTGATACTCCCTCACTCAGGCTGCTGATACTCCCTCACTCAGGCTGCTGATACTCCCTCACTCAGGCTGCTGATACTCCCTCACTCAGGCTGCTGATACTCCCTCACTCGGGCTGCTGATACTCCTTCACTCAGGCTGCTGATACTCCCTCACTCAGGCTGCTGATACTCCCTCACTCAGGCACCTGATACTCCCTCACTCAGGCACCTGATACTCCCTCACTCGGGCACCTGATACTCCCTCACTCAGGCACCTGATACTCCCTCACTCGGGCTGCTGATACTCCTTCACTCAGGCTGCTGATACTCCCTCACTCAGGCTGCTGATACTCCCTCACTCAGGCTGCTGATACTCCCTCACTCGGGCTGCTGATACTCCCTCACTCAGGCACCTGATACTCCCTCACTCAGGCTGCTGATACTCCCTCACTCAGGCACCTCATACTCCCTCACTCGGGCTGCTGATACTCCCTCACTCAGGCTGCTGATACTCCCTCACTCAGGCACCTGATACTCCCTCACTCAGGCTGCTGATACTCCCTCACTCAGGCACCTGATACTCCCTCACTCAGGCTGCTGATACTCCCTCACTCAGGCACCTCATACTCCCTCACTCAGGCTGCTGATACTCCCTCACTCGGGCACCTGATACTCCCTCATTCAGGCTGCTGATACTCCCTCATTCAGGCTGCTGATACTCCCTCACTCAGGCACCTGATACTCCCTCACTCAGGCACCTGATACTCCCTCACTCAGGCTGCTGATACTCCCTCACTCAGGCACCTGATACTCCCTCACTCAGGCTGCTACTCCCTCACTCAGGCACCTCATACTCCCTTACTCAGGCTGCTGATACTCCCTCACTCAGGCACCTGATACTCCCTCATTCAGGCTGCTGATACTCCCTCATTCAGGCTGCTGATACTCCCTCACTCAGGCACCTGATACTCCCTCACTCAGGCTGCTGATACTCCCTCACTCAGGCATCTGATACTCCCTCACTCGGGCTGCTGATACTCCCTCACTCGGGCTGCTGATACTCCCTCACTCGGGCTGCTGATACTCCCTCACTCGGGCTGCTGATACTCCCTCACTCGGGCTGCTGATACTCCCTCACTCGGGCTGCTGATACTCCCTCACTCGGGCTGCTGATACTCCCTCACTCGGGCTGCTGATACTCCCTCACTCGGGCTGCTGATACTCCCTCACTCGGGCTGCTGATACTCCCTCACTCGGGCTGCTGATACTCCCTCACTCAGGCACCTCATACTCCCTCACTCAGGCTGCTGTGCCTCTCCCTGCTTCCTCCTGAAGGCTGCAATGTCTGTCCTCCTCACTGGCATTCATCCTCTAGTGCTGTGCATCCCTCTTCCCTGCTCTCCCCTCTGCTATCATCACATATATCTCTGGCATACACCTCCTCTAGTGCTGAGCCTCCCTCTTCCCCAGTACTGCTCTCTCTGCTTTCATCAGATATATCTCTGGCATCCCTCTTCCCTGCTCTCCCCTCTACTATCATTCACATTTGTGCAGCTCCAGAACTCGGGAAGCACAGTACACTGAGCAGCTCTGATGAAAGTGCAGGAGAGGAGCAATGCACAGCGCTGGACAAGGTGGAATGGAGGTATAAACTGCTTTGCTGTGCAATTACAATACAAGGTGGAGGGGGACAGACATTGCAGGGGGGGAGAGGGAGAACATCAGCCACGGGGAGAGACTGGCCTCACGTTACATCAATCTTTGTGGGAGGGTAATATACATGGGGAAGGTGAGGGAAGAGGGTCAGTAATGCTGGCCACTTAGTTTTTTTTTCTTTGGGGGGGATGATCCTGGCTATACATAGGGGAACAAGACGACCATTAGATTAGTAGGAGGGGGGGCATACCTAAAATGTTGGGAGGGATAGTCATACTAGCCACTTTGCGGGGGTGGGGGTTAAGATGTGCTGGCCAAACTTTTCTGGTGGGAAAATGGTAGCACATGATATGAGGGGAAGGGCAGGGGGTGAGGTGCAGACCAGGTGAAAACAAGGCTACCGCCCATAAGCACCAATATTAAAAGCCGCAATTAACGATATGAACAGTAAATATTAATGTGCTGCCCACATTACGATTTTCTGGTGAAATGCTGCCCACTTTACGATTAATTTCTGGTGAAATGCTGCCCACTTTACGATTAATATCTAGTGCATTACGATTATTTTATAGTGAAACGCTGCCCCATTACGATTATTTGGCACCTATGGGGGGGGGGGGGGGGCATCCAAATTTTCGCAGGGGGGGGGGGCCCAGTGATTTCTAGTTACGCACCTGCTAGTATATGCCATAACTAAGGTAACACAATCCACATGCAAAAAATGCATGGCAGATTTTTCTACTCCAAAAACATGGTTCAAAAACAGGTCGCTAAAAACCAAGAAATGAAACGCAAACCTGGTATTAATATGTTAAAGGAAAACCATTAATAAATAATTACCATTAAGTAAATAAGATCTGTAACATATCACTAAAGATCAAACAATATAATATACAACTTATATACAAGACTTGTTTTTTTGCCATGGTTTTCCTGACTCACTATGCTGTCTGATTTGGCTACTGGTAGCTAAATCAGAGCAGGTAGCCTTTTCAGACATCACACCGCGCACAGGCTGCAGTGCGAGCTCCTTCCCACATCCCACTGAAGGGATAACAGCTACTCGGTCAGTAGATGCCTGCAGGTGGGCGGTGCTGTTACTTCAGCCCCCCCCCCCCCCCCCCCCTCCCATGTTCCCTGATCACGCATTGGCTGCTAGAGGACAGCTGCGGTCTGTGTAATTAGCAGCAAGCTCACTATTCTTTAGAGATGGGAAGTTCGGATCTTTTCAATTATCCGGATGATTCGAATCGGATCATTGAAGAGATCCGGATCTTTGATCCGAATCTCGGATCATTTTACTACTGAAGCATTCGGGGGTGAAATGAACAGCAGGACAGGTCTGTGGACAGGAGAAGGGGAGGGGGTGGACACAGAGAAGGGGAGAAGATGGACAGAGGGCAGGGAGTGGACAGAGATGGAAGGAGGGACGAGCAGAAATGTTTGCACGTAATACCCACATGCTGAAGTCATATGCTTTACATTTATTTCACCTATATGCTCATCTGTACACTTTGAAAGAAAATGTCGCACAGTGAAAGAAAGCATTCCCAGAAGATAAGTGCAGCTGTTTAGTGCCGAGTGCAGGAGGATCATATTGCGCTGCAATCACAGTGCCTGCAAAGTTACTGAGCTGTGCTGAGCCAAAAGTTTCCCATGTGATCACTGTGCAGCACTACGGAACAGCCAGCCTATAATGTGCAGCACATTGCAGCCAGTATGTGTGCTCTACACATATCTGGCAGTGGCACCCATGTCCCCTCTCTCTCATCTACCTGTCCCTGCAAGGCTGCCTCCCATCCAACAGAGCGATCCCTGCTTCCAGGACCCCGCTGCCCGCTGAGAGGGGGCGTGTCGCTCCTGGCCCCGCCCCTTTTTCGATCCGAATCACTCATTTTGATGATTCGGATGATTCGACTCACAAAATAGATTCGGATCAAAGATCCGAATCGTTCATGATCCGGACAACACTACTATTCTTCCTCATTAGGGATGCTCAAATTCGGCTTCGGGAGATATCCGGATTTTTGCTATCCGGATATCTCCCAGTAATGCTGTGCGGGCTGGGCGGGGGGGGTCAAGCTTACCTCTCTGACGTCTTCTTCGGTCGTCCCTCGGCGCCTCCCATGATGCGCTCCACGCGCGTCACGTGATTACAAACACTTCCTCCTTTAACCCGGAAGGAGGAAGTGTTTGTAATCAGGTGACCGCCGCTTGGAGCGCATCGTGGGAGGCGCTGAGGGACGACCGAAGAAGACGTCAGAGAGGTAAGCTTGACCCCCCCGCCCAGCCCGCACAGCATTACTGGGAGATATCCGGATATCTCCCGAAGCCGAATTTGAGCATCCCCGTTCCTCATGTGATCTGACCTGTCCACAGGCAGGATTGGCTCTGCGGCGAGGGACTGGAAAAAGCCCCAGGTGAGTAAAAATAGATACTAGTTCACCTTGGGAGTCTAAGGATCTTGTACCACATCTATTTTTACTCTCCTGGGGCTTCTTCCAGCCCCATCAGCTGTTCCAGTCCCTCGCCACAGCCCCAATCCTGCGACCCGCCGGCAGGGTCTATTCTTTTGCGCCTGCACTCGTGGCCGCGCGTCCACATCATCTGGCGCATAATGTACCTGCACCAGGGCCGAGCCTGGGCGGGTGCAAGGCACCCAGGCGCCTGCCTCTGAGAGGCGACGCCCGGCCTCCGCTCTCCCCCTGTGGCCGAAGCTCGCTCCCTCCCTCTAGCCGGTGTAATGTCAGATATTGCAGCCCGGAAGCAGCCTTCCTCACTGAGCATTGCGCATTCTCAGTAGGAAGTTAAACATTATTTTCCTGAAATATCTCCGCTTCCGCGCCACGTGCACTCCCGAAATTTTCAGGGGAGGGAGGGGACCCCCAGATCTAGCTCTGTGCCGAATTGCAGCCCCCTAGCCCCGCTAGTTCCCGAGATAGGTTTGCTGCAATTAGTCTCCCCTGAAAATTTCGGGGGTGTACGTGGTGCGGAAGCGGAGATATTTAGGAAGTTTTACGTGGTTGCACAATTTAATGGAATGCAGCCTCCTACTGTGCATGCGGGGCTGCACAACGTGCGAGGCTGCAATATCTGACATTACACCGGCCGCCGGCGCCGCGTCGCGTCAGACCTCGATCAGGGGGGGCGGGCACTAGGACCTAGCATGCCGCACTGATATGCCGAAGTGACATCACTTCCGCATATAGAGCGGGTGCGTCCGGCGCCCTCTTACTGTTCAGGTCGCCCGCTGATTGAGGTCTGAAGCTAATGCAAGGTGAGGGGGGAGCGGCAGCGGCTAGAGGGGAGAGGGGGGCGCGCTCCTATCACTCACTACCTAAACGGGGACCCTATACCCCCTGGCTACATATAGTGGGCACATCTACCCCCTGGCTACATATAGTGGGCACATCTACCCCCTGGCTACATATAGTGGGCACATCTACCCCCTGGCTACATATAGTGGGCACATCTACCCCCTGGCTACATATACTGGGCACATCTACCCCCGGCTACATATACTGGGCACATATACCCCCTGGCTACATATAGTGGGCACATATACCCCCTGGCTATATATAGTGGGCACATATACCCCCTGGCTACATATAGTGGGCACATATACCCCCTGGCTACATATACTGGGCACATATACCCCTGGCTACATATAGTGGGCACATATACCCCCTGGCTACATATAGTGGGCACATATACCCCCTGGCTACATATAGTGGGCACATCTACCCCCTGGCTACATATACTGGGCACATATACCCCTGGCTACATATAGTGGGCACATATACCCCCTGGCTACATATAGTGGGCACATATACCCCCTGGCTACATATAGTGGGCACATCTACCCCCTGGCTACATATACTGGGCACATATACCCCCTGGCTACATATAGTGGGCACATATACCCCCTGGCTACATATAGTGGGCACATATACCCCCTGGCTACATATAGTGGGCACATATACCCCCTGGCTACATATACTGGGCACATATACCCCTGGCTACATATAGTGGGCACATATACCCTCTGGCTACATATAGTGGGCACATATACCCCCTGGCTACATATAGTGGGCACATATACCCCCTGGCTACATATAGTGGGCACATATACCCCCTGGCTACATATAGTGGGCACATATACCCCCTGGCTACATATAGTGGGCACATATACCCCCTGGCTACATATAGTGGGCACATATACCCCCTGGCTACATATAGTGGGCACATATACCCTCTGGCTACATATAGTGGGCACATATACCCCCTGGCTACAAATAGTGGGCACATATACCCCCTGGCTACATATAGTGGGCACATATACCCCCTGGCTACATATAGTGGGCACATATACCCCCTGGCTACATATAGTGGGCACATATACCCCCTGGCTACATATAGTGGGCACATATACCCCCTGGCTACATATAGTGGGCACATATACCCCCTGGCTACATATAGTGGGCACATATACCCCCTGGCTACATATAGTGGGCACATATACCCCCTGGCTACATATAGTGGGCACATATACCCCCTGGCTACATATAGTGGGCACATATACCCCCTGGCTACATATAGTGGGCACATATACCCCCTGGCTACATATAGTGGGCACATATACCCCCTGCCTACATATACTGGGCACATATATCCCCGGCTATATATTCTGGGGACATTGGCTGTTTGTCATTATGTGCATTTACTGGTTAAAATCTGCCTCTTATTATGTGCATTTGCTGGTGAAGAGCTGTCTCTTATGTGCATTTACTGGTGAAACGCAGTCTCTTGTTATGTGCATTTACTGGTGAAACGCAGTCTCTTGTTATGTGCATTTACTGGTGAAACGCAGTCTCTTGTTATGTGCATTTACTGGTGAAACGCGGTCTCTTGTTATGTGCATTTACATGGGGAAAAGCTGTCTCTTATGTGCATTTAGTGGGGAAATTTTGTCAGTAAAAATGATCTTTTGTCAGTAAATTTTTAGGTATTTGTCAGTAAAAAAATAACGTGAAAGGTTGGCAACACTGGCAGACTGCGCGGCGCAATGGGAAAGATGCATGCAGCCCACCTTGGGCTTGGCAGGGGGGAGGAGCCGACGTCAGCGAACGAGAGTAGGGTGGCCGCAGGCAGCCATAAATACGCAGTGTGTGACTGCGTCGCACTCGCAGAACCTCTCAGTCTGCGTCAGTCCAGAGACTAGCAGACTCGCAGGCAGCCAAAGCCAGCCAGGAGCAAGCCCATGGAAGAGGGGTAGGAATGGGGTATCACATGCATGCGTAAAGAGGTAGGTGTGGGTGTAGTAATGTGGTTGGGCGCGGTTAATTTAACCACGCCCATAGGCGCCAGAGAAAATCTTGCACCCAGGTGCCAGGCACCCCAGGCTCACCCCTGACCTGCACAGTAGTTGTACAAAGGTGCAGTATGCGCCAGATGTCGTGGACGAGCGCCCTCCAGGCTTACTCCTCTGCCTCCTATTTTTTCTGCAGTTGGCCCGGAAAGTCCTCTGGTCTGAATGCAACCAATATGACCGATACAGATAGGGTTTCTAGCATGTCACTGCAAGCATATTCAGTGAACAAAAATATAAACACAACGCTTCCGGTTTTGCTCCCATTCTGCAAGATCTGAACGCAAAGATTGTAAGCTCTCAAGGGCAGGGCTCTCTCACCCTTTTATGTCTTGAAATTTGTTATGCATCATATTAATCAAGTTACTTTTGTCACCATAATTACTAACTCTGTATTTTGTACCCATTCTGTATTTTGCATATATGTGTATACCACTGTCTCTTGGTCATTCGACCAAGAGACAAATCTCTCTCTGATTGAATCTGATTAGAGAGATCTGGCAGCTGCCCATACACTGCAGGCCGATTCCTGATCAATTTCAGCATAAAATCTCTTGTGAAACGGCCGAGCTCACCGCCTCGCCGCTGTGTATGTAATGTGGAAGTGTGTGTTTATACATTACCTGTCCTGTGTCACAGTGCCAGTCTGTCTTCTATTAGCCACATACACGCTGCCAGCATGGTGTGCTATGCGCCTGCAGCGTGTATGCGGCTAATTGAAGTGCAGCGTAAGACATGACGGGCTCCGCGACACAGGACAGGTAATGTATAAACGCACATTTACACATAACATACATACACATTACAGGAACAGCGCCGGGAGTTTCTTTGCTCATCCTGATATCGCTCGTGGTTACCGCCGCGCACCGATCGAGCAAGATGGCCCGACATTTTGCAGAATGTCTGACAGATTTAATGCGATTAATTTTGGACCGAAATTGATTGCATTGTCGATCCACGCATGCTCTTAGCGGTACGGATTCTCATCCAATTCCGAATATAATAAACAAATCGGCTGCAAAGTCGCCTGATGTATGGTCACCTTAAATCTGTGTTCGCAATCTGTGAGCACTTCTTTGCCGAGATAATCCATCCCACCTCATGGTTGAGGCATATCAAGGTGGTGATCAGACAGCACATGTATCCCCTTTTATTTCTCTCTGCTTCAAACACAATAGGGGAATGATAGCTGAGTGAGTTGTGTGCCCCCTCCTACACTGCGCCCTGAGGCTGGAGCCTCTCTCGCCTCTGTCTCGGCCCCGCCCTGCACCCCTCCTACACTGCGCCCTGATATGAAATATGATATCAAATATGAGGGCCAGCAGCAGTGATAAATTACATATAGAAAACAAACCCATTGTAGTAGAATTAAGCCAGTACAGCATGGAGGACCTGGCCGCCGGCAAGTGAGTATTTACTTATCCCCGCCGCTATTTGTGCGCCCGCTGCTAAGTTGCATTCCCGCTGCTATGTTGCCCGCCCCCCAAAAACCAGTAAACCGCTATTGTGCATGGTATGATTACCATGCACAATCAAACCGCGGTATGCCATCATACCGGTATACCGCGGCAACCCTAGCTACAATATCAAACAGCTGTGAGCATAAAGTGTCCTGTGCTAGAATAAATAATTGTGAAACAGTTGGCAGTTAGATCAATGGAAATGAATCGATATTAGGGGCAACTAGTAAAGTGAATGGCACTGGCAGAGAGACAGATTATTATTATTATTATTATTATTATTATTATTATTATTATTATTTATTGTATTTATAAAGCGCCAACATCTTACGCAGCGCTGCACAATAGATAAATGGGTTAACATACAGGTAGAACATACGGAAACTCACAACAAAACAAGATCATGCAAATGATTTGATAACAATACAGTATCATAGGTCAAAATAGAGACTGTTCGAGTCTACAAGAGGGGTGGTTGCGAGTAAGATTGCATAATCAAGCTGGATACGTTATTGATTTATAAATTGCCAACATATTCCGTGGTGCTGTACAAAGTCTGAAACAAACATGGGGTACAAAATAATATAAACAATGATATGCACCAGTGTACAAAATACAGAGTCAGTACAAAGTGCAGAATCGGTAATTGCAGTGACAGAATTAATATTCATAAAAATGCCAAAAAAATCCACAACACAAGGTTGTGTGCTGATGGCTGCTTATGAAGGATGCTAATGAACTAAAAACTGATCCACCTTTTCTAGGCTCTGCCGGAGTCACATGATAATAAAATTGCACACGCCACTGGTATCTGACGTCCTGCTGGGATGCACGAGGCTGCAAATGAAGCCTGCACCTCTGTGTGCCTGAATCGTCACTTAGGCCTGGTGCACACCAAAAACCGCTAGCAGATCCGCAAAATGCTAGTAGATTTTGAAACGCTTTTTCTTCTTTTTCTGTAGCGTTTCAGCTAGCGTTTTGCGGTTTTGTGTAGCGGTTTTGGTGTAGTAGATTTCATGTATTGTTACAGTAAAGCTGTTACTGAACAGCTACTGTAACAAAAAACGCCTGGCAAACCGCTCTGAAGTGCCGTTTTTCAGAGCGGTTTGCGGTTTTCCTATACTTAACATTGAGGCAGAAACGCATCCGCAATCCAAAATCTGCAGCAGCCCGGGAGTATGCGTTTCTGCAAAACGCCTCCCGCTCTGGTGTGCACCAGCCCATTGAAATACATTACCCTAGCAGATCCGCACCCGCAAGCAGATCGCAAACCGCAGCGGAAACGCTCCGGTGTGCACTAGGCCATAGAGCCTGTCTGTACATTTTATAAGGGGACCAAAAAAGTGTCAAGTATTGGAGAACATATGATTCACTAAATTGACTTAGTAACTACTACATGTCATTAATAAGAGGAAAAAAAGCAAGCAAATGAAGATCATATAATACATGATCAAATAGGCAATGCCATCTAGTGGCCACAGTACATAATTGCAACACATTAATAAAATACATAGATCCCTATGGGATACAGCAGAGTAACCAAGCAGCTCAGGGTGACCCAAACCACTAGTAATGTACAGGGGACTAAAAGAGACCAAAAGCCCTCCTACTAAAAACCAATGCTTGTGTGATTTGCCTTCTTAATACAGAAGGAACTTGTGATATTTCAGCTGTAAGTGTGTAACTGTGGTTACGCAGAACCATCTGGTGGCCAAAGAGTATTGCAATGCCGAACAATGTCCTACGTACACGGCCGTTCCTGAGCGCTGAAGAAGGGGGGGCGCTTTCATGGAGGGGGAAGTCAGCCGCAGGGAGGGCAGCCCGACCTCTCCCTCCCTCCCTTCCTCTCCGGGCTGCCCTCCTGCTCCCCCCTCCGATGCAGAGCGCAGCAGCAGCAAGCAGGGAAGCGCTGTAATAGTAACAACTCACCTCCCTGGTTCCACTCGCTGGTCACTAGCCGCTGGTCTCCTCCTCTGCACACATGCTATTAAACACGCTGCTTCCGGCTAAACAAGAAGCAGCGTGTGTATCAGCATGTGTGCAGAGGAGGAGACCAGCGGCTAGTGACCAGCGAGTGGAACCAGGGAGGTGAGTTGTTACTATTACAGCGCTTCCCTGCTGGCTGCTGCTGCGCTCTGCATCGGAGGGGGGAGCAGGAGGGCAGCCCGGAGAGGAAGGGAGGGAGGGAGGGAGAGGTCGGGCTGCCCTCCCTGCGGCTGACTTCCCCCTCTACTATTGGGAGGGGGGGGGGGGGGTTACCTACCTACCTACCCACCCTGGGGGGCAGCCAGTGGCGTAGCTAAGGAGCTGTGGGCCCCGATGCAAGTTTTACAATGGGGCCCCCCAAGCACTCTATACATAACAATTGATACAGCACACCAAAACCTGCCAATGGCAAATACAGTGTCAGAAGTGCTAGGAGGGGATGGGGAACAGTTTGTTAATGATTACTACCAATAAAGGCACCTATAGAAGTGATTATTACCAGCATAGGACCAATAGAGCGCTAATTCAGTGGTTGAGGGTGGGCCCCTCTGGCCCAAGGGCCCCGATGCAGTCGCTACCTCTGCACCCCCTATTGCTACGCCCCTGGGGGCAGCTACCTATCTAACCTACTGGGGGGCACCTACCTAATTAACCTATACTGGGGGGCACCTACCTAATCTTATTTATACTGGGGGGCACCTACCTAATCTAATTTATACTGGGGGGCAGTTACCTAATCTAACCTATACTGGGGGGCACCTACCTAATCTAACCTATACTGGGGGCACCTACCTAATCTAACCTATACTGGGGGGCACCTACCTAATTAACTTATACTGGGGGGCAGCTACCTAATCTAACCTATACTGGGAGGCAGCTACCTAATCTAACCTATACTGAGGGGCACCTACCTAATCTAACCTATACTGGGGGGCAGCTACCTATCTAACCTATACTGGGGGCACCTACCTAATCTAACCTATACTGGGGGCACCTACCTAATCTAACTTATACTGGGGGGCAGCTACCTAATCTAACCTATACTGGCAGGGGCGTAACTGGAAATCACAGGTCCCCCCTGCGAAACTTTAGATAGGGCCCCCTCCCGCCTTCTCTCCACACCCAGACTCTTCAAGCATCACTACAGGATACAGCACTTGGGGAGGGGTAGAAAGGCTGAAGGTAGAACAGGCTGTACACAAGACCCTGCTCCTGCTGCACACTGGATAGGGACTGTCTACAAATCTTTGTATGATTTCTGAACAGTGGCTGAGCAGATGCAGTCATTAGAAAGATCAGAAAGATTTTTTCTCTCCTTGCCCTTAGTTCAGTCTGTCAGGATGGGGCCCCCTGTGGCTTCTGGGCCCCCTGCAGCTGCATCCCTTGCAGGGTCTATTGTTACACCCCTGTATACTGGGGGCAGCTAAGTAATCTAACCTATACTGGGGGGGGGGCAGCTACCAAACCTAACCTATACTGGGGGGGCAGCTACCAAACCTAACCTATACTGGGGGTCAGCTACCGATCCAAACTATAATGGGGGGCAGCTACCTATCTAACCTATACTGGGGGGCAGATACCTATTTAACCTATACTGGAGGCATATACCTATCTAATCTATACTGGGGGCACCTACCTATCTAACCTCTACTGGGGGCACCTACCTATCTAACCTCTACTGGGGGCACCTACCTATCTAACCTCTACTGGGGGCACCTGCCTATCTAACCTATACTGGGGACAACTATACCAGGTACCTATACTGGAGGCACCTACCTGGATAACCTATACTGGGGGCAACTATACTGGGGCACCTATGCCTGGCTACCTATACTGGGGTACCTATACCTGGCTACCTATTCTGGGGGACCTATAGCTGGCTACCTATGCTGAGTGCAACTAGACCTGGCTAACCTAAACTGCAGGCACTTATACCTGGCTAAACTGGGGACACCTATACCTGGCTCTGCAGGGGGGGGGGGGGGCGCAATTTTTACACCCTCGCCCTGGGTACATTTTAGCCTAGAAACTGCCCTGCCTGCATACATATATCCAACAAAGAAAAATATTACTAGGAGCTTGTCGTGTTCTTGCTACTTCTGTGTGGGTCAATCTTATTTCTGTTTGTTCAGTAAAAATAGAACGAGAGAGGGGAAATGGTGTTAGATGACAAGGTTAATAAATATTAAACACAAGGCTGGATTTACCATAAGCCACAGTAGGCATGTGCCTACAGGCACCTGATAATGGAAAGGTGGCTCACTCCCCTCCCTGAGTGCCTCCCTCTCTCCTCCCCTATACAGAGTCCTGATGAGTTTAAATGAGAGGTTACTCACCCAGCTCTCTGCATTCTACTGACAAGATCTCTCTTCAGTCACCACTAGCTACTTAATACTGAGGGTAGTCCTGGCTAACTAATACTAAGGGGCACCTGTAGCTATGATAGGGAAGGGAAGTAAGGGATAAGAGAGAGCTGAGCCAGGCAGCACACTTGCGGTGCGGTTCTGTTGAGGTTTGTAGGTTCTTGGAGGGCGGAGTTTAAGGTTTCCGGACATCTGTGCCTATAGGCTCCTGTGATGTAAGTCCAGGCCTGATTAAACTGTATTACTTATAGCTCACAATGGCAGTACCAATTCAAAGAAAAACAGTGACATGCCGCATACATCAAGATTAAAAGCATCACATGTGTAGTCATCAAAAATCCAAAGGTAAACTGCAGTGGTTAAAACCTAATCTAACTCCAGATTGCTCACCTCAAGCGCAGAATGAGGGACTCTCTCAACACAGAAATCCACTCGGGAAATATAGGGAACCCATAAAAGAGGTCAGGTCCCTGTATCCCTACATGGGAGTACCTAAACCCATAGCGGAAAGGATAAGATGAGACCAATAAGGGAAAGGAGGAGAACACATGGGGAGAAAGAGGGCTACTTACTAAGGCCCAATAAGATGTCATAATACTCACCCTTGTTCATCTTTGATCACACAAATTAATACCAGAAAAAGTGTAAAGTATCGAAATATAAAAACAAAACACGGTATGATAGTTAGGTGCCTAAATAACAACCAAAATGAACGTCCTCATTGGCCTCAATTCACTAAGCTTTATCAAACGTTTGATAATTTACCTCATGGGTAAAATCTAATTTTGAATTCAGTAAGGTGTTATAGATTTATCAAATGTTTTAGCAATGAAACGTTCAGGCTAAGTTCACAGTGGGACGTTAAAGTCGCGCGTTAAAACAGCATTTAACGCAGAATAACTCACTGCAATGAAAAATCAATGCACCATTCACAGTGCACACGTTGCGTTGGTGTCTAACGCTGCACGTTAAGTAAAAGTGCTGCATGCTGTGCGTTATACACGTTATTAGCTGCGTTGGACTGTTTGCACATGCTCAGTAATGACTTAGAAGCATACTTTTCATTGCTTGTATTTTTTACTGTATCTGCTGTATGCGACGGTAACGCTGCGTTGCCACTTTTTGGGCGCGTTGCGTTGTAAGCTTGCGGTGCGACTTTAACGTGGCATCAAAACGCAACGTCCCACTGTGAATCTAGCCTCAATACATCTATAACGCCTTAGTGAATTCAAAATTAGATTTTACCCATGAGGTAAATTATGAAACGTTTGATAAAGTGTTTGATAAAGCTTAGCGAATTGAGGCCATTGAGTCCCCGAGGTTGCTTTTTCTTAGCCTATGGGTACACCTGAGTTCTTTTCTGAATAGTCTGATGGTAATGTTGCCACCCTTTTTACCCTGTGTGATCCTTTTATGCCCATAAAGGACCCATCTTCCAAATAACCTCTATGGTGGACCAGGGCATGTTCTGCCACCGTCGTTCTTATCCCACTCAGCCAATATTATGGAGGAAAC